>NC_080430.1:124101352-124428852 GCF_028018845.1 Melospiza georgiana | reverse complement strand
GACACATCTGCAAAAGGAAAGGTAATATATCTAGGATAGGGAACAACTACCCATACAGAGATAAAGACGGGTTTATTTACACATGTGCACACAAATGCATACATGTGCACGCTCACATCCCACATCGTATTTACACATATGCACATACACTCAACATACACAGAGTCACACAAAACACAGCACGCTTCATTTGTTGACTGCTATGTAATTGCTTGGAGACACCAACAAAGTAAAAAGCAAAGCCTTACAGAATATACAATATCAACTGTAAACAGTCTTATCAAAATGAAGTAAATATCAGCCCAAGGAAAGGGTCTCTTTGCATACAATCCAGGTTTCATGCATATACATGCATCATCTTCCAGTTTCCCTGCAAGTATTGATATTTTATTAATATTTTATCTGCTATATTTTACCAGACATATTTCATTCTTGAGGGGAGGGGGGCACACTATTATGATGAAAAGTAGGGTAAAATGTACAGATGTCATTATAAATCGGAATCTTCTACAAATATTTTCCTGTGTGGGATTTAAGAAGATTGCTTCTCATTTGAAAATCTAATTATCTTAACCTAATACTGCAGATGTGAATATGACTGACACTTTCATTAAAAGATAATTAACTAAAACTAGGAATAGACATACTTTAAAATACCCCCTACCGAAGATAAAAACATGACTATTCAAAGAGCATCCGAATACACCGCAGGAACACGTGCAGATTTTTGATAATGCTATTCCAGAAATGGGTATACCAGAAATGGTCACTAAGTCACAGGAACAGGCAGGAGATATTTACAGTACCAAGGACCCCGCGCAGGTGAACCGTAACCTTAGAGCTGACATGCCTTTGAAGTTCGTGATTCCTGCGATACACATCAAAACCTTGTCTTAGGCCTTAAACACTAAAAACCAGCAGGAAGGTTTTATCACAACCTTCCATTAAAAGCACACACGCACCACAACAACAAACCAGCAGAAACCAGGATGGCAGAAATACACACCTCTCTGGGCCCTAAACCTCCTGCTCCAGGAGAAGGTTTTGCAAGTACTGGAACTAACGCTAATAGGAAAATCCCCACCTGATGATGAATTAAGGCTGCCCTTAAGGAAACACAGGCCAGTGTCAGGGAACCGAGTGTCTAAAAGCAGATGTTTAAGGTCAGAGTGAAGGTCCTGATAGTTTTGAAGGAAGGGGGGGAAAAAAAGAAAAAAGAAAAAAGAAAAAAGAGGTTTTTCGAAAGGAGAAGGGGAAAAAAGGACTAAAAAAGAAAGAAAAAGGAAAAAAAAAACCAAAAAAAACCCAAAACAAACCGCCAGCTTGGAAGTACAGCTATTCAAAAAATCGGAATCTGCAAATAAAGCAGAGGAGGACCCCTACCTCAATCCAGGGAAACCTTACTTTAAACTTCAGGAAAATCTTCAAGATTGGAACTTAAGGGAAAAGTCAGGGGCATTGGAGGGTTAGTGAGAGCAACTTTGTGGCTTTTCCAAGCCTCACCTATGCATTGCACCAGCTCATCAATGACAAAAGGTGTGAGCATATGTATGTAGATTTCCACAGGCACTGCGCCCTGTCAATGAACGTAATAAGGAAACTAGCGATATTCTGCATTGTTGTTTACACGGTGGGAAAAAAATGCAAACAAAGACTGAAAATGAAATCTCTGAAACCTGTTTACAGTTATCAGATTGGGGGAGTAAGATGGAAAGAAGGCTTTTAGGTTTAAATGGTAGACGAAACGGAACTCTGAGATAGAAGGATGCATTGTCCATTCAAGTGCATGCCTGAAGGATGGCAACACATTTCCTAAGACTGAAGACAATTAAATACAATGCGATGAAGAAACACCTGAGAACAATACATCTATTTCAAATTCAAGTGAAGTAACACGTATACTTAATGTCACGGAAGAATAAGGAAACGAAGATAATTTAGTTTTAAAGTCGTCCCCCCCCCCCCCCCCGCACTTCCCCCCACCTCTTTTATTCCTAGTGCTTTTTTCCTGGTGAAACATCAATATCATTAATGTCATTAATGTCAAAACACCAAACGTCAGAACAGTCAAGTCATTCTTTTTTGGCTGTAGATTTTCCCCCCTTTCTCTCGTCTTGGAGGGGGATATAGGTTTATGGTGTTCTTGAGTTACAGCTAAGGAACAAAGGAGGGGGGAATAAGGCAGGAATTGCGACAGGAGAGTCCACATTTTTCAGGGTTTCTTCTGCCACTGTTTACTGTCCATCCTAACATTTTAAACCTCTCTGTTTTTCTGTCTCTCCCGCTTTTTCTCCCCCTAAAAATAGTACCTATCGAGGAGGGGGGGGGGGCGGGGGGAGGGAAAAAAAAAAGGCACTACGGGATGTTAACAGTTTAGAAGGAACCCGGGGATCGCCACGTAGATAGGAAAAATCGAAGAAGGTTAATTCCGGGAGGCAGCAGCGGCAGGTTTGTGGGATGTGATAAGAGCGGAGCGCAGCGCGGGCTGGGGGCGGCGGGCCGGGGGGCGCGGGCGGGCGCGGAGGAGCGGTGCGGGGCTCCCGGAGCCGTGCGGGGCTCCCGGAGCCGTGCGGGGCTCCCGGCGGCGCGGCCCGGCCCGGCCCGGCCCGGCTCCCGCTCCCCTCTCTCCTCCCTCTCTCGCTCAGCTGATCGCCCCGAAGAGTCTCGCCTAACCTCTCAGCTCCTCTCCTCCGGTCTCGGTGGACCCCCCGCCCACCTCCTCCGAACTTCTCCTGCAGGCACCGTTACATATTTTGGGTTTTTTCGAGCCTCCTGTTGAAACCACAAAAAGCTCTTGATAGTGACGTTACATTTCAAAGAAAGGGAAGGGGGAAAAAAAAAAAACTCAAAAACCCCTCAGCCTTTTATGTCCTTTACCATCTCCAGCCTTAGCCCTAAGGAAAACTAGTTGGCCTGGGCGAGACGGAGCTGATGGGGGCCAGAGCCCGACACTGACCATTCTTTAATAGACAAAGAAATCGTAGCCCAAACCGGGCTCTGTTACACCACGTCTCCCCGTCAAGCTCATTTCACTCCCTAAATCTGCGCTGCGGACGCACAGGGGCACAAGGATCTGCATAATTACAGACATAGCCGCTCCCCTCTTTAATAAACCGACATAATTCCTAATAAGCGTTCCCTTCCCCCACCTTCTCCTCTCCCCAGACCCCAACCCAAGGGAAAGGGGATCCATGTCTTTTTACTGCGTTCCCTAAGTCTATAGATGAGCTCAGTTTGAAACGAGGTATTACAAGATTTCAGTGTTACAGACCCTTTATCTGAGCTACAGACACTTTCAGATCCCCAGCCCCCACCTCCTCTCCTTTTTGTTGTCTCTTCTCCTCCCGGGGGCTATTTGACAAAGGCAGTGTGTTAACTAACATTTTTGTTTAACTCAGCAACTTCTTTTCAAAACATACTTAAACCTGATAGCAATCTCTTGTACTTTTTTCTTTCTTTTCTTTTCTTTTTTTTTTTTTTTTTTTTTTTCCCCCGAGATGAAATTGACTCTGAACCCAAAGCGTTTGGCTGTTATTAATAATTTCTTTCTTTGCAGGTATCATATATACAAATCTTTTGTTAATTTACAACGCTCTTCCCCGCCACCCCCCCGCCCCCCGCAAAACATTCCACTACACACTTAAATCGGGAGGGGGGAATGGGGGGGACGCGAGGAGAGGAGGGAGGAGGGAAAGAAAACAAAAATCCCCACTCTGATTCCTGGAAAGTTTTGTTCGAAAAAGAAATAAAACAACAATAACCTACTGCATTACAATTCTGCCTTCACTGCCCCAGATTTGGCATTCACCTACTGAAAGTGCGTCTAACGAGCAGTGATCTTAGAGAAAAATCACAGCCGAATAGTACAGACATCTCGCTGAGATTTTGAGCTAAATAGTGCCGATCCCGACTGGCTTTTTCTTCTTGTTGTTATTTTGGCTGGAGCCGTACAAAAACGCGCACCCGGACATTACTATAAATAAAAGCGTTCCAGGTCTAAGTCTGCTGCCGGCGTTTCCTCCGGAGCCTTAACAGCCCTTTTTCAGCTCCTTTCTTGGGCAGATCGCGGGGATTAAATGCCCTGAACCTGAGCTCCTGGCCTTGGATGGGAAGGGAAAGAAAAAGGGAGAGGGAGAGAGAGAAAGGAGAGGGTGAAGGAGCCAGGCGCCCTCTGGGCTTTCAGAGGTCAGCGCTTTGACAGTGCTCTGACCTCCCTCCCCTCCCGGCAACCACCCCAGTGTTTATAAACAAAAACAGTCAGGACTAGCCCCAAACAATAGCAATTCACCAACTTCACAGGCACTTCACCAGCTCTTATGCAAATAAAGGAAAACGACCGCTTACCACCGCTCCCCCCCATCCCCTCCAGAAAGCCCAAGAGCATATTTCCAGCAGTGATATATCCAAGGGAAAAATTTTACATTCTGTCCTGGAAAAGGACAAAAAGGGACTTCAGAAATAAAACGGTTCTGGTAGAAAGACAGACAAAAAGGAGAAAAAGCCAATAAAACTACCGATCTTACTGCAGAAAGAGGAAAGTTATGAAATATTTATACCTAAATCCAGCAATCCACACTGCCAATAAAACAGGAATCTTTGTTGTGTAGACAATATGCTAAACTACCTCTGCGACAAACAGCGATTATAAAGCAACCAGAAAAAGTTATTTTCGCCCAAGGAGCCAAGTTTTCAAAGAAAACGTGTGGATTTTACAGCTAAATAAAAGCCACCACCTCTGTGTTATCCGTAAAAACTACACATAAATTAAAAGCACCGTTAAAAGAAAAAAAAAAAAAAACAACCTTCCAGCAAGCAAGCAGCACATCTGATCTGACTTACAAAAAAAAAAAAAAAAAAAAAAAAGAAGAGTATAATTAAAACCATCTTTAATTACAAAAACCAGCAAGCGAAAACTAAATGAATCAATGATTTCTCCCCAAAATATTGTCCGCCAAGGTATAGAAATGACAGTTCTATAGTCCTGCATTAAAGCATAACTGAAACCCCACAATTCAAGAATTGATTACGTGAGAAGAAAAAAAAAAAGTAAAAGAAAAAGAAAAGGTCCTAATGATTTTCAAACTTTTGTTTAAAAAATGATGAAGATCAGGAAAGGTAGGAGGAAAAGTTAAAGGAAATATACCTCAAGAGAAAAAAGACCATCTCCTTTTCTTCTTTGTCTATCAGTCTCCAGTTAAAGCATATGGAAAATGTTTTCAAAATGCCTAGATTTGGCACATTGTCATTGCAAAGAGAGGAGCGCAGTGATGCTGTTATAGAAAATGGGAAATAAATTCAGGATTGGGTGCTGCCTCCTTCAATGCGGATTTATCTAAGTTTAATTTAATATTCCGCAATCACTGTATGATCGCATATAATTCACCAAGATTTTTAAGGGCTTTGCCTAAATATGTTGACCAAAGTAATTTCATCAGATTATTTCCTTCTTTTATTTGTGTTTATTTTTCTCATTAGAAACACTTTAAATTGCAATTGTAAATAGTAGAAATGATGGAATATTAGGTTTGGGGTGAACAAACGCTCAGAGAAGGCATTAGCTTTATTAAAATCATTCAGAACGTAAAATCAAAAAGCACAAAATGGTTGTTTGTAAAACACTAAACCTTTAATCGATTTATTGGCATTCCAATCGATTAGATAAACGGAAATCTATAGTAAACATAAAAGCATTTAAAATATTTTTCTGTCATTTATAAACAAAACTTTTCTTTTCAGTAGAAAAAAATTATTATCAAACGACTAACAGGAAATTCTTCAGATATCAAATTACGATAATAAAATTATTTCCACATGGAAAGGGATAATGACAATGATGATAGTAATTATAATAATGAATAATTCAACAGCCCTTTGACATATATGGAAGAGCCTGGTTCAAAAACAGCTTTTGAAGGGGGCTACTTTTAGGGGATTTTTTAAATAAAATTGAAATTTGAGGCTGAAATGCTTAGATTAAGTGACAGTTTAGGTGCATGTGGTAAAATTGCGTTAATTTTTTTTCCTGCAGTTTTTAAGGCAGAACTGTTCTCTTTGACATCACCCCTTAAATTTAGTTACCTCTTAATAGTGGTAAATAGGTATGTAAATATATAAGCTAACCCTGAATTTATGGGGAGAAAATTTTGTCTCCACACCAGGGCGATGGGAATGGGGACCTTTTACCTTGCAATTTAAACAATTTGCCTAGCTGGCAGAGTACCTTCCAGATTACAGAAAAATTGTGCAAGAAATAATGTATTTGACCACTTAAGTGAAAGAACACAATTTATTTAGGGGTGGAGGGTGGGGAACTGCAAGCCGGAGAAATGCAGCAATCAGCTTGTGGCATTCTGGCTGCGCGAAGAGGAAGTGTTGCTGTAACGGGTATTATGTTTATTTGATAAAGAAAATCAATGAAAGTGGCTGTAAAGTAGTTAGTGAGGCGTGTGTTTGGGACTCGGGTTGAATAGTGACTCCAGCGGTCTGGTCGATGAGCTCTAAGAGCTCTGGAAATCTAACCTAACCCTCCGAGTGAGCTCTCTCTCACTCACTGCTGCACCTTCCCCAGGCTGGGAGACTTCAGCCCTTGTCTCCTCCCTCCGTCTCCTTCCCTCTCTCCCCACATCCCTCCCTCCGTCCCTCCTTCCCTCTCTCCTAGTTTTCCGCTCCTGCTTTCCTTCTTCCCATCCGCTCCAACTGTTCCCTCTCCCAGGTATATTTGTTCCCCTCAGCCTCTCCCATTCTCTTTCTCTCTCACTTTCATTCTCTCGCCCCATCTCTGCCGTAGCTGTTTCCTCCCGGTCCAGCTGGTTCTCTAAGTTTCCCTGTACTTTTGAAACCTTTCCCCTTCTTTAATTCTCTTCCTCTCCTCCCGGGTATAAGTATTCCTAAGTCTCCTTCCAGCCTTTTTCCTATCTGTCTTCACCAGCCAAATTTATCTCTTATTTTGGATTGGTTCCTCCGGACATGTGCTATATTAGTAATTATCCCTACTCATTTCCCTTTCACACACCCATGCTGAAGGGATGAGCACACCACGCTCTTTCCACAGCTGAAATATTTTAGACATTGGCTAATCTTCAGTGGTGCTTTACATAAGACCTTCTGCAGCTATTACCCCCTTTTCTCCCGCTATTCTGCATTCCCTCCAATTTACAACAGAAATGTTTCTCCTCCTTCTTTTCATTTCCTACTTTACAATTTCCTTTGGGGTTTCTAAATAGTAGTATGTCCTTTGCATTTCCCTACCCCCATCTCCTTCACTGTCTCACTTCAGCTATTTTGTTTACCCGGTTGCTTAGAAGAATATTTCTTTCCGTAACAAGTTTATCTCCCTGTCTTTCAGTCTCAGTCTATAAAAAAAAAAAAAAAAAAAAAAAAGGGGAGGGGGGGGGGGGAGAGAGAGACCGAGAGAGTGGAAAAAAAAGTTCAGCTCTTTTCAGCGAACTAACTTGGTTTCAAACTTCTGGTTTGGATTATGTGTCATTATCTATTTTCCCTTATCGTATCCTCCGTTGCCCTCCCCACCCCTCCGTCGCTAATAACATCTTTAGTGTGGTCAATGTTAAATATGGCAGATCTCTGAAGAATGCCTCCTCTCGAGCTCTCTGCTGGAATTCATTACCCGCGCCGCTCTCCCCATCGCCCCGTGTCCGCGGAGCCCCCGGCGCGGCCGCTCCGCTCCGCCGCCGGGCAGCGCCCCCGAGCCGCGCTCTCCGCTGCGGCGGCGGCCCCGGCCCCGGCCCCGTGCGGACCGGCCGGCCCCGGGCGCTGCGCTGCGCCGGGCCCGGGAGCAGCGGCGGGGGCGGCCCGGGCGGGGCGGGGCGGGGGCGCGGCCCCGGGGCCGGCAGGTGCGCGGGTCCCGCTGCGGAGGGCGCCGGGCGCGGCAGCGAACCCTCGGCGGGAGGCGCCCGGCTTTCCCAGCCAGGCTACCTGCCCTTGTGCGTCTGGGGCAGGAGGTGGGGTTTGGAGTCTGGCTCTTCTTGCCATCTTCTTTTTTTTCCAACTTTCTCCCCCACTTTCTTTCTTCTATTTTTATTTTTTTTTTAATCTCTTTTCCCTTGCAGTGTCCTGATTGTCTGGAGTGGGATCTAGATGAGGGATCCCCCCTGGCGAAGTCACTCATGTGCTGCTGGCTGTGACACATGCTACGTGTGTCGCCTTTGTATGGTCCTGGTTGGGCCACATGCACTTAGCCTGCAGTTTAAGGATTTGCTTTCGTGTGTGCAGTGAGTGCTGGAATAAAACGGGATTTCAAAGGGTACCACTAGAGTTGACATTTCAGGCCTGCTCTGGGTTTTATATAAACCTTAACCAGAGGAAACGATTGTTCCAGGTTAAATGGCCCTAAATTTTCCTTTGTTTCATTAATTGGGATCTTCTGTTTAGTTCTTGTGACAATTCTTTTAAAGAAACCGGAGGAATAAATCTAATTCATTAATTTCTTCCATACTGACTGAAAGGTTTTCGCTGTTTTACACATGGCTGGAGTTATGTTTAGCCTTACTTCTTGTCTTTAGGTTACACACATGAAGTGAACAGAGGGGGCTTGATCCTGCCAGTCCCCTCCTGAGTGAGTAAAACGTAGGTCTGTCTCGTTGTTAGAAACTCTCACTGCCATCAGGGCCTCCGTTTGGTGTGATATCTGATAAAATGATTTTACCTATTCCAGGCCTCCATAAGGCTACCCAAAACAAAAATCATATAATTCTGATTTTCTAAAAGCATGCTGTATGTTTTTTAGCTAAGCCTCTAGTAACTTTAACTTTCTTCTTTACTTAAATGTGCTTGAGGGAGGAATGATAGATTTTACATTAAATGTTTCACAGTACTGACAGAGGCACAAATGGAAATTCATATTTTTTACAGTTTCAGAGAAAATACAATGCACAAAACAGGCAAACAATATAATCCAGAAGTCTTATTAATTAAAATCCAATGTAGGAGTGTACATTTTACAAATATTTGCCTGGGAACTTGGACTCTTAAATTCTGTCAATATCTCCATCACCTCTGAAATTATTGCTCACCTATATCCACAGTGACCCCAAATTGTCAGAGAGAAAGCCTGCCAGTTGTAAATCCACACGGGGCTACAAGAGGATTGCAATTTATTATAAAGCAGAAATGTTACTGAAGGCAAAATTGGTGCCTATTCCCAAGTCCACACCTGAAAGGAACACATTTTCCAGAAATAAAGATGTTACAGAGGATTGTTTAATAATTTTTTTTCATGAGATCATATTAGGTAGACTATATTTTTTCTGGACTTTACCCAACTGTGAATGTTTTTTAAAAAATTGTTTAAAAATAACAGGGACAACTGAAATTCAATGCCACCTTGAAAAGATTAAAATATTTGCTTAGGCTGCAGACTTTGTGCATGACAGTACATTATAGAATAGTCAGAATAGAGAGATAATTTTTCCTTCTTTCCTCAAAAGGATCTAGCTTGGTACAATATTCTTCCCTCCCTCTGGAATGATGTTAATGAGTGCAAAAAATATTCTTGATGTAATGTAAAAGAGGAAGTGAAGGACTGTTATAAAACTAAATTTAAAGGTGTGTTTTAATACTCTGAAAAACAAATACAGAATAATGTCTTTTGCAGGGAGATCTTATGTACCATGTGGAAAGAGCTTATTTTAAATAAGTGTGTCTGTACATTCCTTCAGATAAGAGTGTGTACACTGTCATTAAAATAATAGGATTTTTTATCTGTATTTCTACTTATTTTTACAAGAAAATGTTTGTAATATAAGATATGCATAAACAAATTCAAAGAGCATCTGAAATTTATTCATAAAGAAAATTAAAAAATTTAAAATGCTACTGATTATAAAGAAGTGTTTGTAAAAGTCCTAATTCCTAAAATAAACTTGTGAATCTAAAAAGGTGCTAACCTTCATACACAATGTGCACAACTTTCCCCTTTCAATTCATTTCTAGTGTCAGGAGGAACTAAAATGAACACAAGAGAAGGATTTCACTCTTTTTCTCCTTAAGCTCCTTTAAAATTATCTCTTCACAGAGACACCCTGAGAAATTAGAAGTACCCTAGGAATCAGTATTTCCACCAAATAATTATTTTGAAAATTAATATATGTGCCATTTTCCTTTGGTTTTTTTTTTTCAGTTGATAATTGTGAGTACTGTCATCAGTAAAAAGGGAATAAAAACTAAGACTAAAACATATTGTAAGGCAACAAATAGATGCTTTTGTATTTACAGCAAAATATTTTTATTTTCTTTTAATAGGAAGCCTTCATAAATTATTAAATCACACTTGATCAAGTTAAGAATGGAGTTACCTATGAGCAGGTAAAATGCTATTTTCTGCGTAAGATTCATACCTGAACCCCTCAGACACTTCTTATCTCTTTTCTACATATTTTTTCGTTAACATAACACTATATAAACTTTTATTTTGAGACTATTATAGCAAGTAAAACATATTTGTCTGTGTGTATTCACCAACACACAGAATCACTGATAGGTTCCTGTATCATACGAAAATTCTTGTGTATAGTTACATATTTAGAAGCGTACGAAGGTCTGCTCAGTGTTTGGTTTTGGCACAGTAATTAAGGTGTCAGGATTCAGATATGCTTTAGTGCTGAACATTCAAAATTTAGCATTAGAGCCCCTGGTTCATCTACAACAGGATGGATACTGTGTTTATAGAGTTCATTTTTGACCTTACCTGAGTAAGTACTTTAAGTTAAAGTATGAGATGCACCTAGAGGGGTAATACATTGAGTTTAATAGGAAGACAGTTAATAACCTTTTTTCATCCTCATGCACTATCAATCATGGCTGTCACCAGTCTGCTGAATCAAAGCAAAAGTGTTCTTCACAGATGACTGATTAGAAACGCAAAATCACAAGATCCATCTTCATGGTCACTTTTATTATAGTCATTTTTAAACTGACAGCAACCTGCTCAGTTTCAGCAGACTGGGCATCACAAATAGTGTCACTCAGTGCAGCTAAGCATGAGAAGATGTTGGCTGGATTATACTTAAAAATAATTAGGCCCAAAGCCTTTTGTGGAATCAAGAAAAAGGATTTTTGTGGTTCTAGCCCCATCTTTTCAACACCAGCAGTAGCCTATGCTTTTACAGTAGGTTACTATTGGAAAATATTTTCATCCTTCCACTTCAAGTGAATAAATCAGTTCTGGTGGCCCTTGGATATCTTTTGTAGGTAATGTGACCAGTGAGTTTTGATAGAAGCCCCTGTAAGCAGAGGCTTAACACTGCATACCGCTATTTGTACAGTGCTGTGATGAACTGCTGGTTTCCAGCCTTCTGAGGAATATTACAAAAGCTAATTACCTTGTTAACTAGATTTGTTTCAATAACACTGTCTCCTGTTCAAATAAACTAGTGAACAGTTCAACAGTTTAAGGTTATTTATAAATTGAATGGGCTTCAGCAAATTTAAAATCAAAATGGTGTAGGTGAGAGGGGGAGGGAGAGAAAGGGAGAGAAGGAACACTGGTACTGCAAGTTGTGATCTGTTCTTGTGTGTTTCTGGCATATAGTGAAATCTAACATAAGTAAAGGCATTAAGTAATGCTGAAAAATGAAAGCTGGTTTGTTTGGAGGTTTTTTGTTTGATTATTTTTGGAATTTTTAAAGAAATATAAATTGCTATTGCCTCTAAAGGGTGCCTTTCCTGTGTGAAAACTGTAAGATTGGTTCCTTAATGTAAATAAAATCCTTTCCCTCTACTTAACGCTGCTTAACATGAGTAAGAAAATAATAGATTCTGATTTGAAATTTTGATTCAAGGACTGTTGGAGTGAGAAGACAGCCAAGAGTAATTCTGAAATTAGGTGGAAGCTAAGTAGGCCTCCCTCAAAACTCTTCAAAATCTTTACTGGATTTTAAAATCTAAATTCCACTTCATCTTGTGAACACAAAATAACATATTGCACCAGCTGAGCATTGTTTCAGAATTGTCTTTAGAATTGCAGTGAAATTGTGCATCTGGTTTGCCACCTAATTTTAACCCCCAAAAGGCAGTCTTCATAGCAAGCCTGATTTGTGTAGCTGTGATTCCTTTAATACAGCTCATAGGACTCTAAGCTCTGTATATCTAAAACTTTCCTTTAAAACACATTTGGTAACTCTGAGGCATTTCAGTGGCTGCAGCATCGGACGTTTCTTGCAGTGCCCCTTCCTATCCTTCTCTCAAACTGGAGGGCAGGACTTTGGTCAAGTAGGGCTCTTCCAAAAGGAAATGCTCTTCATTTCCACCCTCCGACCTCACTTTTGCTTTTAGCACCTGTCTATAAACACACACACACAGTCAGTGGTGACTGACTCACACTCAGTGCTGATGAAATGTTTGCCTGCACAGACATGCAAACACACACAAAGAACACGCTACATACGTGTTTTTAACGCTGGCACACAATCACTGCTGCCTGGAGAGGTGTGCTGAAACATGAATGCCAAGTTAATCATGTCAGGAGAATATCTTTATTTAAAGTATCTTTAATAGTTTTGTAATATTTCCAGGTATTAAAGAGACTGAAGAAGAAAAGCAGGAAGCAAAGTAGGCAGTTTTATGTCCAGTTGAGATTCATATGCTTTGCAAACAGTTTGATTCCCCTCTTTGCCACAGTTAATGCTTATCTTAAGGATATAATTAGCATTGATAATATGGTCCCATATAAAAACTCCATGTTTTTTGAAGTGGTTTTAGCATGCATGTTTATTTTCTGATGAAAAATTGATACACTAATGCTGACTGACATCTGTCTAAAAATCAGACGCTAAGTATGTCTGAATTTAAATTTCTGAGCATTAATAAAAACCTAATCAAGCCAAGAAACTAGCAATGCCTACTGATAAATAATATAATCATATTTTAATAATTATGCTTTCAGAGGGACAACAATATTTTTCCCTATTAGATATTTTAAATACTATATTCTAGATATAAATGGCTAAAGAAAGCTGGCTGTAAATTATTCCTGTGCACTTTTCTGTGTAGTAAGAACAAATTCTAAAGAAATCTTGACATCTGGAAGTAAAACTATCTGCATTAAAAAGAAAATAATGGGCTACAAATGCTTTCTAATTTCAGGTACAAAAGTTGTTTTTTCTCCTAGATATTAAATAATATTAATCTACTTTCTAGGTTTGTTTTCTACCCAGTTACCATTTTAAGACTGTACAGGAAAGGTGATCACTGTAGCTTAATTTAAGCACATAGTAAATCCACGCATCTCAAAAAATGAGCTTAAAAGGATGAGGAAGGGTAAGAAATTTTGTGGGGGTTTTTTTGTCTTTTTTTTTTTCCTATCACAATGAAAGGGGACACAGGTAATAACTACTAAGATATTTTTATTACCTTAAGAAAACAGCTACATCAAACTGACTTTGTAAACTTTTGTAATGCATATGTTGTTTTACTCTATATGCTGTATCTTCCCAGAATGTATTGTTTGTTGTATGCTTATTTCCTGTCAGTACATTTGCTTATCCAGAATATTTATTACATATTAGTATATAGAACAGAGTTAACTTTAAAAGGGTAAGATTTTTAGAAATTAACTTTGAATTAACTATTTTTCCAACTACAGTTCTATCAATTCTTATAAGACATGACTGCAGTAAGTACTTACAGTATTGAGGAAATGTTGCAGTAGAACAATTGAAACACGTTTAAGTACTGATTGCATATAAATATCTTGTAAGATTTACCAGGATGTAATTTATATAACAAATAAGTAAAGTAATTTACATCTACTTTAGTGATTACTAATGTAATTGGTGGGAAAAAGTACTGTGTAATGTGTAGGCACATGCACGGAAGACAGCAGCTGAAATACAGCGTAACTTTTATCTCAGAAAAGCAGATCTACCCAAGTAAATAGGCCAAAGAGCACCTGGAAGGTTTCTCTTTCCAAGTACACTTATCATAAGCATATATAGACCCATGAAAAGTACCCATCAAATCCTCCAACAGCAAAACAGAGCACTGCAGACAAGAACACCAGGAATTCTCATACCACACCTGCCTTTTTGCTGCTTGAATATGCAGCTATTTCTGTCCTCGCTGCTTTTTAATTTTTTTCCCTTTGGTTTCTGAAATGTTCCTTGTAGAAACTCAAAAGGAGGAAAAAGCTTTCCTATGAGCATCAGGTTGCAATAAATGTGTGTATGTGAGAGAGAGTGTGTGTGCGTACAAAGATGTATCAGGAAGGCCAGACTGGTCATCTTTCAGCGTCTGTCTCCTACCTGGGGCTCAGAACCTCAACTTTCAAGGAAAAGAGCAGGGACCAGAGGTCATGCAAAACATTTCTACTTATATATTCAAATTACCAGTATTTAGGATGAAGATATTGTCTGGTATCAATATTCCCAGTTGCTCACTAGGCAGACAATTTTTACCTCCTCTCAAAAGGTATCGGTATCGGTACCTCTGGTATCAGTAAGTCCAGATGATTGCTCATCAGGACTTAAAAAGGATTCTGCATTTTTCCTCTGCGCTTTCTAAAATATTGACCTCATAATGTGAAGTGGGGATTTCTTTTTGTTGTCTTTTTATTCATCTTTTTTTTTTTTTAATCTTTATACTCCCAGACCTCTTTTTATTTTCTGCCACCTGCAAAATATAACAGCCACAAATCCCTGCAGGTTGTCTTTGAATTTATGCTTTATATGACCAACACTTTATAGGAAAGATGTAAATATTTCTTTGTCAAATATGCCAAAACCAAGTATTTTTCTACCAACAATTAGAAACAATACCTATTTATTTACTACTACTGAAGGATGCACAGAGAAGTTTTAATATAAACATCAAGGATATACTGAATATAATAAGTGTGCCTATTACAGATTGAAAACAAGAGAAGAACTGTCTTATTTCTCAAGTAACAGATTTAGGGATAAGCACATATACTTTATTTTTTGTGTATCTTTTATCTTTAGTTTAAATCATGGTTTAGATCATAGTCTGTTAGGCTAAAAGGAAAAGATTATTTTTGTATGAATGTCCATCTAGGATTTTGGAACCCTGCTGTGGAATGCAAAAGGGGTAAAAAAATCCCCCAAATTTCTTTGAATAATTTAGGTGCTACAGTAGCGATATTTTTTTTTTTTTAATATTTGATCTTTCTCTGTAGCTGCATTTAGGCCCTGTTTTCATTTTTGTAAAGTACAGGTTTTCCTTTTTTGTAAGCTGTTCTCCCATAGTGTATCTTAGTTTAATTCATTCTTAGCAAAAGAAACACCCAGGTTCAATCTGGAGACCTCCTTCCAACATAATTTAGCTGGACCTTTTCTTAGTAAAGGTTTTCTGGTTTTCATTTTCACTTCATATTCTCAAATAAAAGATCCTTTGTTGTCTACCATTTGATTGGACTTAATGAAAAACACTCCATTTTAACTTAACAGTATTTCCCTTTGAATTTATTATATTTAAGAACACTGTCAAAAATCAAGCATTTAATCTCAGGTTTTTATACTTAGAATTATATTGCTATCATATGGTTCAACGAGGTGATGTAGAAAATGTATTGAATAGATTTCAAAAAGAAAAGTGAAAAACTAGCCTCATTTTAATATGAAACTAAATACTACGGCTAATGTGCAGATTGGGTATGGTAGTTGACTTTAAAGACTAACATGTGACAGGGTGCCAACAGCTGAATTGTGCAGTATTGACTAAATGAGGTTCACTGATTTGTATTGAGGCTAATATCTTCTTTAAACAATTCCGTGTAAATTGTGCGTATAAAGTCATTGGAAGCTATTTCTCAGGACAGCCTCGCTGGCTAGCTACCTGCTGGAGTGAGGAAGATAATCAATAGAAAGAAATAGAGCTGAGCATGAGACTAGGAAGCTTCAGAGCAGTTAGTGCTGATAAAAGTAGATGATGTCAATATTTGGGAATAACACAACTCTAGGATAACAGACAAAAGAGAAATGCATATGTTGTAGAGTGTTCAAACAGGGGCAGAATTAATGCATAAGTGGCAGATGTTGCCCCAGGCTGCAAAAAGACATTATTTATTCCAGCTATTGTTAAATTCCTAGCAATACAACACTGCTCTATATAGTATATTAAAATTATATCTGGCAATGAGGGAGCTGGAATACTTTTTACATGAGTCAAAATTCTCAGACATAAAGAAGCTGAAGCACTCTGTTGACACAGATAATTTTCCACACATCTCCTTGACCTCATGAGGACAAGCCTGTGTCAGAACAGAATCTTGCAAAAACAGTGCTCAGTGGTCTCTAATTAAATGAATATTTAAAACTAATATTTAAAAGAGTAACAAATCCAAAATGTGATGGCACATTTTACTAGAAATCAATTCTTTTCTTGTGAAGATGTTGACATCCTTGAGTCCACCCTCTTCCCCCTCCCTTTTTCTTGTGTTTAAGTATTATTGAAACAAAAAATTCCCAATGCTCATTCAAATTTATAACATGGTGAATGTTTTTAGCCATGGTGTCTTTATTGGTAGTGAAATATTGGTATATTTTTGCTAATTTAATAGTAGAAATCAGTTTTCCTCTTGCTGTCAGGCGATGAATTTTTGTTCTTCTATGCTGATCTCTCTGTTGATGTATTATGACATAGTCTGTCAACATGAACAGATACGTGAGAGGGAGATTGGGTGACTGAGACATGCAACCTGAATATGGCTCCTCTTCAATTTTAAGTGTATTATCATGTTTGGATACAGTCAGTAGAAATGTACTTCAGTAGAAAGATACTTTTTTTCCTCTAAAGAAAGCTATTATTTTGATGTAATTTAGGCAAAAGCAAAACAGGTGGACTATGACAAGGTCCTAAAAAAGGAGTGAATGAGGTAACTCCAAAACATATGCACTTGAACTTAAAAAACTTTCACTTCTAAGTTATAGCCCCTTAAACCTAGCATTTCCAAAACACAAAAGTTTTTGTGTAAGAAGAACCAATCCAGGCTTATCTGATTATTAAATGTTGCTATCTTTTCTTAAAAAAAAATTAAATAATTCCACAAGCTTTACATGGTTTGTTGTCACAGATGTTTTTATTGTTTGGTGTTAGATATCTGGATTGCATCAAGTAGGTGATTACTATGTCAGCTAAAAAGGTCAAGTTCCCTATTTTTTATTTCAAACCATCATAAAGAAACCTTTCTATAATGACACACTTGTCTATACTGTAGATCTCCCTCTACTCATTTTAAAAAAAGCTTCTATCTGATACATTTCTTAACACGAGAGAATTTCCTATTTTGATAGTTAATAGTGTCAATATTCATTCTTAAGAGAGATACCTGTGTACTGAAATAATTATTTTTTTCAAAGCAAATTTCTTATCAAAAGATCATATTTTATCATTAAAAATACACGATTTATTGCAACAAAAGTTGTTATTATTAGAGTGATGTGCCATAAAATCCTTCTTAGATATTTTGTTTGGGTTGCTATTCTTTATTTGTCTGGTGTTGCACCATTCCATCTTAAAATTACAAGAATTCATAACGTTGCTGTCTAATACTTAACTCCAAGGAAATCTTCATTTCAAATAAGCATGCATTTTGATTTGGGACATAGTCAAAAATCTTTAAAGATATATACATCAACTAATTTGTTAATCTTGTGCCACTTTTAGCATTTGTCACACATATAGACCAGGAAATTGGCTCCATCTCATTCTAGCTCTGTGTTGAATTAAAAACCTCTACTGCAAAGAAGAGCATGATGTGGGGAAAGAATAAATTTAGTTCTTTCCTCAGTAATGCACATATATTTCCATACATTTCACATCCTAAGGGAGCCTGTGAACGCATTCAATAAATACAAAACTGTAATTCCAGGAAAAGAGAATTTTTATATTATAAATTTCAGATAGTACTTTGTTCTTAAAAGATCTGAAATTACAAACATCATTATATTTTCTAATCTTTTACAAAATACAGGCTAGAGAAAAAAATGGAAAGGCATCGAATTTTAGGGTTATCAGTATTTCTGAGGGTATTAGTTGACTTGGAACAAAAAATATATATTCTACAACGGTTCTTGTAAATTAAGAAAATTGTGTCCAGCCCAACTAGTTCTACCTTATGTATGCTGAAATCAAAATCATATATGTAAGCATTTATATCAAACTATTGCCTATCTTCACCTTATATATTAAGGTCAGTGAAAAGAGTAGTTTATGGATAAAGGGCAATAATAAAGGGGTAGCCTTTAAACATGATTAGTTGGTGTCTATTAAAGATGTGTTAAAATGAAATATATACTGCAGGTGAAGGAAATTACTAACTCCTTCTAGGATGATGGACTTACTATATGTGTATTTCACTATCCCTTTAAAATATTTGTGAATTTGACTGCATTCTGAGGAGACAGAGCAATGTGGTGGATTTATGAGGGTCTGACGGAAACAGGGCTAGGAAAGATTATGGCATACTTGTTTAGAAAAACTGAGAACTGAAGGGTCCTGATTTACACTGACATATATCTAGATGAAACTATAGTTTGCAAATTGCCTAGAGGAGTTATCTTTTATTAAGTGTTTGATGGGTACAGAAATGTACCTATCTATTCTATAACAGTTTAGGAATACCAATGCAATATTTGCAAATACAATTTCAATATTTTTAGATTTTCTTAAATATTTTCATTTTTATGGTCACCTCGCCCAACCCTGTGCTGAGCTCCCAGGACTACCTAACAACCCATATGGTTAGAGTTTTGTTGCATTATTTTGAATTCTTGAGATAGCATTGTGCTGAAATGTTCCCTGCACTGCAGGAGTAGGAGAGATCAAACCACAGCTTAGGCACTTTTTACCTTTTTTAACAGCTTACCAACATATTTGACACTCTCTGCATCTTAACAGTTAGAAAAAGGTGTTAAAAACCCCAACGTTCACAATTAATGCACTTCCAAAGGCTTTCACGTTCATGACTACACTGTGATGCCATTGCATATGTTTAGTTTGAAATTAGGCAAGGAGTAGCAGACAAAGCATGCAGTTTTACCGAGCACTGTAAGATTTCTTGCAAAGAAAGCCTGAAAGACGGGTAAGTTTTCTACTCAGATCAACTTTCCTCGTTCTATTCTGACTGATACAAGGTAGATGACTTGTCTAGGAGGAGGAGGTGGGGGGCAGGTTGGCTTTGCAGGATAATTTTTGGTACATTAACTCCTCTTCCTTGAGGAGATGCTACTTTTTAATCTTATTTTAAATCATGATTATCATAGGGAAAATCTGTATTAGTCACTACAGTCCTAGTCATATTTTATTAATGCAATTAAAATTGGTGTTTAATGATGCTTTAGCAACAAAATGATGAATTTAATATCAATTTAACAATGGATGATGACATGCATCCAAGTTCTGTCAGCATTTTTTCAAGCCAGGTGAATGCATCATACAAATATTAGGCAATATTTTGCATAACAATCCACCTATTAAATGGGAAGTTTTGTCAAGCATGTACGTGCAGTTGGTCATCAATTATATATATACATTATTTTCCACAAAAATGTGGAAACAGGATTAGAATATTTTAAAGAGTTCACAGGCTTCTAATAATGACATAATACACATTATCTGTAAATGTAAGCTTTTGATCAGCAACAGAGAAAATAAAGTTTATGACCAGACAACTATTTATACTTTCATTATGAATATATGTTCTGTGCATTAATAGCTTTAATAAAGTTTTTCTAGTGTTGTACCATTGTATGAAGAGCTGTACATTTGTGATAAGCCACATGCCCTGACCCATTTTCATCAGTAACTTGCATGATTTTCTTAAATCATTAACTTATCAGATCTGGGTAGGGATGTCTGGATCTTTCTGGATGTTTGTATAGTGCCTAGCATAATATAATGTGTACTGGAATATAAGGAAATAATTGGCACTTGTTAGTTATAAGCAGCACTTGTTAGCATAGGCTTTCTAGCATGCCAACAAGCAATTAACCTCAGCATCAGTCAATCACCTTTTCCTAGTTAACTCACATTACACTTTGAGGACAGCTGCCATCTTCTCGTGGAAAAATACATGTAACTGTGCCCCTGACTGTCATGCGAGTTTCAGACCAGTGTAACTTTATTCTATCCAAAAGAATTAGAGCTTTCTAAACAGTAGGGTAATCAAGAAAATTATTTTTCTTCCATGACTGTAAATTAGGAGTAAGTGCACCTAATTCATCGGTGCTGCATCTGTTTAAAACTGTGGCACCGAAATTGGAATCAATCTTTTCTTTCTGTACCTAAGAGGTGAAAGTGTAGTACTGTACATAAGTCAATCAATGCAATGATGTTGCTTAGCAAGGTAAATGCAAAAGAGTAGATTGCTAATGCCAAGAAATTTGCACCCACATATTGCACCTGTCAGTAAATGGGAGTTTGCATTGCAACTGCACTGCAGTGTGGAATTAATGCCCTAATTAGAGACTTCTTCATCTCTATCAGGTATGCCTGACAAGACACTATGGTGAGGTTTTCCTATCAGCTCATCATTGCTATGGATGGCAGGAGTAACTGGTTTTGTTTGTTTTTACTATTTTTGCTTGTTTTTTGGTTATTTTTTATTTTAAGACATAGCAAACACTTCAAATCAATTTTTGGTAGGAGTAGATGACCAGAAGAGAGTTTCTGTGTGCTATTTGTGTAGAAGAGAGAGGTTGACAGTGGGTTAATAAAACTGTTTTTTCCCATTTCCCTACATGTAAGCGTGATTTTCTTGGAAGAAAGGTATGGAAGAGCTGAACTGTGATTTAAAGCACATCATTTTATTTCAATAGCAGGAAGCAACTTCCATAAATGACAACTTTTTTTCTTTTGATAACTCCAGTAAAATACAGAGATGACACCTGTATGAAGCATTATTTTTAGAAAGAGGGACTGGGACACTTCTTCTCCCTTGACTATCAAAATGACATATAAATATCATTTCTTTTACTTTTTCTGTGAGTTTTGTGACTTGTGCCTTGGTGTGTGACTGCGATGTGCTTTTTTTGTTGACAGATGTGAATAAGGTATAGAGAGCACTAAATAAAAGCTGCCTGGTCCAAATAGGCAGAAATATGCAGCACAACTTAAGGGAAAACAAACAAAAAATCCAAACCAAACCAAAAACTCCAACCAATTACAAAAACTCCCCACTAAAGAAAACCAAACCCACCCAACCAACAAAGCACAAAAATTAAAAAAAAAAAGAAAAAGAAAAGAGATTCACTGCAGACTTATTTCATCCTGGTCAGTACATTAGGGAATAAACTGAAAAATATGGAGTATTTTTCCAGTGAGTGATGAAAACAAAAGAAGGAGAGAGTTGAGGCCTGTAAGGTATTTTAATTTAAGAGTTTTACATATTCTATTCTGAATAAATCTTTCAATTATGACTTGCAGTCTATCCAGCTTAGGTAAGAAAACCGCAGAATAGGAGTTTCTTTTTTGTTTTACAGAAGTTTAGCTATTGTTGCTTAACATTTTCCGTGTTTTGCTGACAGAAATTCTTTGGGGAATGTTTAAAGAATGGACTTTTTAGTGGATTTCTTTGGGGTATTCTTTTCAAATAGTCACTCTTGAAATCATCCTGAGGCATCTTTGGATCTTAAGTCACTTTATACTGTATTAAGTCACCGTCTAAAGTTCCTGCTAGTAGCTGGGAATTGCCTCAGTGATATTAGCCACTTTTCAAATATAAAATCATCTATTGGTGAAAAAGTTGTATGATGATAGCAAAATATAACTAGGTTTAACTTGGTTGTTGATAATATGTTTTCTTCTAACTGTATCTTTGTTATCTCTAAATACAATTTTTATCTTGCCCTAATTTTTTAAATGTTACATGAACCTCATGGTGCAACTGTGGTAGAATAGGAAGCTATAGGAAGCTATTTTTCATGTGTAACTATTATGTGCCTCAGGAGAGCAAAATGTTTTTGACTATATTTCTGCTTAAACTATTAAGGACACTACTGAAAAAGTTCTTAAAAGGAAACTGGATTATTTGGATTAAAATATTTTTTAGTAGTCTGATAATTATGTAAGAACATGAAGAAATGTGAAGGGAAGCAGAACCATGTAAAGCAGAAGGGAGTGTACTCACTGGTAAAAATGAGGTGAGAAAATGTAATGTTTTGGTATAAAACATGTTTCCTGGTAGTACTTTTGCTGAAATCAGCATTATGAAGCAGACCTGTGAAGATAATTAGTTATGTAAACTCATAATGCAAACTTGCAAGCCTGGTAAATTTGTTAACTTTGTTTTTTTAAGACTAACTGGTGATTTTACTCATGTTTAAAATGATAGATACAGGGAGAATAGGACAATTCTTTCTTTGTTTTGACTCAATAACTGTTCTATTGCCTTTTTGCCTGGTGAGTTAGGGAATCATTTTGGCCATTTAACTTGTATCTGCAGTATGTTCATGTAGTGCAACATAGTTTTGCCTCTTGGTTATTAAGACCAGCCATAAAAATCCATTTTAAATGGTGACTTAAGAAATGTATCCTTGTCAATAAACATGAATTTGTAGCCTGGGTCATCTCTGATGACTAAAATATATGGTTGCAAAACATGAAATGGTATTAATTATTCAGTCTAAGTGCTCTATTCTGATACTTTTTCGTACTTACACACACATTTTCTTTTCCTAGGCATCTTTTTAGTGCTGAAATGGACACGCTAATTGTGAACCACGTGGTCAGGAGCTCCTTCTAAAATATGCAGCAGCACATTTACTGGAATTTAACAGGCTGTGTGCTTTAAAGCCTCTCCTGCCTGCAAGCGTGTGAGCAAACCCTGCAAGTCCCAGTGCCAGCTCGAGGTGCAGCAGAGCCCAGAAGGGCAGCCCTGGAACAGCCCCCACCGCTGGCAAGGCACCAGTGGAGGAGGAGACGCTGACCTGCGGCGGGAGCAGAGGCCTCGCCACCAGCATCGCTCGCAGTTTCGCTTCTGGCAACGCGCATTTCCATTTTTCTCAAAGCTTCCACGTCTGTGTCATCAGAGAAAGCCCCACGAGTGGTGGCAGAGCAAACTGTAGCCTTCATTTTCAAGTTCGAAGAGAAAAAAAATTATTTAGATGTCTACGTCCCAGAACTGGCTGTCCAGAGGTCACTCTTTGTTGGCCACTGCTGTGAACCATTAGGGCTTCCCAAAGCTCTAAAAGAAATGGGACACAGTCTGCGGCAGAAAAATCTCATTGTTTAAAATTTCCTTAAATTCTATTTCATTGTATTATTATTATTTTATTCATATGGTTTTTGTCCTACCAGAGGAAGATGAAAGATGGGATCATTGCTTGCATGAATGACTATTTAAATTGACTGTCAGAGCTTGCAGGACAAATCTTTGACCCTTCTTAAGTTTATTTTAAACTGAAGGAAATTATCTTTTATTGATTAGGACTTTAGGCTATTTTTAAAGGAAAATTATTGATTCATCCAATGAATTTTACTGTTTAATCAATCTTCCACCTCAGTATTTATACATAGTTTTGGTTACAAATTTAGGTAAATGTTTAACTATGTGTTTTAATGCTGGCCTGCCTTTTTTTCCCCCTTTCCTGTTAAAGACATGTTTTTCTGAATCAAATCCTTGAATTTAGTGACAATTAGTACAATTTCCAGACACATCAGCAAGAGTTTCTGTACTGTGTGGGAATGTAGATGTTAAGAGGAAGCACAAGTAATGACTTTTTTTCCATTCACAAAGGAAGCACTAAGACATCAAGGTTATTCAAGAGAAATTAATAAATGCAGCCTGGGAAGTTATTATTTTTCCAAACTGTGAGAAGATCTCTGAAATAATAAAGATAAAATGCAACAAAAACCTGGAGAAATTGTCTAATTTTCTTAAAAAATAATAGGAAACAAAAAAAAGGCATTTCACAGTGAAGAAAATCTTCAGGCAGGGTAAAAAAAGATTTTTTTGGCAGAGTGTTAGGGTAGCTTGAAAGAAAAATCCAGGGACTGTTCTTTGCTGCTACTTCAGAAGCGTGTTGGGCATTTAATCTTAGTTGCCCTGTCTGCAAATAGAAGATGATAATGCTCTTTTTGCAGTGTTGTACAGTCTCTAGAAGTTTCACAATGAAAGAGGGAAGCATTTCATAGGGTATTTAAAATTGCCTGTTGGGCCTCATGTTTTTTAAATAAAAGTTTAGACTACACATCCTGGAGGAGATGGGTCTCTAGGGCGGTGCAGGCAATGTTTAAGTGGGGAATTTTTTTGTTTCTTTTCTTTTTTTTTCTTTTGCTGTTTTATTTTTTAAACTGTTTAATGGACTGATTTTTGGTATCCTCTCTGGAACGTACAGGTCTCTGGAGACTGATAGAAATGATGTTTGCTGGGAATAAAAGAGGCTTCTTTAGGAGATGCCATCATCATCAGAATTCTGTCATCATCACAAAAACTTGAAATTAGTATGGCCGATATCTTAGTATTTCAGCTACTAAACTTTCAGCAACATTTTGTCTGGCTAACGTCTTAAATGCCATGGCTTTCCCATTAGATAAGCAGGCTGATTTCATTACTATTTCTTGACAGAACAAGATTAAAAAAAAAAAAAAAGACTTGTGAATCTCCTGTAGAGAATTTTGGTGACAGAAACAGAACTGCTGTTATATGACTGTACATATTTTATGATACAGAAAAGGAAATTAACAGGAAATTAGTATAATTTCTACAGGAATCTTTAGAAAATCTATGTAAATATAAAATATAACAAGCAAATGGCATCTCCACAGTTTATTCTGGCAGGACTAACCACGTTTATTCTGACAATATTATTGTCACAATTATTCTGGGCAAGGGGTGTGCCCAGGGTGGTGTCTCCTGATGCCTGCCCCATGTTGCCAGCCTTTAGCTCTGCTCTGAGGTGGCTGTTGTCACCACAGAGCTGTGCAATGGCACTGTGCAGATTTGTCCTCTGGCATATCCCATACCTTGACCCTGAGTGTAGCTCCGTGCTCTTGCAGTCAGTCTTGAAATGTGCTCTGGCCTGGAGCAAGGGCCCAAGTTCATAGGGCTAGGGACATAAGAAACCCCACAATTTGACTCCTGTCTGAAACTTTCAGCATTTATGTTAGGAAAGGTAATTAACAAAGCAGATACAGAATTAAGATGTTTTATCATAATATCAAAAGCAAGAATGCAACATTTTTCTCTTTAGGTAATCAGTGAAGGGACAACAGTGTCTGTTACCTGCAATTTTGCCAGTGGTAAGTGCCAGCTAAGAGCTGAAGCACAGGTGTAGGAAATGCTTGTCATTTATCACTGACATGCTCACAAGATGCCACCAAATGTATCAGGCTCTACTAGAATAGAAGAAACCATAATTACTGAATGATAAAAATGGATACAATTGTTGGTGAATTAAAGACTCAAAAAGAGATTAACTTTTGATAACAATTTGTTATCTGTCTTTAATTAAATCCAGAGTGATTTAAACAAATAAGAGTATCTTTAGGGCTTATGTTTTAATTGTGAAAATGACTAACTTGAAATAACATGTTGTTATTTCAAGCTACTTTAACTGCATTACTTGCATAAGTTCAAGAAGCAGAATTTCATTCCATCTGGTGATTATTTACTTTAATTAATCATACAGTCAAAAAACATAGAATTAAAAAAATAATTACTAAAAACCTGTTTGAACCTAATAGAGAAATTTAGGTGACTATATATGTCCATATGGAACCTGAAAATTTCAACACACTTCAAAAAATGAATAGAGAAAACAGTCAGGGAGCTAAAAATCCTGTGATTTCCTCAAAAAGCCTATTTTTGCTACTATTTCAACAGATTTATGTATCAAGAATAGATGTATATATAAACTGCTTTTGAAGATATTTTTACTTTTAAAAAAAAATTAATGAGTTATATGTGCTACTGAGATGGAAGCTGTTTACTTTCACTGCACTCTGAACCTCTGACCCAGGTTAAATACACAAGGAGACCTAGTACGTTAATTTAAGGATCAAAAAAAAGTTTCCAATTGGTTCTATTTGGTCTGTCAGTAAAACATTTTTGGGCTTAAGGAGGTGTGTGACTCACCTGAGGACGAGGCATGTTAAATCATTTACAGGTTGGGAACTTTCCAAGTCATGAGTGCTATCATTCTGATACCCTTAAAAACCACTAAGCTGACTTGCAGACCATTACCTTCCAGCAGGAAATTACTCAGAAGCCTCACTGGATCAGAAGTACAAGTGTACTTCTCTAGAGTGGGACATGACCACCCTGTCTCCTGTCTTGGACATGAAAGCCATATGATAAATAATAACAATAACAAAACCAGTAACAGTAATAAATATCTAATATTTAACAAATAAAATGTCTTAATAATTTGGTATTATCTAATATGCTAAAATTCAGAATTATTAATACTGGCAAAAAGTAGCAGACTGCATCCCAAAAAAGTGATTTTTGCTGTATTGTTACAGATGTTCTAACTATGCAAACAACAGGTTGCAATGCTATACTTTTAAAACTCCAGTGGTATGAAAATGTGCACATGTGCACAGCAGATCACTGGTTTTTGCAGTCAAGGCAGTCTCTGCTTCTGCTATACATTTTCCCTGCTGATATGCTCCTTTTTTTTTTTTTTTGAGATTGTCATATGGTATAACACTTTTACTACTTGACTCCTCCCACTTTTCTTCAAACCACATCCTGATTTTTGGCCTCAGAAACTAAACATATGCACAACTTACAGAACAACACATGATATTGTTTCTGTATAACATCATACCAGCTGGGATATAAATTCTTACAGACAATTTTATGTGAATGAAAAATACCTACATTGAGACATTTTCCATAGTTGTGCAACACATACCACTGTAGAGCATATGGTTTAGAGTCAGAGATCCTCACGTAGAATTATAACAAAAGTCTCAAGTCAGGCCACAGATCTTCAGACAGTGTAATTTTGAATAGATCATCCTAATTTATTTCTATTTTATTTCTTACTACTTCTGTTTTGGATTCCTGGAATCCAAACTCAGCAAGTTTGTGGGCATATTTAAGACCTTTAAATTTTAGCTATTTTATTCATTTGGTATCAAGTCAAATAAAATTATCATTTAACTAAGGAATAGGTAATTTATGATGAAATTTTAACTTGTATCATGATTTGAAGATATGCCAATAGGCATGACTCCTCATTTTTGGGAAATATATTTCATACATAATTTCATTAGTGAAAGATTTTTTTTCTGATCTTTCAGTGTCGTTTATGTATGTATGTATGTATGTATGAATTTATTTATTTATTTACTTATTTGGGGCAATGGTGGAAGTGGTTGGGTGGTTGTTACATTCCCCTTCAGGATAAAGAATCTGCATGTGAGGCTTTTCTCCCACGATCCATAAACTTTAATCAAGTCATACTCAGCCCTCATTTTTAGTAATCAAAGACATTGAGTTTATGCTTTCACAGCAAATAATTTTCTTCTGCTCTCAAATTAATTTTAAATGCAATTTTGTGAAGTCTCCATTTTTTTCCCACCATTCTCATTAAAATATGGACAACAGATCCGTGGGAATTTTTCCAATAATTGCATCAGCATTCAAGGATTACATTCTCTGTTCATGCAGCTTCATGGTGGGAGCTCATGTTGGGTTGCTGCTCCACCATGGCCCCTAAATCCTGCTGGAGTCGAGGCACTCCCTGTCACCGTACCCCATTTTTGGGGGGATGAAATCCATTTGTATTATGTTTAACTGTGCATTCGTGTCTCCTAAGATGCTCATTTCTTGCAATGGGTCTAGCTGATAAAGAAATCTCTTCCTTAGTTTTATAACGCTGTACTCACTGAGGAATGTTTCTGTCACCCTCAGATCCTCAGCATGGTAATTTGTACTCTGGGTCACTGCTGGGACTAGCACTGGGCCCAGTAAAGGTGCCTGCTGGATACAATTAGAAACAGTTCAATATTAATTTTCTGTTTAATATATCCTTTGACGATCTGCTTGCCAGCTCTTGATTGAAATTGTGTACATTGATGCTATGTAGCAGACCTTTTATTTTCTTAATAAAACTATCTTGCAGCATTTACAAACTTTTATTATGCATTTATTGATTAAACAAAAAGAAGAAAAGCATCCAATGGACAGGTGAAAAAAATCTGTTTGCCACATAGCAGACAAAACACTCAGGATTAATATTCTTCAATTTTCTCTGCACATGTAACTTCATTTCAAAACATTTCATATATAAATAATACTGTTCATCTTTCAGAAGTGGAAGGATTCTGACTTGCCTGACATATCTATCTCAAAATGTGTAAGGGCTTTCTGAATTTATTGGAACAACCTTTGAGAAGCTTACAGGACTGATGCCAGACCCTGGTGCATGCACTTTCCTCAGTTGTATTTAAGATGTTTTGCCAACAGTTTGTCTCTCAGATTAGGCTTTATAATTTGCCAAAAAATCCAAATTCATAAAATTAAATAAATATTCTTAACTACATCTTAATCCACCTTTTGGCAGACATACCTTGTTTTCATTTCTTTCTGTAAAATCAACAACATTGCATCTATTATGTTGGCAGATAGAGGTACATCCAGAATCCTCCCAAAACTTCAGTATTGTCATAGTCTTCCTCCTTCTCACCTCCCAGTATTTACTGTCAATGTGCCTGAAAGGTGTTTGCATTTTTCCAAGTAAAGAAAAAGGAGGGCGCAAACTTTAAAATGAGTCAACTAATTTAAAATGTCTCCCTTTCTTCCTCTGGACCCTTCTCTCTTCTGAAAGAATGTTCTGGTGAAATTTATTAGAAAGAAATTTCCAAGCAGTTTATCCTTTTTAAAGCAAATCTAAAGCTTTTGGATTTATTGGACTTTTCTGTCTTTGTGTAAGTTGAATATCACAGCTAATAGCACTGTAATAATTACATGTCATTTTCTTCATCCTCTTTGTGCACTGCCAATCTACAAAGGTGTCTCATTTCACACATCATTTGTGACGTCCTCTGGTAATGCCACATATTTTGGGGAATAGCTGGTGAATGTAGTCATAAATCTCCATTTTGAGATGTCTAGTTTCAGGTTCTGGACCCAATTCCATAATTATTCAAAGCACAGAGTTCTTGGTGAAGTCAATGGGCCAACAAGACCCATTGAGATCAGATCCCCAGAGAAGGAGTACAGGTAACTAAAGTAAAGTTCAGGACTGTAGGGTTTGCCAGCCCTTCAGCCAGACTGCCGTGGCCACAGCCCAGTGTAGGAAAGAGGGTTCCCCTATTTGTCTGCAGCTGGTGACCCCTGGGGTCACTGCCACGGGAGGGAATTGGGGCTGGTGTGATGCTCTGGACAGTCTGCCCACATTATGGACAGAAAGCAAGCTATTCTGATGGTCCTATTCCATGCAGGGCAGCTACTACAGAGGAACACTGCTAATTCCTACTGAGGCAAAGCAACCACAATTCAGCAGTGATCCAGACCTGACTTCGACGCTGAGACAGCTTGTGAAACTGAAAAGCAGGAATAAACCAAAAAATACTATATGTGTCTGAGAAATCTTATCAAGCCTGGCAGGGATATTTATTGCTCACTGATGACTGAGAATCTCATCTTGCTCAGGGAGTAGCTGTGACTTACTAATGGAGGAAAAATGTGGGGTGAGCAAAGAATGACAGTCTATGGCTGATTACTCTGATGTCATGCTTTGGGAAAAGCAGCCAGAAATGTGCAACTCATTCTGCTTTAGAATCAAAGGCACCTAATTACAATCTCATTTTGTTAAAACACAGTGCTAATGACTTGCTTGTGCAGTAGCTGGATAGCATATCAACTGCCATATAAGCTAAGTTTTTCCATTTTAACAATCCCAGTTATGGTATTTGACTGTCTGTGCTGTTCACCAGTTGTTGCTGTGTGTCACTGGAGAGAAGGGATGCAGCAGTTTACACCAGACAGGGAAAGTGAAAGGAATGACTGGCAGATAAACTTTCCACTAAGATGTCCTCACTTTAGAAGAGCTGATTGAAGTAACTTATAAACAATGGTCTTTTAAAAATCCAACCATGTTTCTTCAGGTCAAAGATTAAATTGCATTCTCTCTTGTAACCTCCTCTTTTTAATTTTTGTAATCTGATTTTTTTTTTTTTTTTTTGCTGGCACTCAGCTGCTTGTATCTTTGAATTTTTTTCTTTCTATTTGGGTTGCTTCTGCATGTTTTCTACACGTTATGCACCATCTTCCAAAACTTTACTATGAAATGTATATATACACATTCTCAGCTCCTACTACTTGCAAAACCCTACTTTTGTTAAGGGTTGCTTCTAATATCTTCCAAGCATTCCAAGTTATATATGAATACATGCTATGCATTCTTATACATAGCATATACATATTTGTTCCCTATATATTCCTTTCCTCCAACAGATCCTGAATTAAGTATGTGTATGGATGATATGCATTGACATTTGTTATTATTTGATCTTATTCTGTGAAATCTTCAACAAATTCTGCACATTTTTATCTGTTAATTGCATTAAAGTCTGTTCTATTAAATATTTATCTGAAAGGAATTCTCTGAAAATACAGAAATGAAGACAGATTTCTAAGTAGCTGTGTGTTTTTGGGACATAATAAGGACAAACTTCATACAAAACCACATTTTTCACATGGCATTAAATGGCTTTAGATTTTGATAAGTTTGGTTTTCTCCTATATGTCTGATGCAATCTATTACATGTGTAATTGTATTTCTGAGTATGTTGTTTCTTCAAATGTGAATTGCATTATTTCTTTCACTGTGGTTGGTACTGTGACAGTGCCCATCTCTCTAAATCCATGTAACTGGTATTTTCTCCAGGTTCATAGTTCTTGTCTCTTCAGGTCTCTGCCACTTCCTTTCAATAACCTTTCATATAAAGTAGTGTTACTCTAAGCTTTTGTGTCAAAAATCAGATAGGATCTCAAGAAAACAATACAGGCTTCAAGTTTTTCACACTCAGGTGATATTCAGAGGAGAAAAAAAATCTGTAAATATTACTTTTAAGGAACATGGAGGCCAGCCAGAGTTGAAATAGGAGCCTTTCCAAAGCATCCTGAAGAAGCAACAGGGGCAATAATAAAACCAAATTTCCCCCTGTAAAGAGGAACGTTTTTGGAAGGATGGACTCATTAGCTACGTGCTGAGGGCCAAGTTATTTTCTATTTCCTTCTCATTACTTCTAGGCCATGACCACGTTCTAACTATATTCCAGATCAGAACACTACCTGGGAATATTAGTAAGCTGAAAAAGAAACCAGTAAAACAGTTATGGTCCCAATGTTAGTATGAAATTCAGGACCACGATCTTTTAACTGCACCAGTAAAAAGTTATGTCAGTTGTAATTTTTGCTTCTTGGAGATGCCCAGCATTCAAAGAGATCTCCAAAAGTTCACATTCAGTTCTGCTGAATTGAAAAAAATCAGGAAAAGGCATTGATGAGCTCAGTTTCCATGGGTTGCTCGGGATGAGAGAGTCAAGCAGCCAGCCCACTCCCCAATCTCTGCTAAGTCTTGTTTTGGGCGCAGGTTTGCTCATGTGATTCGGCAGCAGCCACTAAGTTATTTGCCAGCTGTGTGTATTTGGTGTATCAGGTATCACTGCTGTCTCCTCCTCTCCCAACTCTCCAAAGGAGAGTCTGCTGGTGACTAAACAGCACAGGGATTCTCTGTTGCCTCTGTTCTCAGGAGCAGGGCAACAGAGAAAGGGCAAGCTGCAACAGATTGTTGCTCTTACTCCTCCCAATGTTGTAAATTAAAACAAGAATATGAAAAGCCCATATGACTTCATCCCTCAGACCACAAATGAAGCTGAGTCAGCAAGTGGTGAAGAAAACTACATGTATTTATAGTGAACGAGCAATTATTTCTTTTTCATGAAATGTTTGTAGCTAATCAACTCAAATAGCTGCCTATCTAATAAATACAAGCTGCATAAAATCCTGCCAAAAAAACTGCACTTGGATGGTATATTTGGCAGAACTGCTCTCAAAGCATATTCAGTGTTCACTATTTGAGTCAATAGGTTGAGACCTGAGTAAGATTAAGAAATTATTTTGATTTTTTAAAAATCTTTTATTCACAACCATGTATAGTTCCACTGATTTCTGAAGATGCAATAGTGACAGAACTGAATCCAAAGCTAAGCACATAACTATTTCTTTCCATATATCCTAACTTTTTAATATGTCCTAATTATGCTCCTAAGAAGTTGTCCTTTTTTTTCTTCCATCCCTTTCTTAGGCACATCAAATGGATTCAGATTAAATTCATTTAAGTTTGAAATTCTCAGAAATCCAGTAATTACATTTTGACTATAATTTAAGCTAAACTCTAAGCACATCCTCTGACTATTTTTTGTTGTTAATAGCAATATAATAATAATAAAAATGATAATCCATTTGATATGCTTCATTGAAATGTCTGACATCAACATTAATATATATTTTTACACAATTAAAAATATGTATAATGTGTACAACACCATGATAAATACAATTATGCTTTCAAAGGAGATTTTTAAGAGGCTATCATATCAAAACTAGATTTGGTCCCATTTGATATTGATTACTTATTTCAAACCTTGGAACACACACCATAGACCACTTAAACTCTGAATGCTTTCAGTTTAATCACTTTATACTGCTCCATCCTCTCCTTCCTCCAGGATCTTCACAGAAGTAGCCAGACACAAAAATTCAGAGAGCAAAGAATTTTGGAAGAGTAAATTCTATTGACATTACCTTCCCATGAATTTCAGCACACAGATTTTTCCATGTAACTCCCATTAAAACTAATGGGAATCATGTGAGTCAAACCTCTGCACACTGAGCAGTTTCCTGAGTGAACTGAAGAGTCTGCATCTAGTTTCCAAGTCCTTAAACAAAATGATGGAGGCACAGTGACAATACATCACTCAAATATCTCATATATTTAGTATATTATAAAGCTTTGAAGAAACATTTGTAAAATCAGCTTTAGCATCAGAAGTCAGAAATCCCAGAGAAAGTTTAATTTAGAAATTTTGGTATGGTTTTCATGAGAATAATTAAACAGACTACTATACTTGCAATTTACTCTGTGACTATATAAGTTCTAACTTAAATAGACACATGGAATACAATAAATGAAACATTTTTCAAAACAATGGTTTAGGCTTCATCTTTCTTTTTAATAATGATGACTTATTTTAAATGATAACCTATTAATAGATCATTAATATATGAATTTTGTAAAATGAGATTTCAAGGAAAGGTTGAATAAGCTACAGTAAGACTACACAGAAGCTGATGGGACAACTTTCAGAAAAATAATGCTATAAGCAATATTTATGATGTTATGCCCAAGCAATCTGAAAAAAATGCTATCATTTACCTTTGAATTATAGATATATATATATATTTATGTCAATATTTAGAGGTCCACTGACTAAAAATGAAGCTGTATTAGCATGAGGACAGGTGCAGAAAATATAGTGAAATAAATGGATGTTCTGTGGCACACAGAGGCTTTTAAAATTTTCCAAATACTCTCTGAATTTGTAGAACATCCCAATTCCTTCCCTTTTTCCTCTGCCTTCTTTTTGCTGCTTCACTTCATGCCAAGTTCCCTTCTGCCTCTGCATACCACTCAGTTAACACATTAACTCTTGTGAAATTTTGAGTTTCCTTATGTATCACTGATCTCTAAGAAAGCCCTCCATTTGAATACTCTTCAGGACAGTTGACTTTTTATAAGTCAGAAGAAGTAAGAATTTATATTTCTTAAATTCATGCTACAACAAAAGATGAAAAAGTTGATAAACTATTTTCCAGTAAGGATCAGAGTATTGATGCTTTGGAAATTTAAATTTAGTGACTTCCTTTTTGCTCACGCAACATGTCAATGAATGGAAGGCAGCTGATAAGGATTAAGGGCCACCATTGCCAAGCCGTGGACTCTCCTCCAAAGAAGTGCAACAAAAGGTGTATATGGGTTATAATTGCCTGATAAAAATAAGAATATTTGCTTCCAGACTGTTATTCAAGTCACTCGAAACACCTTAGGAGTATTATCTACACAAATTCAGTCCACTCACTTGGCAAAAATAGTTAAGTAGGTAGATAAAGAGGGACTGCTTGAATTCCATTCTGACAGTGTTCTCTGGGTTTGGTGCAAGCAGAATAGCAGAAAGAAGAGCCATGTCCCAGCTCTCTCCCAGGAGTGCATAAGAACATTTGTGTTTTATTGCAGGAAGTGAAAGCTACAGTATTCAACAGAAACTTCAGCAGAAACTTCTGCACAGTTAGATGCAATCTAAATTAAATCAGAGCAGAGATGTGTCCTGGACATAAATATTCTTTCACAAAACAGCAGTTTTTTCTTATTAGTGAGGTTTTTGGTTTTTTTCCTTTTTTTTTTTTTTTTTTTTTAATTTAACAGATCAACAATAAAGACCTTGCTGAAACTACTTTGTTAATTTTTAACTCAGGACAAGCTATCAATTCTTACCCCATTTGCCAATAATTTTAGACTCCTTCATAGTATGAAATATGAATATGGGATCAACTGCTATGAACTTCCACTGTCTCCATCACTCCTATGAAATATAACCTTGGCTGTTTCAACTCCACCTTGGTTTTGTCATTATTGCAAAGAGCACATACATGTTGGTTCATTGGCAGCGCTGAGAAGATGTTTTCATATTACTTAGACTATGAAGCATACCAGAAATATTTTCTGTTACTACTATTAATAATCTCTATGGTATCTTCATTGAGTGGGTTCTCTGCTTTGAGATGCAAGTGCATAGATGAGTGGAATTTACTCTGCTATTCTTGAAATTATCTGGAAACATGAAGGAGATAGTTTGGGTGGTTCACTTGTTAGATGCCATTTCTCCTGACATGTTTTTCTTTCCACTGATTCCCACATCCTGTGCTATAGATTGGGGTTTGCAATGATAAGGTATCCTTGAAAGCAGAAACACAGAATTTACTCATCAGCTTGAGACACTTTTCAAAGAAATTCATTACCATCATAACAACAAAGTCAAACACAATCTTATTCATGTATCATAGAGAAAAATTTTGAGTTTTGTACTAATATGCCTTGAATTTTTAATGCAAAAATGTGTGATTTTGTTTTAATCATCATATTTCTGAAAACTTTCAAAATTGAAATGTCTCTTACAGTCTTCATGGTCATGAAAGCAAACTAAAGCTTAGCTAAAAAGGAAGGTATAATCATGGCTTTGAATCTCTAATATTTTGGCATTAGCCCCAAATGTGTACTAATTATGCCCTAAAGTAACACCTCAGGACCAGAGAAGCTAAATGGGGTAAAGAACGTGAAGAAAAACAACTATTCTTCTTTAAAAAAATTAAAATTGTTCATTCAATTAAAAAACCCTTAATAAAAATCTCTACTTGAGTTCAAGTTGCCCACGGGAAGGTCTAATTCATGCTGTCCATTAATGAAAGCTTTATATGACCATTAAGGAAAAACTGACAAGTTATCACAGCAACCTCAGTAATGCTTGTTAACATATATAAGAAATAAAAGCCAGATACTTAAAATGTACCCTAAATTTTACTTTTATTAGGTCAGACTTAGTAAAATGTTAATAGGCTTAAAAGATCTATAATTCCAACTACTGAGACATGTTTTTAAATGCTGTACTGAAATTTCTTCTTTTGCAGCTGAAAAGTGTACTCTGATTAAATGTGAAACAATTTAATCTGCCACTAAGTTAGTCATTGCAATACTTTGCTGAATTCTCTTAGGATAGAGACAATATTTCCTAAATTGGAGCTTCTAACAAACATTTATAAAATATAAATCAAATTAATTTCTAGAACTCATTCTGGAACAAATAAAAACAAGTAAGCTCTAGTTTTTAAAAAGGAGATTGGTGAAAATTTATAATTTTGAGAACTTACATGTTTTTCTCTGTATTTATAGCACTCCAGAGCTACAGTTATAAAGGCAAAGTAAGCATCATAATTCCTATCTGGAAATGAAAAGATTTTCAGGATACTAATGCATTTTTTAAAGATATATCTAAGATATATTTCAGATGCTTTTTTCTTGCTGAAAATTTGCCAGTAGGCATTCTGAATTGCATTCCACATCACTTAAAAAAGCACATTTACATGCCTTAGTAAAAGTCATATCCCATAGAATGAGGGGAAAAATAAGCTTTTTAAAATTTAGAAGTCTATTCTAACCAGCTCATCACAGCTATCTTGACATAAATCAAATCCAGTGGATTCATATAAAACTATCTTCACTTTTTCTAGAAGACATTTGTACAGGTTATGTAGTATGATCTGGTCTTGAGGGCTGCATGTTTTTAGATTATGAAAAAAACTGTAAAACAGTTTATTATATAGTGTCAACAAATTAACAATAGTAGCTTAGAACAATCACTGTAAACTACTGAAAAGTAACAGAAATAATTTTTCTTTTCAATTGGTGACTTCACTTTAGCAATACAGTTTGTAAAAGATTTATTAATTTTGATTTTTTTACACTATTGGTAACATGTCCATTGATTTCACAGGGGGATATCAAATATCAACAAGTATTACAAACTTCTCAAAGCAATTACTACAACTAAATTAATTTTAAAATTTTGAACTGCATGACTTTCATCTTTAACTTAGAAAAGTCAGAATGAGATTAGAGCTTCTGGTCACAGTCACTAATACTTCCTTCTACTGCTTTTAAAGATGATGCTATTACATCTGTTAGCAGCCAGGACATGAACATACTAAATGTCTGTCAACACAGAACATAGGCATCTCTGTCTATAGAACTATCTGGAAATATACTGACAGATATATATATGTGTGTGTGTGTGTTTGTGTACACATTTTCACATTCTCCTCCCCCCTCTGCGAATTTTAAAATTTCTTGAAATTGTCTTTTTCAATTGTTTCGCACCCCAGTCTGTGTTCTGAGTGATCTCTCTCATTTATGCTCTGTCAACTCACCTCACTGAAAAAAAATCTCTGAACATCCCACTTTACACTTCAGAAGCTTCCTTCAGTTTTTATTTCCTGATGGGTTTTTTGCTTCCTTTCATCAGCAGTTTACCTGTGTAGTTGTCCAATTTTTTTGCCCAAAGTCTTCCTTTATGCAAATGTTGGTGGACAGACTCTTCACCTTCTCCCAGCACTGCTCTGTACTTCATTTGCTTCGGTATAAACAAACTCAGGAAACTTTCAGCCTACTTCTGTTGTCACTTTTGTCAGTGGTGACATAATCATATGTGATTTAATCATATGAACATAGAATATGTTGGAAGGGAGTTTAAAGATCATCTATTTTCAGCCCCTGCCATGGGCAGGGACACCTTTTACTAACCCTTGCTGCTCCAAGCTCCATTCAGCCTCACCTTGAACACTTCCAGGGATGGGGTGTTCACAGCTTCTCTGGGAAATCTGTTTCAATATCTCACCACCCTCACAGTATGGAATTTATTCTCTATATGTAGTCTAAAGCTACTCTCTTTCATTTTAAATCCATTATGCCTTGTCCTATCAGTAGATGTCCTTGCAATAAATTCCTCTCCCTGTTTCTTGTAGTTTCTGCAAGTTTTGGTAGTCTCTGGCAGTTTCACTGGTTTCACTCTTGGTGTGGGGCTGGGAGGTTTTTCGACTAAGAAAGCTCGGGTGCGTTTTTTGTTTGTCCATTTTAAAGCTAACAATCCATTTTCCCATGTGCACTTTCTTCTGTTAGCGCCACTTTAGCTTGTTCTGCTGTGTATGACTACTCTGCCCAGCCCCTGACATGAGAGACACTGATCTATCGAATTGCCTTAACCCTTTACAGTCTATCTGTTCTGTGTATCTTTATTTAGGTGCCTACCTTGTTTTGAGAACCCATTTTTCATCCTCAATTTATTTTGCCTTGTGCTGGTCTATCTTTGCAGTGCTTACTAACCCAGTTTTGTCTATACAAACCACTACCCAGAATGATATTTCTTTCCTCCTGCTAGGGTTAAGAACAGGATCCCTAATATCTTCTGGAAACACTGTACACACTGTTCTTGTTGCCTCATAGATGCTGACACTTTTATTTTGTCCTATGCATTCAGTAGTAGCTGTAATCCATCATGTTCTCTACAAGTTTGTGTTCTGAAATGTATAACAACTCCATCATATTCATTTTGTCATTTTCCAAGCTTTTTTTATGTCCAGGCAGCCGAATCTTTGCAGAAGACAATACTGCCCGCTTTTTTCAGTAGTCACAATGTTGCTCTTAAATGTGCAGCTCCTGAGATGGTTGTCATAGTCCTACAAGCTCTTAGAAACCTATCAGATGTAGAGACAACAATATTTTGTCCCTGGCTAAAAGTTAAAAGTAAAATGTAGGAATGGATGCTCATATTTATATACCATCTACTATAATTCTGCCTCTGCGTTCTGTAACATTGAGGTGGCAAACTAAAGGAGAGAAAGAATTGCTCCAGGATTTTATTTATTTTTGCAGTGGATTATAGGCAGTGAGACTACAGAGAAATGACATTATATACTGGTAAGATACAATTTCTTCCATAACCTACCATGACAGCTTGAAAATTCTAGGTCTTAATTGCTTGCTATATATAATTTCCTTTCTCCCAGTCTAAAAATTTTTCTGCTACAGTGCAGTAATAGCAGAAAATACAGGACAACAGAAGTGACAGAGAATGAAATTATTCTATTATCTTAGAAGCATATTTCCCTAAAAATAAAATAAAAAGGTTAACATATATTATAAAAAAAAAGAAATATTCTAATTAATTCAGGACTAAGTGTGTGATCATTAATCAGAAAAACAAAGCAACTGCTTAAAAATAACACGAGGAAGTCCATGCTGTGTTTTTACTTCAAGCAGCAAAATAGTGTTAAGTGCACATTTCCCATGGGTTCTTTGGAATCATTGTAACTTGTCCTTTTCTGCATGTTTTCCATACTTTATATTGTCTCATAAATCTAGGACAAAGATATCTTTCTACACTGGAGGTATATCTGCAGTCTAACATTTGAAGATTTTTTTAAAAAATGTGTATGTTTGAAAATGTGTCTTTAAACGTGTCTCAGATCTGAAAATAAGTCTTTACACACATGGTATTTCAGATCTTCTCACCTACCATCTACAAACAAAGGATGTTCAACTGGACTCTTTCGTCCTCACAACAGGGCCTTTCAGTTTTCATCTTTTACATTTATTTTGCCTTTTGTTGGCTTACTTGCCCCTTCAAACCTTCTAATTTGTACAATCATAAAAACTAATAATATTATTGAAAAACCCAGAATTCCACTAGTTTGAATAGCTAATTTTTGGCATAAACATTCCAGAAGCAAGAATTCTGTGTGATTTCCAAATCCAGATCTTTTTGGCACCAAGGAAATATTTTGTGCATCCAAGAAATGAAACTGCCAGGCTGTTTTTTAATGACAAAATTGAGGAAGAACATCTGATTTAAATAAATTAGATTGTTTGAACATGCCTAAAGCCATGGTACTAATATGTCACTGTTTTCATGCCTCTTAATGTGGGTCTAACTGAGTCCATTGGGCAAAGGATTTTCAAAGAAATCTCTGCTTCATTCATTCATGAACAGTCAGAAGACAGGGAGGGAGTTGTAGGATATTGTCATTATTCTTGATGTAAAATTTTATTTTGTCATTGCTGTACGCTTTGAAATTTTTATGCTTTGCTTTGTTATGTTATGTTCATCAGTAGTAGTCCTTACACAAGTACAAAGAGGAAAATAGAGAACATTTCTTATTATTTCATGCTTAATTTCTTCAGTACTTCTAAGAAATTTTAATTGAAGACTTTTACTTGAAGGTCCAGAGTTTTATAAAAACGTCCATATTTTACCATCACTGATGTCTTCTTCACGATATCTATACAAATAAGTTGTGCTAAACTGTCATTTATGTGCTTACTGATGTGCTTTTCCATTGTTTGAAAAGAGTTGCAAACTGCAGGGCGCTAGCTGAACTTGGCTGTTGGCACGAAGATCTCGCACTGAACCACTGTTTATTTAAAGTACTGCTTAAAAAATTTCACCAAAAGCCTTCAATGGAATATGATTGGACTCCTCAGCAAAAGAAGTTATGGGGCTTTTCAGGTGTCCCCCAAGCTGCTCAACTTCTCTTTTCTCTTTCTTTGAAGTACTTTTGGTTTGAATGAGCTGCCTTGCAACAGAATTGTATGCCCTGTTCCAGAGGCAGTCTTGCCAAGACCTTGTGGAAGTGGTGCTCACTACCAGTACTAGAAAACATCCCAGCACATCCTAGGAATACACTTTCCTTTTTTCATGGCAGCTTCACCCTGGTAGTGATAATCATCATGTGATTGACTGATTAAATGCGAGTCTTTCTCCTCCTGTACCATTTCCAACTGATGAGCTCCCAGCTTATAGCAGAAATTCTTGTTATTAGTCCCTGAGTGCATGACCTTACACTTTGTACTATTAAATTTCATCTTGCTTCTATTACTACAGTCGTCAAGGTCATCTAATTCTTCCTGTATGAAATTCCAGTTCTTCTCAGTATGGGCAACTCTGCCAAAGTTTTTGTCATCTGAAAAATTTCATTAGCACACTCCCAGTATTTGTATCAAAGACATTAATGAAGAGATCAAATACTTCTCCTAAGACAATTCCCTGAGGAACTGCACCAGCAATTCTCCAAATTGATAGACTTCCTTTCAACAGAAGTCATATTGGTCTCTTGTTTAAGCCACTTTTTCAATGTTACAATTCTTGTGCTAGTTACCCTATTTAACTGAAGTTAACAGAGATTAGACTGGTTTCACGTTAGAGTGGGAGAGGAAGAATTCTAAATGAGATGTGAAAGTGTGACCTAGGGAAGGCAATTCAATAAAGCCAGGCCTGCCTATCACCCAAATTGTTTGGATTGTTGGAAAGGAGGACACAAAATTGGATTATATAACTATTAAATCTACAGAAAACACCTCCAATAAGAAGTATAGCAACTGAAAATAGAAATAAAAAAAATATTGGTTTTCAAATAAAAAGATCTTTTCCTATAGCAAACAGCTACTAAGTAGCTATTCTGGGCCCAAGTATATTCCTACATCCAAACAATGCTGCTTTACATTCCCTCAATAAAACAGCATTATTTAAACAATAGTGATGTAAGGGTTCATTATCAGTTGGTTGTTCAATTAATGAAGCGCCTGAGGTAAAGGCCACTGCCTTGCTTACCCAACACAGGGTCTTATTAAGAAACAGGCATTCATCTTGATCATGGTACCAATTCAGCATCTACTAAATTGACAACTCTATCAGGGAATAAGTTTCCATCACAAAGAAAGTGGTTTCTGCTGTCATCTGACAAGTAAACTTCATTCCCTACCTATATTTAGCAACTGAGACTCCCTACTGCACGGAATAACAGCTCCCTTTCTTTATAGGAGTAAAATAGATTATCAAAAGTTATGTTTGTTGCCCCAAATAAATTTGTCTGTTGATATCTATTGATTGACCATTCACCAAGTTTAAGCCTTTTCACTGATTGTTGCTTCTAATGTATGATTTTTTAGGTTAATTTTGATATCTGAGGTAACGCCACTGATTTCACTAAGGCCATGGCCCAAAAAAAGCAGTGGTGTCTCCACCCATCTGATGTTGTAGTGAATTTTATGTAAGAGGAAGGTAGACTCCCAGGCTTGGATCAGGGAGTCATTGACTTAGGTTTTCTGTCCTTTCCTCTTCCAGCACCCCAAAAATAACTGTGTAGAAGGACTTTCTTAAATGTGGGTAACCTGAACATTCATAAAACCCACGTGTGCCAGAAAATGGAGTGAAAAACTAAGAGGAGAGAGCAATACTGAAGGAGCTCACCCAGCTGACGTGTTTGTGATATCCTAATGCCTAAAAGAAGGATGATTAAAAGAAGAAAAGAGTGTTAAAAAATCTTTAAGTTTCCAAAGAATGTTCTTCATCTTTTTTAAAAGGAAATCCATGAGGTAGAGACCAGGTTATTTGTTGTTTCCCATTTTTACATCACATTGGTTAGAAATAGGCAGGGATATCTTAGCTAAATGAAACTCAGGGGATGTCATTCACCAATAGCTTAAAGGTAAGGAATTTTCTCTTAGTGTGCCAGGGTCTCTCAACAGTGCTGTTTCCTGACCAAAGAAAACAAGGACAAGAGATATCTAGGCCCACATTTCAGCCTGGAGATGCAGTGACAATGATTAGTTTCTACTCAAGTGCAGGTATCTTGGAATCTGAGTGGAATCAGCATTTGGGGCCAAGTTAAACACATTGAATAGTATATTTTTTAACAGATTGTGCAGTACTAGCTAATTGTATTTCCATTTTGGTTTATAGAACACATTTTCCTCTGTCTCCTCCTCTTTTGTTTAGTATTAAAAAAATTCTTGCCTCTGTAGCCTTGGTGGATATCATTTTATACCACATTAGAAAAACTGTTTTTAAATTTATGTACTATGGTTCAAAAACATTGTAAATTTAAACTATAATAAGTCACAAAATTAAGTCAAATCCTGGGCAGAGCTAGAACAGTTTTGAACTACTTCACTAGTTGAAAGTTGGCTCTAACACTGACAACATCTGAGTAAATATCACAGAATTTGATCAGCTTCTGCAAGAAAGCCATGACCTGTGTTTGATTCATTTTAAGAAAAATTTTTTCACAATATTAAGAAGCACAACTCTTTACCTGATTACTTCTATTTTGTTTTCTCTTAGAGAAAAACACATATCATAGACTGATGCTGTTGCCTTCCCCCTTTCTGCTCATTTACCAGTGGCTTAGATCTTCTTTGTATCTGGCAGAATAGCCCTACTCTTTTGCCTAATCCTTCAATCCAGCAACTCCACAATGCTTCAGCAGTTGCCCAGGTAAAGCAGTACATGCACCTAACCCATCAGCTGAAAGTCTTTCTACAATATGTCAAGTATATCTGCAACATTTGTTCAAATTGAAATTTAGATGATGCTCTCTTCACATGCATCAAGACATTTTATATTTCTGTGATTTGGAGTTAATGTTTTTTCCAATTCCAGACAGAAAGAGAGTCCTGATTATCTATGGAGGATGATCCACAATCCTTTTCATTCATCCTGGAATAGCAAATGAGTATGTTTACTCTGTCATCTGAAAAGATGATACCTGAAGCTGCACTATTGAGCCTGTCACAGCTGTGTTAGAGGGAGGTGACCCATTTACTGATAGAAATGACTAGAAAATATAAAGCTAGGCTGAGATTTTGTTTGAACAAAACTAGCCCTGATATGAACCTACTTGCTCAGACAATGGACTAAGTAATAATACCTTAACTGTTCACACATTACAGCAAGACTGCTACAACTATGAACACCATTTTAATTTTAATGATAATTTTCATAATATTCCCAGTTTCACCCTATTTCATCTTCTCTAGGACACATTTTTGAAAGACATTTTTCTACAGTGTTTATTTAAAACTTGAAGATTTAGACCACCTCTGACAGAAGCAGTATAAAAATTGGTCTTAAACACAATAAATGGCATTTGAGATAAATATAATGAGATTATTATTTGTGTATTGTTTTCATAGAAGTTAACACCAGGAGAGGTCATTGTATTTTGCTATGTTCTTTCCATCATGAGCTATCACATTTTACCCCACTGGTCTGTCCTGAGGCCAATAACCTGTGTTTGGAAAAAGCACAGCTTCCAGCAAGAGAATCCATCTTGATCTGCAGACATGAAAAGATAGGGAAGTGATCATACCGTTTTATAACTTGTTCCAGTGGTTAACCACTCATGGTTAACATGTGGCTTAGCTCAGCTTCCATCCTTTAGTTCTTGCTATCCCTTTCTTTGTCTGTTTAAATTTAGTACCCTGTGTCTTCACATTGTTAAAGTATTTACACTTTCACAGTTCTCTCCCAGTCAAGTCACTGCTCCATCTTATTTTTGATAGACTAAATAAGTCAACTCGTGCAGTGTCTCCCTGTGGGCATTTCATCCAACACCGAACAGTCCTCTGTCTCTTTTCTACAACATCTCCATGTTTAAAGAAAACCCAACAAACCAAAACTCTTTAAACCGTGGACACCAGAAAAGGGAAAAGTATTTTCTTATTCATCTCATTATTGCCAAATAAAGATATACATGTTTTAGATCCTGTTTCTCACTTGGTTATTTATAGCATTACAATTGCTGTTTTTCACCACTATGCCTGTGGTTACCTCTTAACTATGATACTTAGAGCTTCCTCAGTCAATGTATTTCTGAACAAAGATGCCCATCCTGCTGGGCTGGCCTGGATCTTTTTGCAACATGGGCTGGCTTTTTTATTATTTTCTGAATGATCTCATTTTACCAGTAATTCAGAATGCAGTTTACAGCTGTGTTGTCCTCATTATTATTTACTGATTCTCCAATCTTTCTGCCACCCACAAATTTTCTAAGAATGATTTATGTTTATGTTTTAACTCATGGGTGAAAATGTTGAATAATGCTGGGTCTAATGTTGATCCCTGAGGAGCTTCCTAGGATGCCTTCCATTTGATGAGGATTTACCACTGACTAACTCTTTTTTGAGAGCATTCATTTAATAAGTTTTGCATTCATCTGCATTGTGCTCTGATGAACTTGTAATGTGTTTCCAGTGATCTGAAACCAGATGTGAAAAGTGTTCTAGTTACATTGACAGGAATTCTAAGTGCTCATTGGGAGAGAATAAAACACAGGTAGCTGTCCATGTTGTAAAGAAGTGTGTTCCTCTCACCTGTCAGCTAAAATCTTTCTACAGTGTGCTAAGTATTTGTAAAAGATTTACTCAAACAGAAATTTAGATTATATCTTGTCATATCTCTGAAGATAGTCCATATATTTCTCCATCTAGGAAATAAATTTAGAAAAATTGAAATGGTGAACAACTAATGAATGGAAAAAGAGAAAGAAAAACTAAACCCCCCCAAAAAACCCCAAATGAAGCAAACCACTTCTCAAACCACTTTTCTATGGTTCTAATCCACTTTTATTTTGCAGCAGCAGAAGAGAGAGTATAGCTGTGTGGGTTGTCTCAGCCAATGCTTTGGAAACTCATGCACAACACATTTCACAGCATGCCTTTTTTTCCCTTCTGTTCCAACTGGGGCATATGTGGATACTATACAAGAACATGAATTCATTTTAGGACATTAGGTCCAGAGAAGGATTTTCCAATACAAATGGGACAAGAGTAATATGATTACTTTAGGCATACCCTGACAGTTAAAATTGGTTGTGACTTTCACCTATTATCTTCAAATACAAAAGCTTCAAATCTTTATAGTTTTAATTTCTAGTCTCTACCTCTAAAGAATTTGCTTGGAATTGCATAATGATCCTTGAGGCATCTTAGTAAAAGAAGATTTCAAAATGCCACAAAGATTGCTTAAAGACTGGTCACTTAGAATTGAGTTTGTTACCTTACCAGGACCATCTTGGATCCTTCAACCAATGCAAAATTGCCAGGAATTAGTAACACAGAATTCCAAGTGGTGCTAATGAACTTTCTGTTCGAAGGTTACCAGTGGCATCATCTGCTGAGATGAAAGCAGTGAGTAACAGAGGCACAAACAGAGGCAAGGTGAGATAAAAGATATCATTTAACACTCATATTTTCTAGAGAAACAAAAATTCCAAAACAAGCTATGGCAAGTAAATTCTGAGGACACAAAATTATCATTAGTGGACCCTTGCAAGTGCTCACAGAAAAATGAATGCATTGTAAAGATATACACGAAGAATTGCAAATAGATGTGAACTTGTTTTTCTAAATGATCTACTGATGACTAAAACCCAGTAGTTTTTATATTTGGCTTTGCCAAAATATGCCTTTATCAGGATCATTAGAGAACTTGATAGACTGATTGAAAACATCCAAGAAAATTGATGTAGTTATTCACTGATTTTTCCTCCTGCCCAAACTTAACTGAAGACAGTACTGATGTGCTCAAATGGACCAAAAACTATATTCCTAAATCCTCTTCTACCTTTCTTCTTGTTGCTTAAGATTGCATATTTGTACTGTAGGACCAGTGCAAAGAATTATAAACCCTTAAAAAAATTCACACAACTTAGCTTTCATCAGATTAAGGTACCTTAGCAACTAGAGTAATACTTTATCTATTTTCAGTGGGATTTGGTTCTCTTTATAGCACCCTTGAACTGACCCCGATAGCTGGTGTTTCTATCTTTTATCAGCCCCGAGTCTTTTGAATCGCCAGGTTATTGAGTTGTGAGAACCTGCCATCTTCACAGATGTACCTAAACTTGCTTATCCTTGCCACCCAATTTGGGTCTTTAATAAAGTGCCAGGAAAGGTGCATCTAGGTCCTATCTGCTGTATTATGACATCAATCCCATAGGAGACTCATGGTCAAAATCTGATAGCGTTAACTTTATTTTCAGCATGAATTTATGATAACTAAGTACAATTTATGGCCTACATGCTGATATGGCACCCCTTTTTTTTTTCTTCCTTCCCTATCCTATTTTTTGAGATCTGCAAAATGTGCACAGCATTGTTCATTCTTTTCTATTCACTGCCTGGGATCTTTCCATATAAATGACTTATCATAGAGAGGAGTGGCAGTTTTACCCTTTGTGGCATACTCCTTCCATGCAGTAGCTATGGATCTAAATAAAAGGCAGCATGTTTCCAAGCATTTTTTTTTTCTCTCAGGGCTTACTTGCTAAAATAGAAACCCAAGTCCACATGGTGATCATATTTGCTACCTCAGGGACTAATTTTCTTTTACCTCCTTTCCTGTATTCCAAAGCTTCATTGCCATTATCCTCTTGCTCCCCATGCACTAACAAAAAGATTTTAATGCATTCATTATGCAAAATCTTGTCTTTTGTGACCTTTGCCAAGAGTGTCCCCAAAGGACTGGCCAGGCTTAATAAGCTCACAAATAAACTACGATGTCAGCCAAGGGCACTACTGGCCAATTGAGCCTGCACCATTGCCCTCTCCCCAAGCCCCCACTTCACACCTGAGATACCCCGAGGTGGGATTGTGGGGGTGTTGTCTGCCCTGAAAAACTGCTAATCCTTTCCGGCGGCTCGCAGCTAGGCAAACAATCCCCTTTGTGGAGGCTGGAACAATCACACAGGCAATATTGCCTTTTGCTGCTTCTCAGATACAGTCTGCCTTCCTTTAAGTTCCTCTTTCTCCTCTCTCCTTGGCTACATTGTCTAATGCTTTCATTCTTCTTATTTCATTTATGTTATGTCCTGTAAAAGCTTTGTCATGAGCAAGCCAGCTGGGTCATTGGAGGAAAGGCACTCTCTCATCAGATCCTTGTGTTAGTCCATTTTCCTCCTGTCCAGAGTTATTGTCTAGGTTCTGTGGGGAAAACATCCGCTCCCCCATTCAGTGGTTGATGCTGTGACAGATTACAGCAGTTTCTGTCTGTTAAGCAGTCAGGCAAAGAAAAGAGTAAGAAGGATATAGCAGCCTCTTCATTTCATATATAGAAGATGCAGACAAAGTATATAATAACAGAGAACGGAATGTAAAAAATCTGAATTTATCGGGGAAGAATATAAACTTGCAAAACTTTAAAAGCAATCATGCTCATAAAAAATAGATATTACAAATGTTAATGCAAATTGTTAGTAAATCTGACCCCTCTACCCCACTACGACACACATTTAAAATTTATTATGGAACACATTCAGGAGAATAGCTTTAGGGAATTCATTGCTCATCTTTCTCTTTCTTCCTCCATCTCACACACTAGCAGTCTCCAGACAGCTTCTCTGAATTCTTCAGAAATACTGCCACTCTGACCTCTGTACCATAGATCCATTGACTTACTTCATCTGACTGTCTGGAGTGACAGCTAAGGTACTAGTACAACATGTTCTCACAACTTCCATGGCAGTGTACACATCTTCTTTCCAGTTCACCTTTATATTATGATGCAGAATTTCAGGACACAGATTGCTTAAGTTAGATATATTTGAACTTCTGATATTTTAATATATATAGTTCAAAGAAAAAGCATGAGCAAACCATGGGCTTTAGTTAAAGGCAGAATTCATATTATAACACTTACCTAAGTTCTATTTGTGAGTTCATGTAAAATAGGGAAGCCTTTCAAAATAAGGAAAATTTCCTTTTCAATAAGGAAAATATTGAACTGCCATTAGGTGCAAAGGTATTTAAATAGATAATATTATTTCATCCGTGTTTTTGTTTGTTTGTTTGTTTAGATTTTTATTATTTGGCCAAGATATCTAGTCTGTTCCAAAATTTATCTGAGCACTTTTCAGCTCTGGATTTATCTCAATTTAGAGATTGGAAATAAAAAAGAAAGGAACACCCTGAGATGATGACACATTCTGATTTTTTAAGAAATCAGCTAGCAAACTCGAGACTGTGTTTTCATAGATGCTGAAAATTCAGTGTTGTAAGTGCTCAACAATGTAAAAACTTAGTTCTTGATGTAAAACTCCCTTAACAACAATCTTATACCAACTCTTCCTGATGCCATAACATGCCAAAACACCTTCTCCAAATGGTCATTTTAAAGAAAAAAAGTCCCCAAAACAAAACCTTCATGCATTTCCTCATTTTACCAGAAATTTTACCAGGTTCTATTTGCAAACTTCAAGAAAAATATACTCATTAATCTGACAGGGTAAGGCAGTATCAGGAGAACACATTTACCATATGTGGAACTGGAGTAGAGCCATTTATTCTTTTAATGTGTGCTTCAGACACTAGTGCTGCACACAGTAGGTAAAAATTACCTGTCCAGAAGCTCAGGAAGAATAACAGTTCCTTCCCTTGACATTTCTGAAAAGATGCCTCCAAATGCTTATTAAAATAAAATGCAAGAAAGAAAATTAGTAAGGCTAGAATGTTTATCAAGACCTGAGAGAGAAAAAAAAAAAAAAACCAAAAACAAAGCAAGGAAAACAAAAGGCACTTGTCAATAAATACAATAAACACCCACCCTATATTACTGCACTTACTAAGAGCAGACAATGAGCCTCTGGCAGCAGTGAGGTGTGCAGACAAAAGGCCCTTGAGAAGTTTACTGCTGCATGCTGCATAATAGTTGAAATCTGTGAGTGTTTTTCAAGGTTAGGCACAAATAAAGCAAAATTTCTTTATTAAGGTTCCAAATTACTCATCTTCTCCTGCCTTTCAGTCCATTGTCAGGCTCTGAGTACTGTAACTGACCTTTGATAAACAGTCATTTCACCACAGTGATGAGACTACATAAAAAGTAGTCTGCACAATATAATGCAGATTAACTGAGGGACATTCCAGCCCTTCTTAAAAATAAGCCAGAATGACACCAGAGAATTTGCTCATAATTTAGCTCATTGCATGTCCACATATTCTTTGTGCATGAAATTTCTTTCCAATGAGATAATTTAAACAATGAAGAAATGAGATACATCTATCAAGCAATTCTGTATTTCCTTCAAAGGAGAGTTAGTTAATGTTTTGTCACAGGTGTGGTGAAAGAACTGGTGATTCAGCATTCATCTGCTTCACTTGTAATGAGGCTGAGCACTGATGTTTAAAATACAGGGAAAAAAACCCCTGCAAATGTGAAGTTGTTGCAAGTTGTGTCATGAACAAGCTTCACCCTTCAGCTGAAGCTGGTGAGTAAGCTGGTAGTGTAAAGCTTGCAGTTATCTAAGGATGAAACCAAGCATCTGTTTTGATCAAGAAATCTTTCATCAATAGTTTGTCTAACCTCGGAGATCATTAAAAATGTCTGTAAGATACAAATACAAATAGCATATTTTGTGGCATGAAAGATCAGAGTGATGGTGTCATGCTGAAGATAGTCTGAAATATTGAAAAGAGATCTTGCTGAATTAATTAGGCTACAAAGTTTCATAAACAAAGTGGTTCTAAAGGTGTGGTATTACTTAGTATTTATATGAAAAATTATCAATATCAATTTGCAAAGGCATTTTAGCACACTGGTAAGAAAAGAAACAGGAATAAGATGAAAAGATTACTAGAAGAAGTAGTGCTAGCATACTTTGTTATTGTTGTTGCCCTATCCAGTTTCTCTCATTATAGATGCTCCCAATTTATCTTCTTCTCATTTTATAGAAAAAAAATCATAAAAGGCACTAGAGATGAAATGATCGGTATTAACATCAAGGCATTTTAAACAAGAATGCAGAGTCCTTGGGCCAGAACTCTATCAGTTCAAGGCAATGTTCAATCCAGCTTTGTTTCTCCTCCCTCTCTTCTCAATTTGTGTGCCTTGATGCCTATTCACAATGAAGTCTCTAAACTACATCACAAAAGGCAATTGTCTTTTCAGAGGAGAATCCGTAAAATTGAACTAAAATATCAGACATTATTACTGAAATGACAAAACCCAAAAGTCCATGAATGTAAAACCTGCACTTCAGGATGCATATAATTGATTCACCAAAACAAAATGCTATAGGCTATAAATAGCATTGCAAAAGGCCAAAGTACTGCAGGAAACAAGTTTTTGGATTTAATTTTTAATTTCAGAACTCCTAGATTGCACTTGATAAGGAGCAAAACCAATTTTAGGATGTAAAGGGCTTTATATTCCCAATATCTGAGCTACAACAGCCGATCGTTTCAATAGAATCTGGTAGTGCTCAGGACCACTGAAAAATCTATTCATATGAACATTATCAATATTATTTATATTGATATGAATGTATTAGTTGTATTATCTATATTCATAGTCATGAGTTTTTCTGACTGCACTATTGTAGTATCAGAAAATCATTTATTACAGAGACAGTATAAAAGTACAACTATTCTTACAATGCATATAGTAACTAGAATTCTACGGTGTGCTCTTGAATAGATGTGAGCAGTAAAATAAAACAAAATAAAATAAAATAAAATAAAATAAAATAAAATAAAATAAAATAAAAGTTAAAAAAAACCCATAATTAGAAACCTTTCTTGATACCATCCTGTCTTGTTTTTCTCTGCTGATTTCAGTGAGACCAAGCTCTAAATACAAAGTGTATACTGATTCAACCTTGTTTTTTTTCTTACTTGGGATAAAAGAATAATTAAATGACATGAAAGAAAATAACAAGAAAAATAAAAATACTGCTTCAATTGCCTTATGCCATATTAGGAAAATCAAGAAACTAGCTTGTTGGTTGTCAGTGTAACCAGTGTGCTGTTCATTTCTGAAGCTGTTACCTCTGCTAAGAATAAGCCCCAGAAAACATTCATGGAAATTGCAATTTCTGAGGCACACAGCACAATTTATTTAGGCAGTCAAATTTACGCAGTTTAACAGATTCCTCGAGTCTTGTCTTGCTTTTTCATTAAGCCCTTTAAACTGGACTTCTTGTCAATAAATAAAACTATTGACGTTAAAAGGTCACATCTCTGACCTTTCACATGTTTCTCCTGGGCTGTATCTATATACACTGTATACTTTACCTCGAGAAGAGATTCTTTTATTTAAGAGAGCTTAAACTGTTCAAATTTGTAATGTACTGGGGATTTTGGAATATCTAGAGGGCTTAGTGGATAAAGAACTGACCTTTCATCTCTGAACTCAGTCCCCATCCAACCTAAGATAAGTGGAAGAGTTTTGTGTCAGCTGCCCATGTGATAAAACTGACTTTCCCTTGTATCATTCAACACAATTTGGCATGACTGGCAGTTTTTTTCTCTCAAGAGAAGCACATTGAATATGGAAAATGAATTGCTTCTGTCTCTTGAGAGGGTGGTCCTCCAGGTTAGGCTTTGAAGTTATAAATGGGAGTGCTGGCAAGCTCGTATTATTGTTGGTTGCTAGCTCCACATCAAATGTATGGATAAGGAGTGGGTCACAATTTTAAATCAGTGGTAGGAGATGATTTACAAACACAAATATGTAACCACTTTTGTGACTTTTTCTCACCAAAATGGGAACTATGCAATGCAGTCCAAAGTCGATACAAGTAATTCTACGGGCTACGCTTGCTCCTGTAGGTAGTAAATTTTGCCACATATCACAAGAGGATATGTTTATGTGTTTCCCCCCAGGTAAAAAACTTCTCCAAACTTCCAAAGTACAATTCCCTTATTTCCCTCTACATAAGCCTCCACAGCAGCCGATACACCAATGGGAGAGTTGGGAAGCCCACTTCTGCCTGACATGGAGCAGCCTCCAAGCAAGGGCTCCCCAAAGCTGCAGAGCTGCTCTCCTCTCACACGCTGAGCATCACAGCGGGGAGCGCTCATCGACAAGCAGAGCCTTAGAGCCAGTAATCTAAGACAGGTCCCTTGCACAGCACAGCCCAAACCACAGTGCTGGCTCTCTGTTTTCTGCTGGATGTGGTGCTTTTTCACTGGGAATAATTTTTAAAAATAAGTTTTGTTTTGTTTTGATTAGAATTATGTACTGAATCTTTGTGACAAACTTTAAAAAGAAACTAACAACCTGAAATGTGAATTCAGTTAATTTTGTTACTGAAACTCAGAACCTGCAATCAGTTAACATGCACCCAGTAATTAACTGGATTTTTTCTGTCTAGTGAATGTATTAATTATCTGCAATATAACATAATGCTCCCTCTTCTCTTGCAGTCCTTGGAACTAAGTTTGTTTCATCTGATACTTTTTATGACTCTTTAGTAACGTAAAATCTTTTTTTAAAATAGCAGTAGAAAATTGCTCTGCAAGAATTTCTGGAGAAAAGATATTTTTATACAAAAGAAAACCCACCTTAGTGACACAGAACACACCTTCATTGATTAATTTTATCTTATGATTTATCTATACATCACATAGATGGAATTTTTCAGAAATGTTGTAAATTGCAATTTGAAACCATGTTCCCCTATTCCATGTCTTATGGCTCTGCTCACATGTTTAAAAATCAAGAGAATAAATTTCCTTTAAAGATAGTGACATCTTTGGAATGTTAATAACATAAAACTTTCAAAAGGTAAAATTATTTCTTAGGTGAACTAGCAAAGAAGCAGATTGACTCAGTCCATTTTGCACCTTTGTGCTAGAGAATGGCTGGGTTTAAATTACAGCAGCTTCAGTCTTTGCTTTTCAATCCCTTAATCCTTAAGGAGCAGAGGTTTCGGTTCAAGACAACTTCACACAGAACATAAGAAAAGATTCTGTGAGCCTACCTCAAGTATGATGATCATTTTTTCAGCTGTAATCTTTCACTTCCATCCCATAGCAAAAAAGAAAAAAAAAACAAAACCTGAAGAAAACCAGTGTCAAATAATTAATGCATTTTTAGTGAAAGGCTCCTTTCCACTATGGTTTAATACATGTGCATGAAAAGCAGTAAATGCTTTCATGTGAGCCACTTGCAGATATTCGTACCTATGGTTTTCATCACTGTTTTACTGGTATTCCCTCATATTAGAGAGCCTTTGTGATATGCCTGGGCTTGAATGGAAAAGGAAGCTGGCCTGGGAGGTTTTACATCTGGTAGCCAACATCATTATTAAACAAGCTGCGTCAGTTTTTAAAAAAGCTACATAGGTCGAATCAGGGCAATTATGTTCTGATCTAAGTCGCATACATTTGTCAATTATTTCCAGATGTTCTTGGAACAACATATTTTCCTTATCTGTAATTAATATTTTGATTATTAATAGGGCTGCAGTGAAATGTCAGGGGTCTCTCTGCTTGCCTTGATTTCATAAAAAAATCTAGTCATGACAGTAATAACTTGACAACACTTAGGTTTTAAAGCATTATGCTATTTTTTAAACAGCTATTATTTATAGTTTACAGGTAACTATGTGCTTTACATTGCCCTGTGTGTGTCTGCATTCATACATACGTAGATATGGTATGCATCTCAGAGAACTGAAAAAACTCATTTGGAAATGAAAGGTAGATGGTTGGAGTGGACAACACAATAACAACTTTTGGACTGTTATAACAAAACAAAAATTAAAACCTGTATTTAATTTTCTACCTATCATTTTGAGTCTGACGTTATTTCTTAACTTATGCAAGATTGCAGTTGGGCATTCTGAAAACTGTATAATTAGTCAGTGTTTGAATAAGTATTCTTTGCTAATAGAAAACATTCAAACTAACCTCAAATGTTCAGAAACCAATGTGGCTGGCACAAATAAATCATAAAAATGTTATAAAAAAAAGAAAGGGCAAAATGCCAAATTTTGAAAAATCACAAAGACAGACATTTATGGAGAAACCAAAATGGCAAGTGGGGGGTTTTTTGTTAGTTTCCTCTGAATTTATAGGGGATACTCTATGACATTAGATTAATAATTTGAGGTCAACATTTTCTTTTTTTTAATCTTTCATAATTTTATGGTAAGGAGTGCTGACGTTTCAGAATTAGAGAGCTCCGTTCACAGTCTCTTCTGTTTCAGCTGGCTAAAGTAATGCATGACACTTTCTGAAGAATGCAAAATGTATGCAGCAACACAGAGTTAAAAAATTTATTTTTGATCTTCAAACATTGTTTGACCTTAATCAATGTCTTCCAACAAGCTTAATGTGACATAGCCCTGAAACAAAAACACAGAGCTCTCGGGTCCAGCTCTGGAATGAAAAAGCTGTGATTATTAGTCCTCTGTGTGATCTTTTCAGATTGCACTGATGAGATGAAGTTTAATCTCGTTTCTCTCCTCTCCAGTACCACAAACCACAGGCAGTTTAAGGCAGCCTGGAAATCTCTTACATCTGGAAGAGCAATAATTCATGGGATTTCACTTGACAGCCATGACAGGCAGCAGGGCAGCCAGAAACAACTGTCTCTTATGTTGTGCTATTTGCAAAAAGTCAGAAGAGGAGGAGCAGGCACAGGACCACATCCTTCTTTAGCATATGTTAGAGGAGGAAACCCTTTTATTTTCTGCCAGATGCTCCATGAATAGTCCTAAATATTACATAGACAGTAGCTATCACTTCCAAACAAAATTCCTTGGTGTCTGCTAAGCTGCAAAGCATATGAAGGCCTATTGTCTGGCAAAGGGTCATGGTTAAATTTGCACAGATTTTTTTTTATAGATATTTCAGATTCTACGTTATGATTTATAGGCATTTGCACACCCTGCTGTGCATGAATATAATACCATCTTCTGGGCAGGATTATTTCATGAAATGTATATGGGATTTAGCTACAGTAACTTTTACTGGGCAGCTTAGAATGGCCGGCAAAGTACTAGAATTTACTGCAGCACAGCTTGTGCTGTCAGGCTCATGGCTGGTGTTTATGATTTCTGCAGAAGCAGAAATAAACAACTTCTCCTTAATGGCTCTCTTTATGTGTAGGCAGCAGTAGCTCTATCTGGTCTCACAACAGTAGCTGGTGCAGTGGTCTGTCCCATTTCATGTGGAACCAATGTCTGAAAATTTGCATTTCTGCTTTTCTGAGTTTTCAGTGGAAGCGACCGGGAATGAATAAATCAACTGCAAATGTCTGAATGAGTAGCATTCCATTCAACTGCTTTTTCATGCTATAAATACATCTGGTTAAAATGGCCAGGTTTTGGAGTAAGAGCAAAATGATCAGATTTAATCTTAGTTTGTCTTAGAGTCTATACCCACACCGTAAATACTCTGATATCAACTGAGACCTACTTAAATTACTGTCTTAGGGAAGGAGGCCTGTCTTCTGAGGGTCTGTGGTAAAGCAGCTTAATCAACATTTTTATGGGCATTTACATACGTGCTTAAGTAAAGGCTGAAAAGTGGGTAAGTTTCACCAGTATGCAAACAGATGAATTAAATATCAATTTACTTTACTAAATATCAATTTACTTATATCTGCACATATATATAAAAAGCAGAATAGTTAGAATGTAATTGTCTAAGTTTTTTGATGCAACAACTGTTTTTAAAGTTCAAAAGAATGTCGACACACTCACTGTATATATAAGCAAGCAGAAAATACTTTTTTTAAAAGAAATGAGACAACTACTCTATGCCAAAGAAAAACAATTCCTTTGCCAAACTACACATTGTTAACTTAAAATGTGTTCCATGTGGAAGTAGGAAGACTGATCTGATGGAAAGGCTAGTGATTTAAAGTCAGCTGGCTCTGTGCCTGTCAACTGCACATTCTGGCTTCCAGTTTTACAGCTAGAATTGGAAATATTTAGTTTCTTTTTTCTTTTTTCTTAGGGAGGGGGAGGACATAATTCTTTTTCCTTTTCTAGTGATGCAATGAATTTACCAATAAACTTGCCTATATAATCATCCAGATTTTAAACAAAGACAATACAATTTTGAATTCCTTGTACAAACCTCATTCTGTATTTTAAGGACTTAATTTTATATTAGACTCATTTTCCAAAATTAATTTAACACCACTTTTTTATACCCATCATAGTTTTTCTAGGAAGAAGCTGTTTTACCCCATCTTTTCAGCATGGAAAAAGTATAAAGAAAAGTTTATATTCTGAGGGAAGTACAGTATCTTACAGGTCACTGTATTTCACCTTTCATTCTGTTAGTATTACCTATGTTGATCAAACCTTTAATTTTTGCCTTCCTTTGCTGCCGATAAGCCATACTGTCCTGTCTCTATATGTGTCCTAAAGGATATTGCAAATACAAAATGTTTAGATAGGCAGAAAGAAAAAAGCTACACTACTAAACGTGGGTGATATCTTAAAAAGAGGCTATCACCCCATGGTATTTTCTGCAGGACTCTCAAAACTTCTTTTGTTATTCACATTAAACTTACATCCATCATCCTGTTTTAGTATATATTTTCCAGCACATGCTGCATGGTAATTATGAATACAGAAGGTTCTATTCATTGTGGAGGTTTTTTTTTAACATTCTTTAGATACACTGAGCACTATAAGGTTGAATTTTGATTACTGGTTTTCTGCACACAAAACATGCTTAAAGCACATTTGCTTTTCTTTTTATTTTAAAATATTTCTGAAACATCTAGCAAGTCTCAGGATACTTAAATGGCAGAATTTCAGACACAATTCAGCCAGAGCTGTTTACTGCAAATATGATTGTAGAATGCCTCCTTTTTTTTTCTTTTTGCTAGAATACCCACGTTTTATTTATGATTTTGGATTTTATTTCACAGCATTCCAGTTTAGTTTAGCACGATGTATTTAATAACCATGTCTACTGTCTTAATTACCCTATAAAGCAGGGTTCCATTGGCATTTGACCCTCCACAGCATTCCAGAGAAACTGCGGGACCATGATAATTACCAACTGCCTGTGAGAAAATTAAACAAAAAAGGCCTAACTTTTAAACCACCATTTTAAACGACCTATTACATCTCAGGAATAAATCATTGATGAAATAGCCTGCTTAACAGGAAAATAGCTATTCCATAGCAAAGAATTTCCCCTTGCATGATCATGAAGAGAATATTAAGTATTCTTCAGCTCAAAAGGTTAGGTTTTATGTCTGTCCAATGCTTTTTAATGACACATTTTTGTGTAATTTTATTGTAATCAAAGCCTTTTCCTATGTAGGCTGTAGACTATGACTATTTTGTCAGTCTTAAACATTTTACTAGTCAAAGAATAGAAAATCTATTTAAACATGTACCAAGAAAAAGTGTTTATAAATCATTCACCATTAAAAGAACCTGCATTAATGTAGCTTGATTTCCTTTGATTAACATAGCCATTTGCTGTATATTTTTCAAAAAAGTGCTCATCGATTTAAACTCATAACAGTACACTCTATTAATTGATAACACAGTTTTAAAAAGCTAATAAATTTTGAAAATCTAAATCATGGTTTGATTTATTTGATCACTCTCTCTTTAGTCTGTATCTAATGGCAATTACTATACCATCCTATGCTCCATTTCTTATTGCTATGCTTAACAAGAATTCTATTTCATCTATCTTTTTCTAAATGTCAGTTTGTATTTTTTCTAAATAATTAATCTTGGTTGAACATTGACACTAATTTCCAGATTAGATTAGGTCAGCATTCCTCATAGTGTAAAGTTAGGAACGTAATCAGTAAAAAACAAAGGTTGTTTTTTAAATTCTACAATTAAAAGTATGTTTTTTCACTTTTACATGTAAGACACAGGAGACACAGGATATAAACCAAGGGAATATGCACCAGTTTTAAAATTATTTCCAGAACATTTTCTAACCCTCCTTAAAACATTTCACTTGAAAGCATCTCTGTTTTCAACAGAAGCAAGTAGAAATGTAATGAACAAAGAGTTTATGGAGGAGCCAAGCCACAAATGAAACTTGAATAGTTTTAGAAAGGGAGTTTGAAAATAATTCTGTGTTCAATCAGAAATAACCATTCTACTCTGTGCCTTATAGCTTAAAAAAGAAAAAAAAAAGCGCCTTGTGACATCTATCAGCATGGTTTAAGACCTCTGGCCACAACTTTTATTTAAATTCCAGTTTAATTTATAATCCAAAGCAGAGATTAAATGCATAGCAGGCGACTGAATCCTAGTGGTATATTACAAACTTCTGGGTTTGATGATCCCAGTGCAGTTGTTCCCAGCCCAAATTTGACACTGCTATACCATTGTTCCCATACTACCACCTGTGTAATCACTTAGACTAGAGCTGGAGTTACTATCGCAGCCTGGGAATTTCTGGAATAACATGTAGTTTAAAATCATAGGAAAATAAGAACAGCCATAATGGTTCAAACCAAAGGTCTAGCTAGTCTCATATTGTGTCTCTGACAACATCCTGTACCAGATGTCAGGGGGAGAGGATAAGAACCAGGCAAGCGTGTAATACTGTTTCCCATATTCATCTGGCCTTTAGCTGTAATTCAGACTTCTTGAATGAGATTCTTTTGTATTTATGTTTTTTCTCAATAAACTGGAACACATGACATTTTTAAACATCCACAGAATATAGCAATGAGTTCCACAGCTTAGCTATATGTTGTAGAAACCTCTTGTTTATTTTTAAATTTCCAGCTGCTTTTTTCATCTGGTAGCCCACATGCTTGTATAGGAAAGTACAGGGGATCAATACTTTCCTGTGTGCATTCTCCAGGATGATTAGAAATTTTGTGGACATTCATCAGTTGCTCCCGTAACTATTTTTTGTTATTTTATTTTTTCTTTTCTTTTCTTTTCTTTTCTTTTCTTTTCTTTTCTTTTCTTTTCTTTTCTTTTCTTTTCTTTTCTTTTCTTTTCTTTTCTTTTCTTTTCTTTTCTTTTCTTTCCTTTCCTTTCCTTTCCTTTCCTTTCCTTTCCTTTCCTTTCCTTTCCTTTCCTTTCCTTTCCTTTCCTTTCCTTTCCTTTCCTTTCCTTTCCTTTCCTTTCCTTTCCTTTCCTTTCCTTTCCCTTCCCTTCCCTTCCCTTCCCTTCCCTTCCCTTCCCTTCCCTTCCCTTCCCTTCCCTTCCCTTCCCTTCCCTTCCCTTCCCTTCCCTTCCCTTCCCTTCCCTTCCCTTCCCTTCCCTTCCCTTCCCTTCCCTTCCCTTCCCTTCCCTTCCCTTCCCTTCCCTTCCCTTCCCTTCCCTTCCCTTCCCTTCCCTTCCCTTCCCTTCCCTTCCCTTCCCTTCCCTTCCCTTCCCTTCCCTTCCCTTCCCTTCCCTTCCCTTCCCTTCCCTTCCCTTCCCTTCCCTTCCCTTCCCTTCCCTTCCCTTCCCTTCCCTTCCCTTCCCTTCCCTTCCCTTCCCTTCCCTTCCCTTCCCTTCCCTTCCCTTCCCTTCCCTTCCCTTCCCTTCCCTTCCCTTCCCTTCCCTTCCCTTCCCTTCCCTTCCCTTCCCTTCCCTTCCCTTCCCTTCCCTTCCCTTCCCTTCCCTTCCCTTCCCTTCCCTTCCCTTCCCTTCCCTTCCCTTCCCTTCCCTTCCCTTCCCTTCCCTTCCCTTCCCTTCCCTTCCCTTCCCTTCCCTTCCCTTCCCTTCCCTTCCCTTCCCTTCCCTTCCCTTCCCTTCCCTTCCCTTCCCTTCCCTTCCCTTCCCTTCCCTTCCCTTCCCTTCCCTTCCCTTCCCTTCCCTTCCCTTCCCTTCCCTTCCCTTCCCTTCCCTTCCCTTCCCTTCCCTTCCCTTCCCTTCCCTTCCCTTCCCTTCCCTTCCCTTCCCTTCCCTTCCCTTCCCTTCCCTTCCCTTCCCTTCCCTTCCCTTCCCTTCCCTTCCCTTCCCTTCCCTTCCCTTCCCTTCCCTTCCCTTCCCTTCCCTTCCCTTCCCTTCCCTTCCCTTCCCTTCCCTTCCCTTCCCTTCCCTTCCCTTCCCTTCCCTTCCCTTCCCTTCCCTTCCCTTCCCTTCCCTTCCCTTCCCTTCCCTTCCCTTCCCTTCCCTTCCCTTCCCTTCCCTTCCCTTCCCTTCCCTTCCCTTCCCTTCCCTTCCCTTCCCTTCCCTTCCCTTCCCTTCCCTTCCCTTCCCTTCCCTTCCCTTCCCTTCCCTTCCCTTCCCTTCCCTTCCCTTCCCTTCCCTTCCCTTCCCTTCCCTTCCCTTCCCTTCCCTTCCCTTCCCTTCCCTTCCCTTCCCTTCCCTTCCCTTCCCTTCCCTTCCCTTCCCTTCCCTTCCCTTCCCTTCCCTTCCCTTCCCTTCCCTTCCCTTCCCTTCCCTTCCCTTCCCTTCCCTTCCCTTCCCTTCCCTTCCCCTTCTCTCAATCACTTATCTTTCCCTTAATGCAGCCCCCTGACCTATTGTATAATTTTCAATGTATAGAAGCATTTCCATACCTCTGATCACGTTTATTGTTCATCTCTGTCCTTTAATTTTTGCAGTTATAGGATTTTTTTTGGATAGAAGAAACAGAAATTACTATTTTCTTGTTTAAAAATTCATATAGTAATGCAATTTAATTGTATGCCTTACGATGCTGCCTACAGGAATGTGTACAAGAATCCAAAGTCATGGTAATTTTGATTTCTCTAACACTGAAACTCAGTGTAGTAGGTTCAATCCCTAGAAGAGGCTAATAGCCACATCATTTAAGTCTTTTCCAAGTTCTAAGTAGCTTAGTCTTTTTGAAGCCTAAATTCTCATGCTGTAATTAAGGGCCATAAGGCACTCTATCTGAGCATCTGGCGTACACCAATTGCCTGTACATTTCTAGTATAAAACCTTGTCAGGAAATTCTTCACAGCCAGTGCTTCCCTTCATTATCCAGAGCACTAGTCTGGTCTGCAACTCAGTTTCACAAGTACATGTTTCATCCAAATCTCTATACCCAGACGTGGAGGAGAACTGTACCTTTTAGGGACTCTTGGCCCTATCTTTTGAAATCAAAAGGCATCTGAGATAGCACTAATCCCTTCAACTCAGGTGCTGTATGAAGCAGATACTTTGGTCAGTTATGGACTACTACAGCTGTCATTATCATTCTTGCATAGGGATAAGCACTAAAAATCTCCCTTTGAACTGGGCACTGAAGAGCAGGAGCTGAATTCACATGATCAACTCCCAAGACTGACTGCCACATGAGGAGTTTCAAGACCCAGGAACAAAGTAGAAGTCTTTCACATCCCCCTTGGCTAGATACTTCTTGGAAAATCTAAGGAAAATGGTCTCAAGAAAAAATAACTTGTAGGGAAGCAATGCCTCTCTGTAGTTGCCTAGATGTTGTTATAGGCCTCCAAACCTCGAATCCTGTTTCACAACAGATTTCTAATCTTCCTTCTCTTATTAAAATCAGGCTTTCCCTTGCAAGTAGAAAACTCCATTTAGCCCTGTCAAAGTGAAAATTATCCCCAGTCTAGTGATCAAGGCTTTATCTTGTTTTTCATGTGTCTGAAAATGGTTTCCAGAATTAGCTACTCCATCATCTTTCCAGGAACTGAGGTGAGGTTCACAGGCTTGGAGTTCCTTAGGTCCTTCTTTTTATTCAGAAGTGACATCTTCTTTCCTCCTTGGATAATTGTCCTGATTGTCATGATTATTCAAAGATTATTGAGGGGCCTTGCAAAGAAGTCACTCTGCTACCCAATGGTCCTGCAAAGGGCCACAAAGATGGTGAAAGGATTGAAGCATCTCTCTGAAGATGAAAGGCTGAGAGAGCTGTTACTGTTCAGTCTGGAGAAGAGAAAGCTCAGGAGGATCCCATTAATGTGTATAAATACCTGAACAGAATGTCAAAGAGGACAGGAAGTGTCACCTTCTCAGTGGTGCCCAGTGACAGGACCAGAAGTAATGGCAATGGACAGGAGGTTTCCTCTGGACATCAGGAAACACGTTTTCATGGTGAGGGTTACTGAGCACTGGCACAGGTTCTCAGGGAGGTTGTGCAGTCATCATCCTTGGAGACACTGAAAAGTGGTATGGACATGGTTCCTGACAATCAGCTCCAGGTGGCCATGAAAAGAGGGATTGGGCCAATGACCTCCAGACGTCCATTTCAGCCTCAACCATTTTGTGATATTATAATTTCACCAAGCAGATCCTGATGAACTCAGCTTCGCCTAAGTTAACTTGTTCCACACAGGCTGATTTTAGGAAAGATTCATTACCTAAAAAAGAACAGAGAAACACCAAAGGTAAGATAGGCAAAGCCTTGATTTTGTCTATTCTGTGATGACTTTGTGTCATATAATCAGTGCAGTAATAATGGATAGGAGTCCTAAGGGCCAAATAAAGGATCCAGTTAAATAAAGATGGAGTTCCAGAAATTTAATTTGAATTTTGAATACAAAATAAAAGTGGAAATTTTCAAAATTTTGCTTGCAACCTGTAATTGCTTGAATTTGGTGGAAATAAAAGCAAAGACAAATCATCAAACGAAGAAGAAACAACAAATGGAGAAGAAAACCAGACTGATATCTTCTCATAGATTATCCTCTGTGAGAAGAAGTTTAGAATTCAAAAGTCTTCCTCTTCAAGGTGAAACATGCTTCCTTCGTGTTCCCATCAAGTTCCAGTATTATAGCTGTGGCATAAGGTAGAATAAGAGTAGATCTTTTGCTTAAAATTACACAACAACACACATACAAAGACTTAAAACCAAAACCCAAAAGAAAATTCACACCAAAATGGACTAGCTATACTAGTAGAAAAATAACAAGGCAAGTGGAGTAATCATTGAGCTATAGCTGAAGCTAAATTCTGCATCAGTTTACTGCCTATCAAGAATAATTCATGTAAGCCACATGAATTATTGGTCACTTACCTGGGCTTCAGGCATATATCTTTCTTCTTTTTGATCTGAGGCAAGAACTTGAACATAGGCTTCACTTCTTAAGATTGGTTAGCATGATGGTTGCTGTATTTTTTTTGCTATAGCCATCCCACTGTATAATCCATTTTAGATTTGCTGGTAAACAAAAAGGGAGAATTGGAGCAAGATGCTTTATATACCTCATCTTTATACCTAGGCCACTTAGAAGTATTCCTGTGAACATAAATATGTCTTAAGCTTTTTTTACACCATTTTGCATTAGAAATCCTCATTTCAGCATCTCAGAGCCTGTCTTTCTGGATGCCAGTTCCTGTTAGTCCTATGTCACCACAGCAGCTCCAATTGCTTTTTGCACCAGAAAACAGTCTTGACTTCTACTGTATGTTCAGATGCTGATCAAGAATGCACTTTTATGGACCAGCTTTGCAGTTCCAGTATTGTTTCCTTCTTCTGAAAACAAAGAAATTTATCTGCATCATACTGGTACAGTGCACTAAGCCCATCTACATGTCTACCAGCTTGTCAGTGCTCATTGAAAACTTTGAATTTTGTGCTACATGCATGCAGTGTTACGTCCTGCCCAATCAGTTAAGTCTGTATTTGTAAGCAGAGAAATTATTAAAAAGGGCTATGAATATTTAACCTTATCAGTCCTTTTATAACAAGTCAAGAGACTAGTTCTGGAGACCCTTAGCCAAACTTAAAAAAAAGAAAAATTCCTCCTATTGCTTCTCATATGATGTAAGTTAATTTTTATGTTATATTCCCAGAGATCTCTGTTGACCAGATGTTAGCAAGCACTCTGTGGCTGCAGAAAGCATATCAGGAAGTCAAAGTGACCAAAATTCTTGTTTTTCTGTGAATTTACTTGCTGATATAGAAAGACCACTTCTTCAAGGTACCAGGTTTTATATATCTGTCCATTACCAACAGCTTTTCAACAATACAACTTTTTAAATTTTAGTTTCATCTTTTGATATTTATATTAAAGAAAAAGACTGTCAGGAGATAGACTTAAAATAATAAAATTGTTTGTCACACCTTTGAAACAATCATTGTCTGAAGCTGGTTTTCAAGCAAACACCATGTAATTAGGAGATACACCTGCTCAAGACTTGAGCCATGCCTGTTATTTTACATCCAAACAAAAAGAAAGAATTCCAGGACTTCTGTTTCAAAATGTAGGTGTAATATTCCTGAAGGAAACCACAGATTTTATTCTTCTACACACAGGACAAACTAAAATATTTTTTGATGTTCAAGATACTTTTCTATTACTTTAGATGATCCATAACAGCTTCTATAAAACAAAGCATTATTTGTTTGCTCAAAGCAGCATAACAAGCATAGCAAGTGGATGAAGTAGGAACAGCCATATGCCCTCACTATTTAACCATATTTATTTTACTGTTGACAAGTTCCACTCAGCTGACACGCTGAATTCATAGGTGAAGGTTATTGCCAGCCTTTGTGGAACCAAATGCATATGTTTCCTTCAGCTGCTGATACTTACACCATTTTTAGAGACTTTTAATAGATTACTGTCCCCTTTGATCTCAGATTTTGGCTGGGAAGATAAAACATTGTTAAGCTTGTCTGACTTCTCTTAATAGCCAGGTATAGGGAATACAGACAGAGTTTCCAGGTTCTCTATTGTTTCAACAAGAATTCTTCTTAATCTGTCCAATAATTTATTTTCTTCATCATTGTTTGCCTTCTTCAAACATTCCCCAAAACTCTTCTTGTAACTACCCACCCAGGCAGGATAAGCTCAGTGAAATTAACTCTAGGGTGAGAGTTAGTATTCATAAAAATAATGCAGATGTCTCATGCTCTTCAGCAACCAATGAGTATTACTGATATGATTCTCCCGTGGCTCAGAGGTAAAGATGCATTGCTATCAAAGTTGCTTCCATTTGCAAGAGCAGCTAATTTTGCATAGCACAATGTTGTGGAGACAACAGTGGTGGTGGTACCAGAGCCCATGGAGCAGGCTATATTGTATATGAGCAAGAGATGGAGGTCTTTGATAAGAGATGATGCAGGGGGGTGGCTTTAATGCTCCAATTCATTTTCTGTGTGAGAGGGAGGGATGGCCTATTGAAAGTTTCATTTTAGGCTAGTTAACTAATACTGCCCCTTACTGATTCTTCAGCCATGCTCAATTAGAGAGAATCCTTTGTCCTGACACCAGTCAGGATTACTACGATTCATCAACTTTACCCTGAAGAGTGCTTTTATACCATCTAGACCTCTTAGCTCTAGCTGTGAAATGCCTAGTCACAAGGTTGCCAGCAGATAATTTTCCTTGTCCCTGTAAATAGTAGGCCACTACAGGTACATATCCAAAGCCAACTAATAATAGGCACTCTAAATATGTAGCAAGTGGTGTACATTTGGAAATTAATTTAGAGTAGCTGTTAGCACATGTATTAAGCTGCACCAGGAGTGTAGAAATACATCAAATAGCAAGGCACGATTTTTTTAGAGACATTAACAACTTCAATGCTAGGAGTAGTTGAGCTTGTCAGATGAGAGAGCTGCTATACCCTCAAAATAGCTTTACAACATCTTGGACAAAGGCTCCAAAAAAAACCTCATTGGCTTCAGAGTCAGGAAGAAGTAACCACAGACAACGAAATACATCAGTTGCTGCAGCTGAAAAAAAGCCAGGCTTTGCCAACACAGCTTGTAAACTACAGAAGGTCAAATCCCAGTGATTCAAAACATTTGCATACACTGCTATGAAAACCAAATGTTTTCCCTTTAATTCAAATGAACATGAAATTAAACTAACAATAAAAATTGAAATGAAAATTCTGGCAAGCATGTTGACATGCAGAAAAGAATAAGGTTTCTCTGCAGCATTAATTAAAGTGTGAGTCATAGTAGAGACTATCTCATTGCAATCTCATTTGTAACTAGTGGTGATGTGGTAGACTTCAGTTAGCCCAATGAGTATTGGCAAGATTTTAGCTGTCTTCATGATTATAGTTGAGGAAACTGTTGATCACCAATTATAAGCTGGTATACAAAAGGCCAGAAGTAACTCAAATAGTTCACCACTTAGTATGGCTGGTTTTTTTTCTATTGAAAAAATATGGCAATAAAATTTTCACAAGTTGAATCAGCCCTGCTAGAGATGAGCATCTAAAAATTCCAATTTTTAATATTCTGATTTACTTAAAAACATTTAAATATTATATATTTTATTCTATTATGTATTTCTTTACAAAAACCTCTCATACAGTCAGAAAACCAGAAATAAAAGCACTTTCAAACTAGTGGGAATAGGCTAACCATGATATGTAGAAAATGTGTTATATTGCCTAACTAAAATCTGAGAGCAAGAAAAAATGGTTATAGCATTTTTATTTTCAGGAAAGGACCAAATTACACGATGGATTGCAACAATTCATCAACTCACATAGTAGTGTGTGCCCGCAGCCCAGAAATGCAACCATACCTTGGTCTGCATCAAAAGCAGCGTGACCAGTAGGTCGAAGGAAATGATTCTGCCCCCCTGCTCTCCTGAGACTCCACCTGGAGAGCTGCATCCAGCTCTGGGGTCCTTAGCACAAGAGCAGGTGGCCTTTTGGAGTGAATCCTGAGAAGGGCTGTGAAAATGACCAGAGGGCTGGAGCACTTCTCTGAGGAAGGCAGGCTAAGAGAGTTGGGGCTGTTCACCTTGTAAAGAAGGCTACAGGAAGACCTCATAGCACCTTCCAATACCTAAAGGGGGCTACAATAGAGCTAGAGAGGGATTTCGGGCAAGGCAATAAAGTGACAGGACAAGGAACAACAATTTAATTTAGATTAAATATTAATTAGATATAGAAATTTGATACTGTGAGGGTAGTGAGGCAGTGGAACAGGTTGCTCAGAGAAGCTGTGGATACCCCATCCCTGAAAGTGTTTAAAGCCAGGCTGGACTGGGCTCTGAGCAATGAGGTTTAGTGGAAGGATTCCCTACCTATGGCAGGGAACAAGTAGAAACAAGTTGATATCTTAAGGTTCATTCCAACCCAAACCATTCTGTGATTCTATGAAGTAATGAGTATCAAAAAAGGATAAAGATTTTTTTTCTAAAATTCAAAATTGTTTTTGCTGAAGTCAGTGTGGCCTTTGTATTGATTCAGACAGAAGCACAAAATGCTTCAAAGTTAGCACAGTAGTAAATATTACAAAAAATCCATAACCCTAAACCAAAGCGAACAGAAAAACAAACTAATTAAATAAGTTAAGTTCTGGACATTGTTTAGGAAATTGCAGAGTACACGTGGTTACACTGTTAAGGAAGATTTTTTTCAAAGTATTGTTTCTACCCACTGCAGATGAATACAACCAGCAAAGCTATTTAAGAATAAGGTGTGGCTGAACAGAAAAATGTGTACTGGTTGGAACAGTGACTTGGGGGAAGTAAGATCCTGGGACATGCAGCTCCTGCTCCCTGCTGTAGGCTGATTAGTATTCAATGACCAGGACAATCACAATCCCAGTGTTGTAAACTTCAATTCCACTTTTCTAGCAAGGATTCATTGGAATGTTTTCCATGTCTTTGACAAATTTTGAATTTCAGTGGACAAATAAGTGGATTTTTTGCTAGATTTTGGTATACAAAAACACAGTCCCTTTAGTTCTTGGCAATGTAAAGAGAAATTATTTAAGTTACATTTTTCATCTCCATTTCAAATTTTGTCTGGCACCAGAAATATCTTTGCACAGCTTAAGCAAAAAAAAAAAAAAAAAAAAAAAAAAAAAAAAAAAAAAAAAGAATGCACCTCACTTTTCAAGAATTTCTGTTTTTCACTGCCAGCTCTCTTCCCTGCCACATTTTTGTCACGACTCATTCAGAGTGGCTTTCCTGTGAGCTGGAAGAAAGTCAGAATTAGGTCACAGACATACAGACTCACACATGTATCTGTACAAAAGTCTCTGTATTTATGAAAAGTTTGGGACAAATCCAATCTCTGGTGTCAGTGAGTCAATTAACCTTCAAATCCTGTATTTCTTAGGCATTCAGGTGCTAGTATGTATTGCCTCCTACATACTGCATTAGTAACAAAGACAATTCTTCTCTGATACACTATATGTCTTTTCTACCTCAAAACAAACAATTTAAGACAATTAAAGAAAAAAAGATAGAAACTCAATTATCCTGTATGGCATACATTTTAGATGTCCTCATTTGATGTGTTTTACCTAATTTACTTTAACAACAAACCAAGATCCTAGAAAAAAAGATTTTTGCACATAGTGCTCTGTAAACCTGAATGCTTCTAATGTACTAGATATGATTTCTGAACTGAAGAGAATTTTCTGAGTGTCATTACTGTGTCTGCCTTCTCAGCAATCATAGAGGCTCACATCTATCATTTCCTTTGTTCAGTGAGAGACGGACTTCTTGCCATGAGAAAAAAAAAATAAAGGGAAAGACTGGAAATATTTACTGTGATGCAACGGAAAAAAACCCAAAGATCCAGTCAAAATACTCCCTGCAATTTATATTTTAGAGAGTTACATATAAATTGACACATATATATATTTGCACACACATGTTTATGAATTATACTGATGAAATTAATATTTTATATGCTTAAGGTATCCACTGTTAAAATAATTTTGTAATATAATCAATTATGTGGGTTTTTATCTGTCATTTTTAAAAAAATCTATGTACTTTTAAAATAATAGCTTGATGAAGTATGTGAGATGATAGCAAAATCCTGTGTTTTCATTTACACTCATCCCTTTCTAGAGTTATTCAAATTAATCATCTTAAATGGAATGTATATTAGCTGTTTTTCAGACCCTTTTAGCTATGCTTTTAGTGTATTACTAATTTTTTAAAATCAGATTTTCTCTGGAAGCAGCTAAATTTTTTTAAATGCCTTATCACACTGGATGTATGCAAGAGTCATCTAGTTTTTCAAAGGAGACATTCAATTAGAAAATTTGACTTCAAGATTTTTGTCCTAACTGGAAATTTTGTGATGAATGGGCATTGGGTAAAAATCTTGCATTTTATTCCAATAATGCATCTGGGACATTTGTTTGCACTTCTTAGTCGCACTTGTTGGGCAGTGATGCCATTCTCAGGTGTCACACTGCAGGGAACTGAGCTGCTCACATGCACACATGACCCTTCTCAGCCCTAAGCTGAAGCAGATAACGTATATTAGTGTATGAATTTGAGAAAAAAAGGGGTTTTATCTTCCTGGAGCATCCTCAATGGGATTGAATAGCTCCCTGGGAATCCTCAGTTAAATTTTTCACTTTCCAGATACCTGTATATGCTCCTCCTTCCCACACATGCTTTACTTATTTGGCTGGGTGATGTACACTCATAAACAGAAACTACCTTTGGCCACTGGTTGCACTGAGGATGCTGCCCATCCTGGGATTTCAGATGGACTGACCTTTAATTTTTTAGTACAAGAGATGGAGATTGTTTTCACCTTCCTAAATCACTGCAGCAAAAATGATTAGGCAAACTAAAGTACTACAATGAGTATTACTCTAGGCATCTCTTCAGAATCATGCTAAAATAATTCAGATATATTTCAAAAAGTAAAGGAGTAACTGTTTTACAACTTGAATAGGTGCAGCTTAAAAGATGAAGGAAGGTAAGTGTCAAATTATTTACACAAAAGTATACCAAATAATGCTAATTACATAAAGGTCTGATCTTATTAATGGACACTTGTGTCTATGCTTTAGCAAGTTTTATGAAGAATTCTATAAAATGGGGGCATGTTTGCCCTGATTTTTTTCCTGAAATTTTACTGTTCCTTCAGTGTCAGTGTCAGCTGCTAAATATGCCTTTTCCTTTTTTAAATACTAAGTATCTCTAGGTAATTTTTAAAAATACAGTTCTCCTTGTCCCACGACTACCTGCTACATGGGTAGAATAACCATTGATATCCCTTGTCACAGCTGACCACGTATAATTCCTAAAATTATTTTTTCTCAGGCATTATTTCACTTAAAATCCCTGTTGTGACATGGGTGAGAAACCACAGCTTCTGGGTCTATATTGAAGCCAACTGCCTCACTTTTTTTTTTCCCCTTTTTTCCGCAAACACTAATAAAATACAGGAATGAAGGGAGGTTTCCCTCCCTCATTAAAAGCATGATGTGTATAAAAATTATGAATTAAGAATTTTTTTTACACATTCCCCCTTCTTTCTTCTTTTCAGTTCCTCATGATCATCTCTCCTTTATTGGGAAAAAGCTAACATATCACTGAGATGAAGTGGATCAGTTCTGAGTTTCAATAAACCTATGTGCTGCTGTCTGTTGAAGCCCTGTGAATCTTTAAGAGATGCACTGAGAATGAAATGAGATCATCTACCTGAAATTACCTACCTACAATGGCTGCAAAGAGTAGGTGAAAATCTTCATGAATACTTGCTTCAGGAAAAGGAAGTATGGTGAGCATGACTGAAAAGCAGCCGTGGCTTTTCAATGTGACTTATAGATCCATTACAATTTACAGGAACAGCCACTGGTAGTAGCAAAAATCCAGGCAGATTTAAGTAACTAGGCTGCACTAGCAACAACATTTTCAACCAAGCAAAGGAATTGTCTCACAAACTGGCCCTTGTCTTTCTGTTTTTGTTCTCTGCCCTTTTCAGAATTTGCTGCTAAGCTAGAACCTGGCCCTTCCTTCTCTACAGCTCACCCATGACTTCAACAGTTTAGTGATGGATCACATAACCCACAATGCAGCTAAACAGCGATCCTGCATCTCACACATTAGTTTTAATGGTGCTATCCACTGCATTCCATTGTCTGGTTTGGCTCAAAAGCTGAAATGAATCTGTTTTTCTGTAAAAATTAACTGGTGATGCTCAGTAATTCAGTAATTGGTATTTGATAACTGGCACTTTTAAGTTCTATATGGCTTTCAACCTGAAGGCCCAGCCTTGAATGCAGTTCTTAGTAGTGCCACTTGTTTACATGCAGTTTTACATCCCATTCACTTTTGGGTGATTCTTACGCTTTAAGTGCATGAGAGACCAGCAAGAAGGACATGAAGTCAGTGTGTTTTCTGGCCCATATAAAACAGAACTGGATGCTTATAATGCTCTTTTAGGGTGAGTACCTGGGGTGGAGCTTTAAGTCTGTCTTCTGGACATAATGTTTTATGTGTTATTTTGTTTCTAGCACCCTGTTTGTGCATCATGATCTGGGTGCAGCACAGAGATTCATATGTCTCTTTCTACTCCTCTATTTCCCAGCTCTCAGACTTCCTCCTCTCCTCAGCCATCAGGCAATGAAAATGCTCTGGCAGGGTACTTTAAATATATTATTGCTTCTGGGCTCTCTGCTGATTGGAAGGAGTTGTACAGTAAAAAGGTGCAGAGATGTTTGTGTGATAAATGGGAATATACAGACTAGGATGCTTGGCAGGGCTGAAAAAACACTGTCATGTGCATTCAAGATGGAAGGGAAGGGAGGGGAGGGAGACACGAGCTGTTAAAGTGAGTGGCAGCCACCTACAAACCCAATCCAAATAAAACCCCTCAGAGCAGGTGGACGTACGCCTCCATTTTGCACCCCCACGGAAGGATCAAAGCGAATAGCAGCCCTCGCTGCCGCTGCCCGAGCCTCTGCCTCAGAGCCCCTCCTCAGGGCCAGCAGGCCCGGGAGGCGCCCGGGTCACCTCGGCGTCCCCTCGGCCCAGCGCCGGGGGTGGGCAGGAGCAGCACGCCGCAGGCTCAAATGCTGGAGCAGCCAATGCAGTGCTGCAAGGCCGGCACAGAGCTCCAGGAGCCGCCGAGGCTGCCCGAGGCACCGAGCCTCCCGGAGCTCTGCCGAGCGGCGCGGCTCTGCATCCCAATGCTCGCCCGGCGCTGTCGTGCGGCCCGGCCCGAGCGGGGGAAGGAGCCTGCCCGCCACGCTGCTGCGCGTCCTCTCTGGGGCTCCAGGGGAGGCACGGCCTTCAGCCGTACTTCTGCTGGATGAAAACGGAAAATATCTGTAAATGATTAAAATGGTAGGAGAGAAACAATCATAAATATTCATCATCTATCACTACTGATTTATTTTCTTAATGCTGTTGTTACTCATAGGACCAGACCTGCCTTGTTTTGCCTTCAGAGGCATATGTACAGCACACTAGAATTTGGAAATAATTATGTTTGTAGAAATTTAAAACATCACATAGTTAAAGGGAATTACAGGTATGACCTTTGTGAACTGCTGTCAGATTTTTTTATGTTATCTCCAAAATATAACAAACAAAATCACACGGTATTTAGAAGGTTCTGTACTTTTCAAACACACCTTTGCAAGTAGTACTAAGGGAATATGATGCTTTAAGAATTAATGCAACAGCTTGACCTGTTCCAGAGAACAGTCTAATTATTGTTTTTATGGTATTTCAGCGAGATAGGTATTTCTTCTTTGTTTTTCCAAATGAAAGAAGTTACATTTATCACTCTTGTATATCCAGCATGATTTCATCTTAAATTACTTTGTTGGAACTCACAGAGCTTTATTGAAGAGTGAGATGAATAGCAATATATTTGAGGTACCTGAAATTTAAGAGAAAAACAGTGTAATATTGAAAAAAATCTGTTGTTCATCTGGTACTACTTTTTTTCTTTAAAAATCTTCTTTAGTTTGCAGTCAAATGTTCTTTTCAGGCATGTTTTGACATCATATTTTGCATAGAAACTATTAATCTACAATATGTATGGCAATAAGTAGGAAAAAATTGCAATTTTTCGTACAACAAACTGCTGCCCTTCTATTTACTATACAAGACAAGTTTTCTGAAACACAGGGGTTGTTTTTATTTTTTTAATAGTTATGTGGCTCAGATCCAGCAAGCAAACCCGTTTTACTGATGGGGTCTCTACTTATCCAGTGTTTCTGTCATCAGCCTGACCTTGCAGCTTTCTACAGTGCCATTATACCCTGGGTGCTGGCTTATTTTCATACAGCAGCCCCCAACTACTTGATCCCACTTCATCTACTTCATGGACACAGACATTTGTTGGGCTTATTAGCTCAGCAGGAGCCTTATCATATTTTGTATCTGAGGCTGTTGGAGATGTCAAGAGATGGAAATGCTGTGTAGCTTTTTATCCTCTCTTCTTGCACTTTCTCTGAGAGCCCAACAGTGCATTTGGATTCAATGCTCTCCTGCCACTAGCTGCTGAGATCTCTTTAAATATGTCTAGCTTTGCCATCTGTACCAATAACACTGCAAAGGCTTAGCCATGATTAGGCTGTCAAGATTTATTAAGTTAAAAAGTATCAAAGTTTCTTGCTGCAACCCCAGACCTTTTAAGAGTCCACCTTCTTTAGAAACCCTTCCCCCTCCTGACTAACACTACAGTCAATGTGCTTCGCTTGACCTTGACCAACATATGCACCCGGGGAACACTAATGAATTTGGGCCAATTCATCTTGGAACTCCAAATTTAATCAAGCTGACATGCCAGGGAAAGCAGACTGTAATTAACTCCTAGCATTTTAGGTAATCTGTAAATTTCATAAACTTAGATCAATCTGTTTCTGTGGTATTAAGCATTTTTTCATGGATTTGTTTAACAGACTAAAATTGTTAAAATAATACAATAACAACAATTAAAAAGAAAGTGTTGTATCATAACATTGAATCCCTTTAAAAATTACTATTAGTCCAGCAGAATAGGATGCCACCATACAATGTATACTTAGCAGCCTGCCTAGTAAAACCAAGTGAATCCAGTGTTTTCATTTCTTTTTGAAAATGAGTCATCCACTCATTTCATGATGTGCATGTTATGAAAATGTATAACCAGTGAAAATAAAATAGAAAAAATCATTTGCTCAGTGTTATCTTTCAATTAGTTTAATTTTGATGAAGAAGAGATAGGAGCATTAAAAACTAGCCCATAGGGCTCCTGTTTTGTTCTGCTTCATTTTATTATTATTTGTATAATGGTAGCACTTAGAGGTCCTGGCCAGGATCAAGGTCCCACTGTGTGAAGTGCTGTATGAATACAAGGTTCCAGTCCTGAGGGGAAAGGAAAAAAAAAAAAGAAAAAAAACCTCCAGTAAAATATTGATTAAAATAAAAAAAATAAAAAGAAGAAAAGGAGGAAAAAAAATAACCACCAACCCACCCACCATCCTAAACCAGACTTTTCTGAGACTAATACTTAAATCTCCAGGCTGAAATAGTTCCTAAGTATTTTTTAAATTCTTTTCAGTCTGCATGGAGCATCAACAGCACACCTAAGCTCCAGCCTCTCCACAGTGGTCATGGTAGGTAAGAAATTTTGAGGTGGCAACAAATATAACAGAAGAACAAAGTCGGTGCTCAAGCAATCAAATTATTATTTGTGGATTTAAAAGGAAAAAGCCCAACTAATGAAGACTAAAACTATCACTACATTTACAGCATATCATGTCAGAAATTATAAACCTTTGATCTTTTAAATGTAGGAGTTAAGAAAAATAGTAAAATCAAGACCATGCCAAAGACTGAAACATATACATACATATATGCATATTGTATAGACGTATTTCCTGCAGACCTTGTTAAAGGGAAGCAATCAAATAACATCAGATATTGCTTCAATCAAATAAATGTTAATTATTTAAGAGCAGAGGCAGAGAAGGGCCAGAGCCATTAATTTATGTTCCCGTCCTCAAAATGTGTTTCATAAAACACCTTTAAGATCTAACATCAACATCTAACATGTAACATCTAACATTAAGATTACCTAACACCTTTAAGGTCTTTCTATTGTATTTTAGTCTAAAAATTCATGAAGATTTTTAAGGCAGATAGCAGCACAAAGAACTACAGTGAAGATGAAGTTCATCTACTCCTGATGAACTTTACAGTCTTCCTTTTCAAAGAGAAGGATGAACAGCATTTTACTGATAACTAATGAAAATTCTTCACTGTTGCAGTTTGTACATACTTAAATAAATGCTTTCACAAATAAATGCACAGGGAGTGATGAAAGGCAGCATGTGCCTTAACCTTTTCATGCTGATTATGGTCATTGTGGCTAGAAGGGAAGAATAAGGTCTGTGCTCAAACAGAACATGCAAACACACACACACACACACATTCACACACTGTGTTTACGCACCTAATAATCATATATAGCAACACATATATTCTATAGGATGAGATTTTTGACTCTGTTCCAAATGTTTATGCCATTTTAGATGGACAAATCAGTCCTGCAGTGTCTTTTATGAACATTTTTCTCATACCGAAGAAACCACAGCATAATACCATATGATCACAGAAGATTCTTTACTGTCTTGTGGCCAGCATAGTCTTTCATTTCTAAATACACTGGACCAAGGGGAATAAAATCAATTCAAGGCCTCCCTTCTTCATGAGGCTGGAAAAGCTTGGCATAAATTGTTTCTTCTTTCTCTTGGTATATGACTATGCACATTCATGGGTCTCAATTACAAAAACAAATATCTGGCTTTTGTGTAAGCTCAGAGAGCAGAGCAATGTACCTTATGTGCCCTCAGTCTATAAAAATGAAAAAAGTCTACTCAGGCCTCTTTCTTAATGTATATAGTATCCAGGACTTTATTTTGAACTATGCAGAAGCACAATTCAAATACTCAAAAAAGATGGAGTCTCCATAGCCAATAATGTGCTATATACTTTCAGAGCTTTAAAAAATGTCTTCACATATGTTGTTATGATTTATTAAGCAAATTCTTGACCCTAATAGCTAGTAAAAGCTAGCAAAGTGCAACTGGCTACTTTAATGACCGGAAACATAAATGCTGGTTCACAGAAAGTAATCTCCCAACCACCATAATGTGCAATAGATCATTCAGGACAGTAAGCACTTGACCAAAATGATCTCACCTGCTGTCAAATACCCTCTAAAATCCTTTTCTTGACTGGTCAATGAGAAAACTGTGATGCAAAGATATGTCTTACACCAAGATATTGCAGACATCATCATCAGGCTACATGCAGGAGCAGAAAATGCAGATTGTTTGGGTGTTGGTGATGGGCGGCCTCCAGTGACTGGGTGACGAAATATCCAAGGTGGTGCAGAACCATTTCTAAGTAGATCTCAGCTGACTGTGAGATGGTTATCAATCTATAGCTTACCTATATGGAGCCCTGCATGGATTAATCTTACTTCTTCTTTTCAGAGATCCCTGGAGATAATTGCAATACCACAGTTTTGCTGAACTTTTACCAGCTCCACCACCTCCATCTTAGCCTCTACAACCAATGTTATCTCCCAAAGGAGGGAGCATATAATTATGAGAAAAGTTTAAATTGATGCAAGGACATGAGGAGCTAAAAGGCCACTCATAGCTGAACAAGACGCTTAAAACTTTTAAAACAACCTCCTAAAGGAAAAAGTAAGTTAATGCAAAACACTGAAAGGGGCAATCAGTAATGTTGACTGTACCTTCTACAGAGGATATGCCCTCACTAGCTGATAATGTAGAACAATCTTGAGGCTGCATTAGATTCATTGATAGTCCTGACTACAGAGATAATTGTGGTAAGAAATGGTTGCGCTCCCACTTCCCCCAGAGACTGTGCCTATTGCTGTCAAAGGAAGATCTGGAAACTGTGATTCATGCTTTTATCATCTCCATGTTCCTAACTTAGGGCTAAGGGCTCCACAGAAGTTTCATCTCGTTCAACACTCAGCAGCCCACCTCTTAAGCAGGAAAACCTGCCAAGAGATCATAATGGAAATCTGCACACTCTAATGGATTTCTGCATTCATTATCCAGATACAAATCAACTTCCTGGTCCTTATATTTAAGGATATTTTAGATACTGGCTTTTAGCCAAGATCTACCATGCAACTTTTCTTATTGAAAATGCTGAAGTGTATGCAACCTATGTTCAAATGCTCAGAAGTGTTTCATGTATTAGGCCCTGCCCTGGAAGGAAAATTTAACAGAATTCAAGATGTAGTGTGAATCCAATCATCTCACAAGCAAAGCTTCCTGTGATAGTGTGGCTTTAGGAGGAATGACAAGAGGTAAAAGAAAAAGAAGGAGTAAAGTGAGAAGAAAATACCAAGGAAAACATAGATGCCTCCAAAACTTATCACGTTGAGTACAGATATGGACAGAAGCTCTTTGTAGACATCCGTAATTTACTTTTTAGTGTGAGAGTTACAGACATATTACATGTGTTGATTGAATTGATGACATATAAAACTTTCTGCCCAAGAAGCTTATTTGAGGGTACTCATATGATATGCTGAAAAGGAACAAAAGGAAAGAGAGAGATGAGTTGGTATGGAGATAAAACTTACACAGTTTCAATGAAAGTAGAAAAGTATTTTTGTATTAATACATGCACATACTCAACTCTTTTGGCTACTGAAAGCTGACCTACCAAATGTTTTCTTTAAAACAAGGAAAGAAGGAGAAGAAGAACGAGGAAAATGAAGAGTAGAATATCATATAACAGGAGTTTGAACCTTAATTTAGTATTTTTACATGTATTTTGTTGCAGCATTAAGTCACGTATATTTGAGCAAATATAGGAACTACCTGGTCACAGGATTCACATTGTAGCTAGTTCTAGAGGTGTATGGCATATATCTGCTGCTGCAGTAAGAGCTCATTTTTGTCTTTTCAGTAAATGTTTAGAGGAAAAATGCTGATCAAAATAAATCCTCATTCCTGGGTCCAATTGCCAGCATAAATAATTATTGTGATTCAAAATAGTTTATTATATTTGTGTTTTTTCAAGATAATATATTTCCCAAGCACATGGAAGTAAAATTCTAATGTTAAGAAAACACAGAGGATGCAACAAGATCCTAAACTGTAAATTTTTCATCAGGATCAGTGTCCTCTGAATTTGAACTTTTACTGCTCTAAATTGCTTGTGTTCAAAGTAAAGAACTTTGAGGGCGCATAACCTATTAATTCTATTGCATTATAACAGTATGGTTATCTTGTCCACTGTCTGGTTTCCTGATGGTCTGCCTAGTTTTATTCTAGCTCCTCCCAGCTCTGTCAGAGCTACTAAGCATGGACACACACATAAGCAGTGGTCTCTAGTCTGAAGTGACCATTAAAGATATTCTGTGGTGGAATCTTTACACAAATTAGCAGGCACTTTCTGTCTCATCAGGAGATGTGGCTTTCCCCATGCTACTCTACATCTGAGTTTCACAAACACAGAGATTCAGGGATAAGGCTCCAGTGGAATCATAAAATATTTTCTAGTCTGTCATTACCACAAACCTGGTTGTTAGTGGGGTGGAGTGCTCCATCTACTTCCTGGCACTAGCTCCAAGACTGCTGACAGATTTATGTGAAGCAGAATGCATACACACTTCTAGCTTATATCCAAAATGGTGAAGATCTTAATTTTTTTTTTCCTCTACAGATGGACAGCTAATACTGTCACATTAAGTGACTCCAATATTGTAAAGCTGAGAACAGGTGAAATGGATAAACATTTTTTTGAAATTAATCCAAATAATATTACAGTTTGCTATTACAGTTCATTTGTGTAAGGCAAACAGTAGACTAGGCTATTGAGGCAGGGAAGAAACCAGAGTATTTTCTTCTAAGACCTTTTAACCTAAGGAGCATATAAACAAAGAACCTGGTCTTGGGAGATGCTGAGCTCATACAGACTACAGTGATAGGTACAATAAAACAGCCTAGCCTGGATTCCTAGAGCATCCTAATTTACTCTGAGGTGGTGAAAGAAGGTTGGTGTTAGATCCTGTTTGATGCAAGAGATTCAAGGAAAAACCAAACTGTTAAGAAGAGTTCAGAAAACCAAAGCTAAGAATAATTTTTGTCAGGCTTTTAAAAGAGTATAGGATGCTGTTGTTAAAAGGATAAGTATTGATTCCTAGATTTTTTTTATTAGGTGTAAATCATGAAGACTGATGCCCCTCTTTTTATAATTTTTCCTGTTTTTCATTGCTGTTTAAGAATCACTTCTCCCACAACCTCATGCCAACTTCACTGAGTTTAGCTGGGGCAATAGCTGGGGAGATAGCCTCAGGCCTGTGTATAAAGGAATGTTTTTCAGGTCCTGCTTTAGGCTCTGCCAGCATTTGGTTGGGCTTGTTTAGATGGAGGAGGTAGATACTAGTAAACATTAATGTGAATTTATGATAGTCTGGCTACAATGCACAGGCATAGCCTTTAGTAGAAAGTGAAGTGTGTAGCACCAAACAATGCATACCAGGAATATCCATACAAAATGGTACCTCTTTAGATAGGAATGAAGACTTTCCCTGAAGAGTACTTTACTTAAAGAACTTATTATCTGAACAGCATGCAAAGAGAGAGCCCAGTCGTGGGAGGTGCTGTAGTTAGCGCTCTATTAATTCACTCCTGTGCTTACTGCATACTGACTTCTTGTATGGACAAGCAGAATTTAAGCCTTGAAAAACTGTAAATGGTTGGAGTGATCTCATACATCCTTTTTAATGGGACTTCATGTAGGTAGCATCACCAGCAGCCAAACCATTCAGCTTTGGAAAGCTCCCTCTTACCCAGCTGTTGCTTACAGGTGGAACAGCAACTCCTGCAGCCACAGCTGATAACATTCATGGAGTGTGTCAGTGGTTCTGCAACTATGAATGGAAATGAGAAGACTGGGAGACATCATGGAAATATATTGTGCTCATGACATCTCCTCACTGCCTGTCTTCCAATGTTGGGTGTTGTCCTCATCAGTGCACTGATGCTCTCAACTCCTAACACTAAGCATCACTTCTTGATATTTTTCTGCAGGGACATCAGCTGCTAGAAGTGCAAAGGCGTGTTAGAGATAGTCCAAAGTAAGTGTTTTCTTTGCTTCTTCTAGAGCTGCAGGTCCTCATAAGATAGCACACACTACAATGCCATTCAGTGGCTTAGAAAAATCTGCCTGACCCATAAAATATCGCCAGCTCAGAATTTCCTAGGTATATCTAGTACAAGAAGTGCAAAAATTATATTTCATAATTCACCAAGCAGATGAGCAATTCCTAGAATTGAACAGTTCTGTTCAGTCCTTTACTCTTTATAAATTTATGAGTGGGTTTGTGGCCTGTCACTAATAGGTCTCTAAATTAATAAGCTGACATGTATTGCAACACTCTCTAGGGCAAACTTCCTTCAAGTTTAGATTTGAGTGACCTGCCTTATGTCATGTTGTAGATTCACCTTAGCAAAGGGTGGAATTTTCAGCCTGCTTTTTGTTCTGTGATAGTTTACAATAACTCAGCTTCTCATTCTGTGTCATCAGTTAATATTAAAAGCAGAAAAAATAATAATCATGGTCTTCCAGCACTGAACAAGAAGATAAATATCTCCTTTTAATGGGAATTTTGAAAGACGGGAAGAGAGAATGAAGATATTTTTCTTTACAGAGTCTTTTAAAGAAGAGTGAAGGTCCCACCGTTTCATGATGTGCAGGCCATGGTTTAAGTCCATAACCTCCATTGCTGCACAAATTCAGGAGTCTTGGGCTTCCTTGTGTGCATACAGAGCTGTGTACCTGCTCACCACCTCTGGCACTGTCAACCTGTCCATGCTCCAGCAGAAGGACAGGAGGTTACGTTAGCTATGGCAGAGCTGAGCCCAAAGGATTCTACTGTGGCTGCCCAGAGACTGAAGATGTTCTAGGCATGAGAGGCAGGAGCATATCCTGCATTATGGGGCTAGGCCAAACTATCTTTTTATTCTCATATCTTCCTCCTTACCCAAGAAATTTCTACAAGCCTGTGGTCAAACAAATGCCTAATCTCACTATGGTAACAAGCCACAAAGAACTGGGAATCATATTGCCAGCTCGTTGTATTAATGTGCTTTTTGCCTCCTAAAGAGCTTGGTGATTCCTGTCTGCAAACAGGTAAGTCTCATATCCCTCACACCCCTACGTGCACCAAGCTCATCTGTGTGAGGTGGTACGCATTTGTCTTATCTGCACTGGAAGACTTACGTATTATGGGTTTAACTGGGCCTGTGAAGGGAACAGCATGTGACTAGATATAGTCACAAAAGTATATCAGGCTATTAGTTATTTAAAAATGGTCAAAGAGATAAAAAATCAATTTGGGGGAGGAGGATTGTGAACAGAAATAATGGAGTAAGCACTGCAATACACCCATCTTCTCTGCATTTAACTGTTCCGTCCCCACATCTGTAGAAGAAAAGCATGCTTTAAATGAGACATTCAGCTGGCATCTCTGAAATCAGTGGTTTCACATCTGTGCATCAGCTAAGCACTGTGTTGCAGAGTTTTCATCATTGAAGACCAAATGAGTATGATCGCTGCATATTATACAGGAATTATTTAGTAGGCAGAAGCTAGTTGCCTTGCTAAACAGGAACCTATTACAGAGGGAATGCATTCATATACAGCAGTAAAGTGCCTGCAGTTCTGATTAAATAAAGAGAAAGTCAGAAACCCATGAAAATTAATATTTCTGTAAATCATAAAAGTAGGCCCAAGCTTATTAACAATTTTTATAGGCATTGTATAACACAGAACAACTATATATGTGAGAAAGAGAGAGAAAGACAAAGAGACAGAGTGAGAGAGAGAAAACCAATGACAGAGAGATAGAAAGGGAGAAAAATGTTTAGGATGCAGAGATAGAAAAGGAGAAAAATGTTTTGAATGCATGCAGCAAAAAAGGTATTTTGAGCAAGAATAAAAATAAAGATCAGAGTTCAAATTAGACTGCCATACAGTCTCTATACATGATCCGCTCATTATATATTTATTGTTTCTTGACTACTGAAAAATGATCACTATCACTGCTATTTTCATGTGGCGTTAAAAAAGAAAAAAACCGAAAAAGAATACATGTTATCTTCTGCATTATCTCCGTAGGCTAGGTTATATACTGCACATAGTTAAACACACAATGATGAAACATTCATATAGGCTGCTCTCATTTCCCAGTTTCTCATTTTTACTCAGAGCACCTAGATTTGCCAGAATCTCTCCCTCCTTTGGCAAGAAGGCAAGCAAGCAGTCATTTCAGAAACTGGTGCCAGTGCTACCTATGAGTCAGCGTGATGTATTTAATGCTCCATTTGTTAGAGGCTAAGTACATTACCCCTACAGTGCCCTAACCTCTAATGGCTCAGTGCCAGGGAGCCCAAGTCTGGTCCTGAACCTGTATTACTACTCCACATTTTACTGCAGTGTCAGTTGTCTCTAATACATACATTAGATCTAGGCATCACAGTGCATCATTTTAACATTAGATTCTGGTATTATGAAATATATCTTTTTCAGAGTATTTCTTATTTCCCTGTAATGCATCAAAAATGGGAATGAAAAATTAGATGTGAATTTGAAGTGCAAAAATTTTATGTTTTCATCATTTTGTACTAAAGCTGGAGTAAAAATATAGGTGTTTGTAATATGGTGCACGGATCTGACATATAGCTCTTGATGTTCAGGGTTAAATTTAAATCTACATTGCCTGGTTACCAATCTCCGCAGTTGCACCCAGGCAGGACTAGGAAAGATTGATGATTGTGATTGTGAGATTAATCCTGTAATGTTTACAAGACTTCTGAGCTGAAACCTGGTTGGTCATATCATGCTATCCAGAGAAGGCCGCTTGGCTTGCCAGGGTAATTTCTTCTGATGCAGTAAATAACTAGGCATAATGAAAATACTCTGATGTATTCTACTGCCTGATTGATGCTCTGCATGCGATATGGCAAAGCAGTGCACTTCCTATCACAAATTTACATATACAAACCAGCAGAAGAAGCATGATAATGTCAGCATCCTCCAGAAACCCTAGGATGCTACACAATTTTATAGCAGTTATGAATTACTGTTGACCTTTCTGGCCTCTTATACCAGTATGCTAGACTCAAGCATATTGAAAGTCATCAGTCTGAAGCAGTCATTCTTTACATAATTATGGCTATTTGTGTGTGGGAGGATAGTGTTTCTTTTATTGTTAAGAATTAGCATTAAAGAATATCATTGCTGAGATTGAATGGCCCATCTGTTTTAAGCATATATTTTAATAGAAACAGAGAAAAATATGATTCAAATTCTGCAAACTATTTTTATAAGCCAAAAGATACCAAAATGTGAACTTTTACAGTTCAGTACTTAATGGAAGAGCATGGCTTGTGTCCTGGTTTCCTGGTTTCAACAGACTTTTTTATTATTAGTATTTTTTTATTTTTTAAGCAGGCTAAAAGGTCTTAGCACTTAGCACTATCATTTAAACTAAATTTCTTGCTGGATTTTGCAAGTCTAAATTAACAGGAAATATTCAGTAGTGGTATAAAAGTCTTTCAAGTACAAATATAGATTAAATCTTTGAAATCATGTAGATGCATTAGTTAAAGGAGCTTCCATATTTCATACTAAATATTTGAATAATCAGGCTTTCAGAACATCACTAAAACACAGCTCCTTATTATCATTTGCATTTTAATGTCCTTAAAATTATTACACTAAGGGAAATGTTTTTGATACATTATAGCATTTCCTCTAAATGTGTGATTATGTTAATGGGTTTTCAATCAGGATCCTAGCCTGACACCATAGGAAAATTTATGCAAAGTTCATACCCTGTCAGGGCCTTTAATCAGGACCATTTATTAGACCCCTGCCTTCTTTGATGGTTGCTGCTCCCTTTATTAAATATACTGACTTGGCCATCTGAAGAAAAGGACAATAAAAGGTTACTGGGGATGAAAGCATGAATGCTATTTGCTCATGTTTCCTTTACAGACACTTCTTCAATAATTAAGGAAGGGCTTTCTTTGGCCTTTTAGGCTTTTGAAGTGCATATCAAACATAACACTTAGTTCTTGTTTTTATGGAATGTTTAATGCAGAGATTTAGGCTTAAGCGCAAGTAAACTAACTTAGATGCTGCTAACAGAATTAATTTAAATAATTCTCACAAAAATCACTGCAGTCACGTATGTCTACTGACTAGCTGAGCTATATTGAAGTGAGGCAATTAAACTTACTGTAATTTAGAGAAATGCTGAAAACAATGGCCTCCCCCCTCTCCCCCCCCCCTTTTTTTTTTCCTTACACTATTTATTTTTCTAGCTTTTTCTGGTCAAACCTTAGCGTAGCAAAGTCATCACTGCATCTGATAAAACAGCTTTCAATGTGAGAACTGTTTCCAAGATCCCTCAATATATATGCTAGTTACTTTATAAAATTATTTAATACACTGCTTAAGGATTTATAGGAGGGTTGAAACTGGCATGAGTGACACTAATTTTTCCCCTGGATCGCATGCAGAGAAAAACACAACAAACAGCAGATCTAACTAAGTAGTATTGACAACCTGGGGTTTGGATACAAATTCAATATGAGAAAACAGACTCACTTCAATGAAATACAAATAAACAACGAATTCTGTTTTGACATGTCTAAATAGGTAGTAGGTGACTGAGAGGCTTGGGTCTCATAGGAAAGCCATTAGTGGAGCATTTGATAGGAAAACGTTTGATTTGAATGCAAGTTGCGTTTCCCCTCAGGGGGTGATCTGAGTGGTATACTGGGGATTCACAGGCGCCCTTTTCACTAGAAAATGCCTGCTGGGCTGTATCTTGATAAATGAAATTTGTAGGATCTCCTAATACTAACAAGTATATAACTATATCATCTATTTAGAAGGCATGCTAATTATATTGGTTCACTGATGTTCATTTTCTCATTCTGCAAAAATATATTAAAAAGTTTTAATAATGAGCACCTGGGTCAATTCTATGTCCAGACTGGAAAAAATAATAATACTTCATTAGTTTAATTATCAATATTTATTGCTCTGAAAAAAGGAATTCATTATTTTTCCCCACAAGCAATTGGTAAATATTCAGTGAAGTGATAGGAGTGCACCAAGAAATTAGTTACATAAATGCCACTGACCTGATATTGAATAGAGTCTAAAGCTAAGAAACTTTAAACTGAAGAGTTCTCTGGCATCTTTTTTTTTTTTTTTGCCAGAAATAGTATCCTAAATATTATCATGGCCATCATAAGTATTGATAAAATGAATAATCTCTAACAAGATATTCAAATGAAAATGAGTACATCCTAGTTAGTATTTAGATATCTACACATCTTTGTGTCCATTTCTTAAGATGCTAGGTATTTTTGAAACAAATTATTTGGTACCTAAATTGCACAGCTATAAAAGCAATATATTTTATAAAATGGGAAGATTTAACTATTTACTTTTTTCTCAAGTCAGAATCTTACAGAAAAATAATTTAGGGTGTTTTTTAATGCACTAGCTGTGACCCCCCATAGACCCTTTAAAATTCAAATAGTTTCAATTGCAAAGGAAAAATATTCAAAGAATACTGGACTAAAAATAAATGAATAGGACACCAAAGAGTTAATGTTCAGAGATGAAGCTTGGAGTTAGGGATTGTTTATGATGCCAAAAATGTTGCTGAAGGTAATCTTAGTAAAACGACCCTTCAAAATTAGTATTACATTTAATTGCATGCATGTGTTTCTGATATATCTCATCAGTGTTAAGCATCATTTTATCTTTCTGTTTGTCCACACAAAGAAGCCAGCAGCCTGAATGATACTGGTAATGCCTGTTAGTTTGAAAGCAGAGAATGCACGGTATGCAGCTTAAAGCACATCAAAGGAAATGTAACAGGACCTCGGTATGTCTTCCTATTAGACAACACGTTGTTATTAGGTAGAAATACGATTTCTTGTATTTATGCAGTTTAGCAGATCAGAAGATGCTTTTCAGAATTAGTAATTAGTAAAAAAATCCTCTAAAAAACAACAAAACAAAACAACCAAAATATTTTCCCGTTTAGTGAGGCAGACAAATGAAAAAAGAAATGTTATACTTGCATGAATAAAGAAAGCAGGAGGATATTAATTCATGTAAGACACAGTTTGCTGGTTTATGTTAAAGCAAGCTATCATGATTAGCTAAATGGATCAGGTGTGAGGACATTAAAAGGGATAAGGTGCCTTCTGAACATATAAGAATATATAACATCATATAAATATATATCTGTATTTGTTCTATTTGCTCATGCGCATGCACACACATTCTGCATATGTTAGGCCTTTCTGAGAAAGAGGCAAACAATATAGATGAAAATCAGCATCTGCAAAAGGCAGCAATCCCATGATTCCTTCTGAGCCAATCACTTAACATATCATTCATAATGCTAGTCTGCTTTCATCATCCTCACCCTGTCACTGGCATCTTTCTTCATTTTCTTATGCTTCTCAGTTCCAAGAAAGTGGAACCACTGTATCATTTACTGTCCACAACCTAAGCTGCTGATTTAAAGGCTGATTTTTTATTTTCCATAATGCCATATAACTATCCTTTCTGCTTTCTATAAAAGTTTAAGTTCAGGAAGATCTTGGGTAATTTTAACACTGAAAACTGTTCAGGGAGCTCAATTTTCTCATTTTCTCTCCCACATTTTTCCTTTTATTATAAATTTTATAATTACAAGCTTTTAAAGAATATGATATGCAGTTCCCCCTTCTTTTTTGTTTTTGTTTTTGTTTTTGGTTTTGGTTTTTTTTTTGTTTTTGTTTTTGTTTTTTTTTCTTTTTTCTGGTTTCCAGGGTTATAAAACTTAAGCAGTAGCTTTTAGTTCTGCTCAAGAAAATTTCTAAATTAATAAAAAATTGCTGTCCATACTTTTTTCTTTAATGACAAGACACATTATATTTATTAAGCATATTCTCCAAATGTTGATAGTTCTATTGCTTTTATTAATGATTCCTGGAAGCAAATATGTGCATTTTTTCCTGCTCTTTTCCCCCCCGTATTATTATTATTATTGTTACAGTGGACAGTGATGACTCTGTGTCTTAAAACCTAATCACTAGTGCCTATTAAATTTGGGTTTCATATGTTGCTGGAGGTAGAACTGATTATCATAGTGAATGAAATACTTGTTTGGCGTATTCCCAGAGGGCAAAAAGTCATTCTTCAAGGTGATGCATCTCATTTGAGGAATACATTAACAATTGAAGGCAGTTAAAAATACATGTGAACTCCCAGTGAGGCAAATCTGAGGTTGACCACATATATTTACTGACTGACTCTTGCCTCATTCAGGGGAGAAAACTGTGATATGGAAGGCTGGTTCCTGCAACATATGAGACCTTAATTTACAACTCTAATGTGGCAAGTAGATCATAGCTGCTTAGAAAATATTTAGGATTTAACGCTCTGTATGGGTTTAAGATGTCTTTTGTATCTTAGAAGGTTAAAGAAAAAGTATGAGAAAAGATAAGGCTCAACAGCATTAAAGGTCAAGTTTGTGATAGAAATTAGCTTCTTATTTCAAGGTTGTGTGATAAAATAAAGAATATGACAGATGCATTTTTGAAACCATGCTGAGATCCATAGTGAAAAGTTTTATACAATAGAAAACAGGAGACAGGCTACATAAAGGCCAGCATTATTGCTATGAAATGCCAGGTTACAGAGTGATTGTATTAATTGCAGTAGCACCCTGAATAGATGGAGTGATACAGAGGATATCCTACACAATGATGAAACATATTACTGTAGCAAATGCTATTTTTCCTCCAAATTAATTTTCAAAGCATGTGATATTTTAGTGGAAAATAAAGCAGAAATAGAAAGAAAGCCAGGGTACCAACATTTCTCAAGTAGACATGAGCACTAACCAAGTAATATATGAAATGTAAAGCAACATGATGTAATAAAACCCAAACCAAACAAAAAAATGCAGTATTTGAGCTTGTTTTGCCATCAAATTAAAAGTTATATTATACCATGTGGCCTTTTATTTATTTGGAAAAAAGTGATTTTTCAAAACATATAAATATTTACATTTTGATTCACAAAGAAGCATTGCCAAATTTTCAACCTGTCTTTTAGCAAATTGAGTCAGACAGACATGAAGTTTTGCAGAAGAGAAAATAGAGGTAGGTCACGCATTTCATCTCCAAATAGTATCTTCCTCCAATATCAAGAAAAGGTAAATTTAACTTCAAAACACATTTATATAATAATGCATTTATATGTTTCACACCCTTAAAAAAGCGCCATTAGAATGAGAACATGTGTATTGAAAGACATGGGATAATAATTATATAACTGACATACATGTTGCTATCGAATAATGTTCCAAGGCGAAAAGAAGACAAAATCCACTAGAGAGCTAATGTGCTCCCTCCACCCCCCAAATGTTAACACCTAAATTCTGACTAGCATCATGACACCTCTGCACCACAACCCGAGCCATCCTCAGTCACCAGGTACATTATCACTGAAAGGTCTTGAGATCAGCCCCTCGGTACCATCAAGATACCACGACATTTTACTGCAGTCCATCAACCTGTGCTTTTCTTCAAACACAATCAGAACTGCTGTGTGATAACAGGGTATCCATTTTCCAAGGCAGCAGCTGAAGGCAGACTGTGAGGTGGTGAAACAGAGAAATAGGGTAAGGATGAAAAGGGGCAGAATTTTATCAGGAAACACTGCTTTCATGAAAGAAATAATTTATGCAGTCCATAATCCAAATTGTTACACAAGAAATCCTTCACTGAGCCTAGAGATCTAACATTACATATAAAGCAAAATTGCATGGGCTTTGGAAGCTGGCAGCTATGTGAGACATATGGGGCTGGAAGCCCGAGGATTCTGCACTGAGAATGATGAGTTAGGATTCACACAGGGAGCTGTCTGTAAGTTTGATTAGCCAGATGTGTGAAAAGGAACCTAATGCTTAGTCAGAAATTCCTGAAAGGGGCTGTTTAAAAATCAGATATAGTAGGAAGACAGCAAAAGTCCAGATGTTCCTTTGGGGAGAGTGAAAGCCTTAAAGCCTTGCTGAAAGCCAAGGGTAGGTCTGGTTAAAACTAACATCTTGTTGTGGAGTTGCACATCCAATAAGCTATTTAATGAGGTCCTTAAATAAGGACTCACAGAATCCAGAGCCATTCAACAGAGGCACCTGTCACAGAGCCAGTCAGCTGTACTCCTAGCTGGAACGTAATCACAGGTGCACATTTCTGAAGAGGATGTTTCATCTTGCCTTCAAGACTCCAAAGGTAAATTTGCCATGTATTTTGATGTTGGATTTCCCCACTCAATTTAATTTACAAAATAAGTAACTGAGGAGCCTTAAACCCTTGGATTCTAAAAACGTGTCATTTCTTTCCCCAAAGCTCTTTTTAGACCCTCTTAATCTTTCTCTCTTTCTGGTTTTCTATGTCCTTGCTGAAGTATGAATGGATATATATCCTACTCACCCTTTTTCTGTGCTATGTACAAAGTGAAATTGAGTTCAACGCTGCTACCACTGGTATAGGTTTTATTTTCATAACAAAGGAAAGTGGAGGCATGGAGGCAGGTCCTGCAGACAGAGCAGGATCAGCAGTTGTCTCTAACTGACTCAGTATTGTGTTTCAACTCTGACTTACTGCTGTCCAGAATTAGTCCTTTTCTTTTCAATATATGATGCTTTGTAGTGCTGTATTGAAAAGTACAAGCCCTACCCATTTTAACAAGCCATTCAAATCACCCTGTGAATGGGAGGTGTGCTCATCATTTGCTACCCCACCAACATCTGTGTCATCTGCAAGATGTGATTCTGACATTTGCCTTTTTGGCTAAGAGGTTAGGTAACACTGGATCCAGATTTGAAATTCTGTGTCTGAACGTAAAAATCACTTTATTGTTTTCCAGCAAAACTAGCTAGTTTCTGTCATCTGTCTACAAGTCAAAATTGTATGTCCTATTAATCACATAGGGCTCAATTTATTCTTAACCATAATATTTTTTAGTAATAAGTCAGTTGGTTGGAAGAAGTCCCTGTTGCCTGCAGAATTGAAGTCTCTAATCCTATTGAAAGGCTCAAACAAAAAAACTTGATGACAATTCCTGTCTTTTGGAGAACAATTTGGCGTTGACTATACTTTTGCCTGTTATAATTAAATTTCTAGCTACTTTGTGAGTAATGGCTTTTTAGTTAAATTTAGCACCATTCTGTCCCATTAGTAACTCTCAGGTTAAACTTCTGAACTCTATGAAATATATGGAAATCACTTACAGTCTTTGAGTCCCTTGGAATTTGCCCAGTTTTCTATTCCTTTAAAGTTAACATTTATAGTTTAGAGAGATTCTGGCAGTTCCTGAGTGTGAGACATCTTGGCCAGTTAATTTAAAAATGTTAAAAACCTTTGCCACAGAGGGTAAAGTTCCAATTACAGCAGCATCACATGGGATAGGTGCATCTCTGTTTTGTTTCAAATAAATAGCTAAAATATCTGCTGAACATTCCTGTCTTTATACATCAGCATGTGTCAAACAAACCTGACAGGGAACCTATAGATGTAACCAATACGATTTTTAAGGCATTCTTACTTTTTTAATTTTAATGGAAATTGATATTGCATTGAAATATCCCTTGGCTTTCTTTCAGTAAAGCTCTCCTATAGGTTTTAATGAGGAGCTTTTATCCACTTTCATTTGCTTTCCCATTTTTCCTTCTATCATATACTGTTATTTGTGCTATTGTGATGTTTATAGAAGTTTAAAGTCAAGAAATCCAATATGACATTTTTTTTTCTTAAATTCTAATTCATTGATATATATCCGCATATCCTTGATAAATTTTTCCTTGTTAATACTTGCAAATTTGGGAAAATCAGCTGCTTTAATGTAAGAGTAGTTATAACAGTCACCAATACTTCTGTATTTGCTTTTTGAAAATTTTGAAGTAAGAAATTTAATTTATTTATCAAAAAGATCATACTATTGTAGAATATCTTGAGTTGGAGGGGCCCCATAATGACAATGATGTTCCTAGCAGGTGGAGGTTTGCCTTCAGATGCCTGATACTCTCTTATCCATCTTTGGTGAAACATTCTCTTTGTTATAGCTAGAAACTCAGATAGTTTCAAAATTAGTTACATGAAACTACATTCTAAAGAAACAATTTTTCCTATGGGTGAATGCTTATGGCACCTTTGATGCTGCTTCCTGGTTTGAACAGGTATTTTGCAGACACCCACCTCTAACACCATCAAAATTTTGTAGCAGGCACAACTTAAATCCATAAATACCAAAGGCTTTGTGATTCTGAGTAATATCTGCCCAAAAAAATCTTTGACACAGCTTGCTACCTTGTGTATTCTGCTACATTCTATCCTTGCAAAATTGGTTTAATGCTTAGCTTTAATTTTATATTCAAATGAAAAGTCCTAACAAGTTTATGTAACCCACTTCATGTTTCTTCTTATGCATTATTATCTTAACTTGTTAATAAATACTCAGTAACAATATCTCTGAGTTTGGATTTATCATATATAAGATATCAAGGTAAGTTCCTGGACATGCATGTTTTATATCAGCAGTGGTCTCTAATTTTGGAAGCCTTCTACTTGTGATCAAAAGGAAAGTATTGTGGAATCTGTCAAAACCATTTCTTGGTGGTGAGCTATTATTTCTTAGTTTTAAGTTATGCTAAACAATTATATTTACTTTTTAGAACACTTAAAACAAGTTTAATAATCAAACATTTATCCATTCTTCCTTTTAAACTACGTCCTACCAAAGAGAGAGTACCTTTCTGCTTATGTATCACACTGGTGTCCCTCTTACATTATCCTCTCTGTTCCTCACCTGTTTTTTCTGTGGTCATCTTCCCAGGGAGAACGTACCCATAGGAAGGAAAACCAACAACTTCATCACCATCTCTACTAAAGGCAGATTTTTTCAGCAAACTTGTAACTCATGACATTGTTCTCAAGTATAAATACACCTTCCATCTATAAATTGATTCAGGGGCTACTCCTTCACTTTCTTCAGATGGATACTGGGGGAAAATAAAAGGCTTTCTTCCAAAATATCTGTGTATTTTGTTTGTCACTTCAAAAATGTAATCCCTACTGTTACAATGAAGTTTTATATGACTATTCTTTTCTAAGTTCCAAATGCTGAAGTACTTGTGTTTGTGTGGGTGCCTGTGCACAGGTTGCATGCTTTTACAGATGACAGTTTCACATGTCATAAACACTCCTGTCCCACAATACCTGATCAATGACTGTCCCAAAAAGAGACACTCCTGCCAACTTCTTCAAAGCTGCCTCGTATTCAGAGAGCGCTCGCCCTTCTAGCTGATTTCCCTAGTGTAGTTTGTATCATTCTGCAATAATGTTTGTTCTAAGAACAGTATATCTCCTCAAAACATCAAGCTTTTATGCCAGTTTTTTGTGGTGTCTGTCAATATTCAGTCAACTTTTCTCCTAACTTGGGTTACAGACACTACCTTATGTTTTTCTTCAGTAGAAATTCATGAGAAAACAAGCCTTGATGTTTTTTTATTTTTACCAAATAAAGCTATTTTCATTGTTTTCCTTTTCAGACAGGTTGACTTTTCTTTTTGTATACTGTCCTTGATGTGATTCTTTGGGGGGCAAAAACCCCCTGCAGAGCTGTTAACTGATTCAGACCAGTACTGGATTCTTGACCAAGTATTCCCTTTTGTATTTGGAGAGGAATCTTAAAACTCCCACTGAGTGCTCCTTAGCAAAATGATAACTTAATAGACAGTCCTTCCTAGGAGAGATCCAACATAATTCAAGCAAAGGAAAACAGTTGTGGACACAGGTCTGTAACCACAGTCTGACTTAATTAGAGGTACCACAAGTTGCAGCAAATCTTCATTTCTAGATATGTAGTGTTCCCAATAACTCAAGCACTGGCAGGAGCACAGACACAAATTTTACTTTATATGGTCCTGCAGTTCCACCAATGACTTCTTAATCCAAACTCTCTAATCATATACCTCCCTGGAAATGCAAATTTCTTTTATAACTTTAGAACCCTAAGGAACACTCACCCAGCCCCCTTCACCTTTTCCCTTCTTTTCTAGGCACTGCTGCCTTTCTTAGCCAAATTCTGCACAGACTTCTAGGGATTTTATGACCAAGATTAATTAATTTCATTTGATTGTTTTGAAATCCATTGTCAGTTCACATATTGTGCTTCTGATACAAAAATGCAAGAGAAAATCTGAAGATACTGCAAACCACCTGCATACAAGTTAACGACACTCTGATTTTGGAGCTCTGGTTCAAATCTCAGAATGATCTTCTCTATTCCACCCATCCAATTCTCCCCAATAGCGTTGCACAAAACTCAAAATTTCACATGCAGAAGTTACAATTATTCTACATATAAAGATAATACTGCATAAGCATCATACTCTGTGATTTTATAAATCCTGTTGCACAAGCCCATGCACTCTTAACATCATATTCATACTTAGGGCATCACAGGTTATCTTCTTAGGTGAATAATCTGCCCTAAAGCCTTAGGATAATGAACACCTACTTTTATCCTTTGAAAATTGTAAACAGAGACAAAGTTTACTTATGTAGAGTATGAATATCAGGGTCACATCTGAAGTATGTCTGAACACATATTTTTTCCCATAAGGGAACCTTCTATAGCACTACACATACTCTTTCATTATCCCATGCAGTCTGAGTAATTCTTTTTCATCTTTGTCTTACTCTTGTATCCATTTAGAAGCCTAACAGATCAAGAGACAGCTGAAAGAATTCTGCCAAATGTGGAGAAAGAGTAAGAAAGTTTCTCAGTAACAAAAGAGATGGCAACTTTACCTGGGAAAAGATGCAATCCCAGACCACAACATTTCTGGTGAAATAGCCCTAATAATTTTTTATGAACAGAGCTTTTTTATTTGATAGTAATAAAAAAACCAATTAGAAATAAAATCTTGGTTGTCTCACAGACTAGAGGTGACAGGCTGGATAGGTAATATTTATACAACACGTGGGCAAGCACTGACACTGTTTCATAAGGCAGGCATTCTGGATATTTTACAATGGACCTATTATGTGCAAAATAATTTGCAATTTTAAATTATATATTCATATTTATAACATTTTTTTGTGTATGCAGTGGCAAAATTTCAATAACCAACCCACTGTAAAACTTCTAAGTGTAAAAAGAAATATTACTCTTTGTATAGATTCAATAAATAGACTAGCTTTTCTTTCCACTGTTGAATATTGTGATTAATGCTAAAGTATTCTTGGTAATCATGAAGGTGAAAAATCTGAAGCTGTGCAGCACTGCAAATTACTTAAGAATAACTCAACTTGAGTAAATTAACCATATGTTACTTTCAAATGGCAAAGATATCCAAATCATCTACAACGCTGACATCTTTAATGAGTCAAGGTTATTTTAGCATTTAGCTTACATGTGAAAATCAATAGATAAGCTTTCTCTTTAGCTTTCAGTCAAGTTCAGACATGTTAGAAGCTGGGGGAACTTAAAGTTTATTTGTGGTTCTATCATACGCGATAAAAATCTGAAGAGGGTTATTCTGATTTAACCTTTGCTTGACCTCAAAGTTTTACTAGTTTGAGGTTTTAGGATGTCAAATATCTGTCACATCCGACCTTCTGTTGTCAAACAGTTTTTCAAGATATTGTACATAAACTTGTCGTTTTAGGTGACTAGTAACACATTTTCCAAGTCTTATCATATGAATGAAATGCAGATTTTTTGATTTATCTGATATAGCTGTGCAAGTCCATATTTGGAACAGGGACACAGAATTCATAGTTTAAATATATTATACCTACATCTTTTCTTTCCTTGCTCAGTGAAAGGAGATACTATATTCTCCTTTCAAGACCTATAGATAGAGCACATCATTCACCATTGGTAATGCCAATTTAGTGTATCCCATGGGCGAGGAATTGCCACTGGCTGTCCTGCCCTGAATCTTCACAGCTTAGCAGTGAGAAGTATGTTCCACAGGCTGGGGGAAAACCTTGGCTTCTGAAAACAGTGGAGTACACGAATGACTCTTCATAAAAAACATTTTTCTTGCAAAGTCCAGAATTATAAGTAAGCGCATCTTTGCAAGAATTCAACTTATACTTCTAGTTGCTGTAGATGTATTGTTACCGACAAATCATTGTATATTTGTGACCAACAACTACCAGACTACTGGTATATACTTTTATATATATCAGTATATATTTTTAATCAAACTTTAATCACACAGTTCAGACTGAGCTGCTTGAAAATGTAGGGAAAAGAAAGCAGGAACAGACTTTGTCAGCTAATGCATTCTAAATCATGTACATTTGGTGTCTAGTCTGTACATGACACACACAGACTACAGTTGTGCTACTGTTTGATGCCCCTCACTCATTCACAGACATATGCTATTCAGTCTTAAATATTCTTGTTTTTTCAGGTTGTTTTTGTTTGTTTTCAATTTTCCTCTATCAGCTAGGCAGTAGCAATAGAACAGAAATGATGCCCTTTCTATGGCTTCTTCCTTTCACCAGCTTATTACTTAATTTCTCTGTACATGCTTTTGAGCTTTTTTTCATTACAATGTCTATCAGAGCATTCACATCTGTCCTCTTGGATTTTTTGGTCTTAGTCTATATCACCATAAGTGACATCCTTTTCAGACACTTCAGGACATCTAAAGCTTTCAGCATTTCTAAAACTTTTTGTTTGTCCTTGCCCTTACCTTATTCTTTATTACTGTATTTTGATTTCCTTTCCTTTCAACCAGCTTCCGTCATCTAATATAATTTGTTTGACTGATTTGGTGTTTTTGCTCTATTCTGACCAAAGCCACAACTAATAGCATGACAGTGGTCAGTGTTTATGTCTTCAGACATTCAAAATTATGATATGTGGCTTACATACATGAATTTAGGTAGGAAGAGTTTGCTTAATAAGGCTGAAGCAGTCACAAGGCCAGGGAGGAAATGTTCCGGGCTCCTCAGTGTAAGAGAGACATGGAACTCTCTGGAGAGAGTTCAGAGGATGACAAAGATCACTGGGGGACTGGAGCACCCCCATTACAAGGCCAGGCTGAGGAAATTAAGCTGAGAGAGACCTCGCTGATGACCATAAATACCTGAATGGAGTATGACAAACTGGGTGGTATCAGGAGCTTCTCAGTGGTGCCAGGAGGACAAGAGGCAATCAGCAGAAAGTGATGTACAGGAAATTCCACCTGAATGTGACAGAGAACTTTTACTGTGCAGGTGACTGTGCACTGGAACAGGTTGCCCAGAGAGGTTGTGGAGTCCCCCTCCCTGGAGATATTCAAGAACCATCTGGACACAATCCTGTGCCGTGTGCTCTAGGATGATCCTCCTTGAGCAGGGAGGTTGGACCAGATGACCCACTGTGATCTCTTCTAACTTTACCGATCACAGATTTTGTGATTCTGTGAACATGCTTGGTTTATTATTAAATGTAGCAGGGGTTTTTTTGTACATTTACCTTCAGAGAGGTAAAATAGCAAAAGAAGCTCAGGTAGTACCTGCAAAGGAGAGACAGATTCAGGTGCTTGTCTCCTTTGGGTGTTTTTCAGCTCAGCAGTAACACAAAAAGCATGGTTCAGTAGCACTTCCCCCAGCAGAAATGTAAAATGTGTGTATGCTATCCTTGGAATGCAATGATCAAAGCTGCTGATATCAACTCAAATGAGTGTAAAACAGAGACAGATTTCCATTTCCAGTGCCTCTGCCTGTGTGATATTGTCTCTTTGTCTTTCTTTAACCATCTAAAACCAATATGGTTTGAAAAATACCTTTATCTATACAGAAAAGGGGAACAGTGTAATATTTATGGGAAGAATTTCCATCCAGTTTATATAGCCCATCACTGGGTTGTGGAGTATAAGATTGTTATCTTCACACAGAGATATATTTTAATAATTATCTTTGGTGTCTTTAGATGAAGAATGACAAAAACTAGTCAACTGTCCCAATATTAATGTTAAAAATAATACAGGCTATAAGATACAATGTGACAGGATTGCAGGAATATTCCACAGTGATGGCAAAATTTGTGGTATCTCTGACAGAAATGGTATTAAAGAAAGCCTATTGTGAATCTGTCACATTGTAGATAAAATGATTAATTATACAGGCACAAATATTTACTCAGTCAGTGTTTTTAAACTGTTCCATTATGGTAACAGTAGCTGTATGAACTTTGAATGCATTACTTGGAAAAGAGACTTTGCCTTCAAGCCTGGAAAATGAATTGGCCTGGCTCACTCATGTGCCTCAGTTTTGGCTGTGAGGTATCATGTATCTGAGAAGCAGCAAGTGCTGACTCATATCAACTCTTGCTCACATTTGGACCCTGCTACCCCTAGTCAGACACCAAGTGACTACCAGTCTAGTGGGAGGCACCAGTGCCCCTTAGCTGAGTACTTGGTGCCAGTGAAACACACTGAGGAAGTGGACAGGAGGAGGAAAAAAGCCCTGAACCATTCACAAAGCCAGCACAATTATCATTTGATAGGTAGTAATTAGTGGTGCCAAGGCAAGCACCTCTTCCCTTGCAGTGTCATGGGACATGAGTCTCCATGGAGAAGGAGCAGCCCGCAGGTGAGTGCTCTGGGACAAGGCAGGTAACACTCCCACTCATATGAATTGCCTGCTGCTTGCTTCCCAAGGCATGCACTTGTATTTGGGTTTCTGCCTTGTCTGGAAGGCTGTGCAGTTAATTGCCACTTACTCTGTGAGACCAGAGCCCAGTTTTACAAGGACTCTTCCCCTCCCTCCTGGTTGCAGCAGGCATCAGTCTCAGCTTGCTGGAAGCCCTGTAAACTCACGCCTCCCAAGGATGGGAACAGATCTCGGCAGCTGCAGTGCAGTTAGAAGAAGCTCCCTCCCCAGCTTGTCTGCACTGCACACCTTGTGCCTGGGAGCACCAGGGTCTGGGCTGAGTGCACCACATCTGGGACTTTCTGTTTGACAATGTCAGTGTCAGGAAAGGGCTCTGACAAGGATTGAACCGTGTAGACAGTGTGAAACATGATAGTGTTCCTTGTTCTTATCTACTGGTGGATTTCTTTGGCTTTCTCTGTTGACAGGTTGGTTTGTTTGTGGTCACAGGAGAGTGTGGGGAGTTCAGCCATGTTCTCAGAGGTGACTGTTAAGTATCTGGATTTGTCCATAATCTACATTTCTGTAGCAACTTAGTGGCGGCCAGTAAAATAACCTTGATTTTGTTGGAAGCTGAAGCAGGAATAATGAAAGTGTTAGAAAGGGAAGAAAATTTGGAGTATTTCCTCTGAAGTTTTTTGGTAGAATTTGGCTTCGTAGAAATCATTCCACGTTCCTTAGCAATACATCAGGAAATCTTTCTCACTATGGACAATGTTGAAAGTTCTCACAGGTACACTGTAAATGCTATATTCTGTCTTTTGTGTTTTATTCTTCTTTTTTCTTGGTATTTTTCTTTCTGCCTTTAATTTTTAGGTCTATTTTATTTTAATTTCTATTTTATTTTTATGGAATTTAATTTTAATTTTAATTTTATTTAAATTATTTTTATTTTTATTTAAATTATTTTTATTTTTATTTTTATTTTTATTTTTATTTTTATTTTTATTTTTATTTTTATTTTTATTTTTATTTTTATTTTTATTTTCATTTCTTCTAAGAAACATTTCTGATCTCCTTAAATTCTTTTTTGTGTTTGGAATAATTAAAATCCTTTTTCTCAGCTTTGCTTATATCCTTAACATATACACTTTGATATTTTCACAGAAAAGTATTAAGAGTTCTGTAGCTTCTACTTTTTAAATACCTCACAGCTTGACAAACAGTAAAAGCTCATTGAGAGAACTCACAGAGGAAGAATTAAAACTTGAAGGAATTAAATAGCTTTTCAAAGACTAAGATAAAAATTTCTAAAATATGGCAGAGATGGGAGTTAATAAACCAGATCTTGCCAGTCGCAGTCTTGTACCTTCCTCCCATCCCTGTGAGATCTGGTTTTAATCCCAGTCTCTGCATCAGAATTCCAGTGGGAATGAGATCTTTCTGTGAGTCAGAGCTAAAGATGTATTCCAGCAGCATGCTGTGCTAAGTTGTGGTCAGCCAATCGAATATCAAAGGGATTAAGTCTGTGAATCATTTAACGGGAAATTTCTCCTGCCTCAGTAGCATTGATGTTTTAAGGTGTGAAATTCAAGAGAGGCTTAGTTCTCCTTTGGTCAGACAACCGCTCTGCAGCCTGCGTTATCAAGAGGCAGTCAAGAAGATCCCCTTGGGTCATGTGGCTGGTATACATTTTTGTATTACCATAGTAGGCTAGTTTTAACCTGCAGGATGTAATCCTATTTACCTCACATGTGGTCTGTGCCCAAGGAGCATGTGCTCCACTTATATATATATTATTTGCATTACCAGAGTCCCTGGCAGCCGAGACCATAGACCAGGACATTATTTTGCTGAGTACTGTATATACTATATAAACATACAGAAAAACAATGCCCTCCCCTTCACTCAAGGGTTTTATAACAAAACATAACAGATAACAGAAGGAGGGGTGGGGATCAGAATTTTTCTGCCGACTATAACCTTAGGATACTTGCAGCCTGTTGTCAATGTGTCTGTTTGTATTGCTGGAGGTTTTGAAAGACAACTTTCAAGGGCGTTTTAGAGGCATTTACTCATGACTAGGGGAAGCATCTCCCAGGAAGTGGGAATAGGTGGAAGAGAAGATAGCAGAAAATGTAACAAATAGGCAGTAAGTACCATGGGCAAATGGGACATAGAAGTAAATCTCTCATTATGAAACAGAAGTCAGGTAGGAAAAGGGTAGTTCAGAGAAAAAATTTTGAGACCAATAACAGCTAATATTTAATTGAAATATAGAAAGGGGGATCGATATTGTTAAGATGTCATCCAGCATCTTGGCTTACAAGTGAGACAAGACTATGTTTGTTGGGGTTTGAGAAAAATGGCAAAATAAGGCTTGGAGAAGGTTTCTATGTTGTTTTTCGCTGCTGATGTTGGGTGTTTGTGTGTGTTTTTGTGATTTTGGTTTTGGTTTTGGAGGGTTCTTGGGGAGCTAAAAGTTAATGTTTTAGAGGTTAATCTGAAAACATATAGTGGGAAAAAAAATCTAAAGCAAATGGAATTGGTGAAGATGGCTGGATTATGGGCATGAGTGGCAGGCAAGGTGGTGACCTTGCTCAGATTCACCAAAAGAGAGAAAGCAACAGGACACATTTCTGATGGAATTATCAAATATGTTTTAATAGCCAGTTTCTGCTTGAGAAGCACCAGAGTTAGAACAAAAGACTAAGTATGGGCAAAGGAATACATATCTGCCAATTAATAATGTCTATGCATTACCAGCAAGAAAATTGCTGTTTTAATGCAATTTTTTTAAAGAAACTGCCAAAAAATACAGAAGGAAAAATGTTTAAATATAGGTTCTATATTGAGCTGAAGTAGGGAGCTGGTAAGAGACAGTTTCAAATATTAAAATGATGTCTGGAAATGTTCAGGTCTGCTTTCGCATGTCAGTAACAGCAATTTTCCTTATGAGTTTCACAGTATAGCAATGAGGCAAATGGATCTATATCTATGAGATATATTTTCACAAAGCAGGAACTTCAGCACCAACATTTATTGTAATTCACAAAATACCGATTGAAATGTTAACAGCTGCCAGTTTTAAATCCAAAAATACACACATCAGTGCGTGTAACCCATGAATAAGAAGTATTGTTTATTTTTTTTTAGCTAAGGTGATAATTTTCAGCCACTGGTCATTCTGAATGTATAGTGTTTCATAACCATAGCCCCTCTGGAGTATCCAAGGTGAAATAAAAGCAAATGTTGGAAATCCTCCAGTTCTTATGAAATGGAACAGATTTTTTCTCTCATCAGTTCTATTTATTACACAGCTCAAGAATAAGCCTGGGGTTTTTTTTATCTTTCATCAATTAAAACATAAAGCAGTGTTAAAAATATTCTCAGCCAAGCATAAGGTACATAACTTTGTGAAAAGGATCTGTCAGTTCTTGAATAGCCGCTGTTTCTCCTGCCTTTGTCATGATGTAGTTAAATAGATGTTTGCTTTTTTCTCTTCATGTTAGTGATTTTCTAAGGGGCTGTATCTTCATAGTGTTTCTGTAGGTTGGCTGGAATAGCAGATCCTTACTGCATGTACAGTAAGTTTTGAACCTGGTTATAGAGACATATAAAAGTGAACCCTGCTAGGAACTCCACTTCTCATGCTGAGGTTTAAACACTGGAATTGGGTTCCCAGTGGATTTTCACTTTCACAAGTACTTAATGCAGCTTTAGGTGTCCCTAGGGCAATCTGAACTGGCCACTGAATATCCTTTTTAAGGGGAGTGAACAATGGCTTAGTTCCACCTCTCTTGAAATACAGGATTCATGTTTTCCTCTCTTAAAATTTAGTGTTCCTGGAGGCAGTCAGTAGCATTAGAGAATGAGACTGTATTTATCTATCCCAAGGCTAGGTACAATGTAGGTAAGGGCAATCCAAGCTTCCCTGTGGTGCTCTGTCAAAGCTTTTTAACCCTAAGCTGAAAGGATAACCACTCCAGAGTATGATTACAATTGAGACTCCAGGTGTATTAAAAAGTTGGGCCTTTAAGATTGGCAAAAGCTTTTGATTACAGAAAATTCTGTGTTACTTTTTGTGATGTGCATCTCTGTACTGGGGGCTGCACTGAGAAAACCAAGCAGATTTCACCTTGAACTGATTCTCACACTGAAACTCAGATCTCTGGAGATTTTTTTTTAAGAAGAACAGTGATTTTATTTTTCATGAGAAAATGAGATAAAACATACTTTCTAGGAAAAAAAACCCCAAACCCAAACAAACACAAAACCCCCAGTTCAAGTAAACAATTTCTAAAAGAATTGAAAGCAAACAATAAGTAAGATAAGAATAAAAGCAGGAAAAAAAGTACTGAAAAAATATTGCTCTTTCAAAATTAAAAAATATAAGCTTTAGTGGTGATTTAAGGATTGTGATGAATACATTCATGCTTTACATGACTTGAAGGTAATAAACACCCCTGTTCTATTGAGTGTCCTCGACTCCTGTTGACCTCAGGAGGAGCTGAAGGCATTCAGCACTTTGCTTGATCTGAATATGAACAAAGAGGCAAGCAAAAGGAACAACAACAAATTATTATTAGCTTGATAATATTCAATTATTTTTAATAAAATAAATAGTATTATTTTTTTAAAAGCAGCAAAAAAATCTGCATGTCTACAGGTTGCTGTATTTCATTAAATATTCAAATGGCATTTCAATATTTAAGCAAAATCCATAGGCTAATTTCATTATTGTCACAGCCAGAATATTATATTACCTGAAAAGTGCTCAATAAGATTGATTTTTGTTGCTCTGTAAAATATAGTCTCCACTGACCACTTGCCAGGTTGGGTTACAAGAGTCTTTCAAACCACAAACTGTGCTGTGGTCTTTACAATGCATTGCCTGGAATTCTCAGACTGTGCTTTGAAATCCTACAAAATATCAATGACCACCTTACATCTAATCACTAACCAGGCAGAGGCTCTTTACTGAAGATCTTTTGAAGTACCTATTAGTGTAAATCAAAGTTTTAGTGTGTTCTTATCTTTTTTTTTCCTTGCTTGCCTAGAATATTCAAAAATGATTTGTACACTTAGGCTACCTACTTAAAAGAAAAGACAATAAACCTTTAAATGTTATAATTTAAACTCTTCCGCATTCTTTTATGAACCCCATCAATCCCATTCATAATTAATGAAATGCAGGATGATTCCTGGATGAAATAAGTTTTCATTCTCATTGCTAATCAATATTTCTGGCCATATCTGTTTCATTATTGACAACATCTAGCCACATTTACTCTTATAATTAAGTTATAGTTCAACTTCTAACTTTTCCTGAGTGTTTGAAATGGCCGTATGGTGTTCTTAATTTCAGTTGCTGTTTCATCTCTCTCAGTAGGTGCCTATTTTATTGTTAAAGGTCATACTCATTTGTCTGCTCCAACAAAGGCAGCCCTTAAAGTTGGCTGTGGTTTTGACAGACACTGGGCCCTATAAGTGATAGTCTTAAGGACAGACCTGGCACTGGGAGACAGTCACCACAGCAAGGGAAATAACAGATAACAAATCATGCCACTATTTTTCCTCCTGGCGTGATTGACGACATCACAGCAGGTGTAACTTTTCAGTGTCTCCAGATTAAAAACCCCTCAAACAAATGAGTTCTTAAAATACTGTCCGGGGGCGTCAAAAGGTTGCTGCTGAACTCAAATGCATTTTTAAAAACAGTCTCTGTATTCTTTAAAAGTAAAGTGCATAATTTAAGAGTAGTGAGTGCAATTATCTAATGTTGAAATATCTTTCTGCTATGATAGCACAAAGTTCCCTTAAAAATGGAGGAGATATTGTATTAGATGGGTAAATATTAATCTTATAAATACACCCAGAGGAAGCAGCATTTTCAGTGAGTAATAAGACACTTGTCAATATGTAATACAAATTTTTCTGTACTACAGACAGCAGAAAAACTCTTTTGGGTGGTCTTTTATTAAATTCCACCAGAGGGGGATAAAAAAAAAAGGAAAAAAATGAATGTTGTGCCTTCGAGAGTAGCAGTGCTTGCACGGGTTTTATGAAAATGCCAAAGAGAAACAACATAAAAACTTTCCCTCTACATGTTTTACATGTTGATTTAAACCTTGTTTTTTTGTCCCAATACTAACTCCATAAATATGAAAGCTATTTGTTTGACTAGAACAGAAACTGCATAATCTCATGTAAGTGATGTTTAGACATGTTTTCTAATTCTATTGATCAATCTTTTTTTTTATCGCTAAGCGGACTTGAGTTTTTTCCCCTGAAGTCTGCTACGCTTACCTTTGAAATCTGGACTTCAATTTTTTTACAGATTGTCATACACAGACACCTATAGCAGCTGTGAATATAAAAATGATATTATTTTGTCTGCAACTTCTAGACAAATGGCATACCTACAAGCATATCATGCCTTTTAAATATGAGCTAACCCTGTCTTTGCAGATGGTATGAGTGAACAAAATAGAGCAGATCCTGATTATAGAAAACAAGTGAAAGTGTTATAGCATTTCATGGCACAGACCACTATGCTTACAAAAGGTGAAAATACATCAGAGTGCTTTCTGACTGATTCAAGTCTTAGTCTGTTCAGTTTCAACTCAAAATACCAGCTTTTGATATAGCTAGCTAGATTCATTGCAAAACAAAATATGCATGTATGCATGCTCGTCTAATAACCTAAACAATGTGGCAAGTGCATGCATCAGTCACTCAAGGGCATCTCCTTGGCAATTTGCCTTCGCTGTTCTGCTAGCTACAAGCTCTGCGGAGAGGCCACACAGAGCAGACTCTGAAAAGGGCACAGTTTTGCCCCAGTGGGCAGAAGCACATGCACTAAGTTGTCAGTAACAAACAGTTTTCACCATGACGCTGAATCTTTGTCTCAAGTTCATCAGCAGTAAAAACTATTTCCTGTAGTCATATGAGTAATAATTCAGTGTAGGATGTGGTGTGCTGCAAGACCTTCAGCCGTGTTCTGTGACCCCTTCCAGGACCCAGGGCATAAGAGGGTAATTAATCATAGATAACATTGGGGTAGGTGCACACTGGCTTCAAATTCCCACTTAAGCTCTTTGTCCCTTCTGTTCCAAGTCTTTTCCCTGACTCTGAAGACTTTCAACCCTCCATGCTTTCTGTTGTCCCATCATACCTCTTAACAATGTCTGCACTCTCTCTGCAATGTCTTCTGGCTCTGGTGAGACATGTTTCCCCACACAACTGACAGTCTGCCTCTGACAGTCTAAGGAGCCCCTGGTGGCAAACTACAAGTGCTTACCAGCACAGAAAGATGTTTGAGCAGCAGCACGCTTGGCTCTGGAGACAACATAGTTTCCAGCTGAGCTACCAGCTTTAATGCAAAGCCTTCTCTCAATGGCGAACTCTCTGTACAGCTCGTTGGTAAGAAATATTGGGATGTTAAACTGCTCCTGGTCAGACATCATGGTGATGTGGGCAGGGAGGAAACACACTCCAGAGAGTGTGGTGAGGGAACAGCTTCCATCCAGGAGAATAACAGATTGAATAATTTTTCCTTTTTTTCACCCAAAGTCTATTGCAACTTCCAGCCTGTGCTGCAGAACTATACAAGAGCAATGAACATGTTTGTGTGGGCATCTGTGCAATTGTGTAAGAGATACCATCTTGGATAACTCACTGTAGTTTACACCAGGCACCTCCAGAGCTAACAGCATGAGCTACTACAGCTTGAGAAAACAAACCAATCCCCTGTTGCTGTGGCTGTAACAGACATATATTTCCTGTGGATCCAGCACAGAGGGGAACCTGTAACACATACTCGTCACTAGCTTATACATGCACATTCATGCGTGAGATTTTTGTTCTTATTGGAAGGGGATTCTTTACTAAGTGGAATCCAGGAGAAGACAAATCAAAACCTTAAATAGAATAATATTTACAAAAAGATAAGGCTACTAACACAACTGAAGTTTCTAAAGACAGAGTAGGAAATCAGGTTGTAAGAATCAGCTTGTAATAACAGAAAGCTACATTCAATATTTAAAGCAGAATTTTCCAATAGCAGGTGTAATTTTTGAAAGGGATTAGGAGTAGACACAGGTCAGAATTTTCAGAAAAGAGAGAATAGTTGTGAAAAAACCAAAATCAAACAAATCAAAGCAGGAAACTCAGCTTATATGTGACTTCCATATGAATGGCTGCCTCAGTTGACAGGCTTAAATTATGGAGTGTACTAGTTCTTTGAATAGTTTCTAAAGCTATTCACATAAAAATATTCCCTTCAGTATCATTGCAGCATCCATCTATGTCTTTTAGAGGTGGTCTTTAAACTTCATTTTATTTAAAATATGAGCAAAAGTTCATTTTGAGGGAATATATTATGCATTATTGTTTTGATTTTTAGAAGTTGAGGAAAGGAAGTTCCAAAAACACCATGAGAGTTTTTTGTTTGTCTTGATCACTGATTAGTGTTGATTTGTTGAAAGGAGAACTGCTGTTTCAGATAAGCATTTAAGGATGGGACTGAAAGAATGGCCTACTGTCTACAACCATTACTTTGCACAGTTGGTGTACATACAAAAGAAGACATTATTGAATAACATACACTTAATGCCACACCTCTTATTTCTGCTTAGCTAGGAATTCTGATTATAGTGCACTGAATATTTGTCATTTTCTGAATTGGAGCTTAGGTCCGAAGTAGACAAGAAAAATGTCATCCTTTTGTTTTATCAGTCCTGTTAAAATTAAGACAAATACTTTTAAAATATGCCTAAAATGAGGGGTTTTTTCCTTATTTTCCATATATATTCCTTATTTTCCTTATATAATCTAATATGGTCCTGATGTGAGGAATCCAAATGTAACAGAAGTGTTCCACTACATTAAATATAGTTATTGAGGAATTTACTTGAGTCAACTCGAAATATAAGTTGCAACAGAAATTGCCTAAAGTTGCCTAAGAAATCAACACTAGTTTTCCTTGAAGAAAATTGCAAGGCACAATAAACCAGTTCAGTTTTGAACTGGTCATTAGAATAAGACTTAACACATGCCATTCCTCTCAATAAGAGACCTACCACATGACAAAGAATCATAGAATTGCACAGGCTGAAAAAGACTTTTATGATCATTGAATCTTTAACACTTTCACTTATTTAGTATAATCAATATCCACTATGTATCTTTTTCATAGAATATTCACCAAAGGCTTCTGAAAAAGACAGTGACTTTTAGTACTTTAAAAATATTTTATTTCCTAAAGACTAGTTCATGCATTTAGCCACCATTGAACAGTGTGCAAAGCAGACACCTGATGTATACATATGAGAAAATGTTCCACATCAGAATTATGCCATGAATTAGGAATTTAGATTACAGACATATAAAAATCTCTTGAAAACAGATGTGATTTAGTTACAGTTTTTGATTTGTTTATTCTAAAAAGCATATGGAATATATTAGTCATGAAATTAGCTCCTAGTAAGTTGGAGTATGCATAGTAGGTTATGTCTAAAGTTAAAATCCAACTATCTTCAGGCAACCACAAATAATTTATATGCATCTCTAACATGGCACATTTAAAGATTACAGTATCTAGACACTGTTGCAGTTCCATGTTAAGTGTTCCAGCAGGTGTCTTGCACCTTTGTGGTTTATTTTTATATGGCAGGCATTGGCGTATCTGAATAAAAAAATGGTGCAGTTCTTAAAGATGCTGAAATTCCTTCAGCTTTCTTTAATTTCATTTGAAATTACAAAAGTGGGAATAATTCAGTGGGGATCTAGAACTGGGTCATTACTATACATAGCAATATCTATGTTCTGCAGCTTCGCTTGTAAAAGTTGTGGATTCCAATACAAAACAAAGATACTCAATCCACTATGAATTTCCTTGCTGATTTTTAACTTTTATTTCTAGCACCATTAAAAATAACCAGGGACAAATAATGGAAATAATGACAATTGACAAGAACTCATAATCTTTCAGAAGTCAGAATTCATCAAAATAGGTTTTAGCAGGAATAGCACAATATTTTTTGTATGAATAAATAAAAATTCTTGTAAAGACTCAAGAGATTATTCTATTTTGCATGATACAAATAAAACTGTCCCCACAAAATTGTAATCTTACACAATTTATGGTAGTTTCCCATAAATTACATGAGTATATTGGAACCTTGTTAATAATTAAAAGTCTTTTACTTTTTCAACTCTCAAATAAGTATTAGAGTAAATAATTTCCAGTCTTCATCTGACATGACATCTAACCAATACAGGCATCACAAAATAAATAATTTATGAAAAATATTTATTTAAAGAGCTGTAATTTACCTTGCATTTACCATATGCCATTCATCCAAGTATCAGTATAAAATATTCATTAGAGAAACTCATTAAAACAAACTTCTATACAATGAGGTGACGGGCCAACAAAAAACATCAATCATCACAGGGGTTTAAGTTGCTATTAGTCCATATACATAAACTAGTGTTTCAAAGAAAAAAAAAATGAATATTTCTACATTTACCCTGGAATCACCAGAGCTACATTAAAGCTTTTTCTTCACCTATTTCATGAGTCCCAAGAACTCCCTGACAGAACACAGAGATCTAATTTATTAATGATGAATAAATCTGATGTAATAATTAATGGGAAATCTATAGCTAATCTTAACAGAAGAATAGCTAGGCATGTAATGATATTTAAGTCTGGCATAAAAGATCTTAGTTCATGCATCACAAGCAGGCCAATTACTTGTGCATGTATGCAGCTCTAGATCAACAAAAGGGTACCAAGCATTAAAACAGTGCAGGACTCCCCACAACCAAAGATATGGAGTCTCTTATAATTCATAATACATTGTTTTGAAACTGAACCTGAGGTTAGGGAGATGATATATCAGAAAAAGTAAAAGCTATCAATATCCTCCAGTCAAAAATACCTATTTTGTATTAAAATTCTTTTAGGTAAGAAAATGAGATAGCTTCAGGTCTGAATTCAGAAAAAGCAGCGTGCCACATCAGTGCATTTATGGGATGCACCTACAAAACCATGTACCTCACTCCTCTGTAGATTCTTCCACATTAGGAAGTTCTGTTAAATATCTACTTCACATAGACTGCATTTCTATTATACTGTTGATCTGCGATTAAATGCTCTAATAAAATTAACTGGCTTTGCTACAAAGAGAACATCTGGAGCAATGTTTAATTTTGTGTCAAACATATACAGGAAACACCTGTCTAGTTGAAGTAATTTTTACAAAAATGACATTAATCCATCTGTTGTGGAAATTCATGTCACAGTTGTCACATTAAAAAGCAATATCAACAAACACAGAAACGGTAAATTACTTTGCAAGTAAGTCTTCTAAAATTAACGAAAAATTCATTAATCCAAATGTTACCATGTTAATCTGATTTCACACTGAATAAGATCTCCCTTTTTTCTTCAGGTTAAAAATATCTTCCAATTATAGCACGATAAAACATTCAGAACTGAAATTAAGTTACATAATTAGAAGATTAAAAGTAGAGCCAGAATATTTATACACACCTCTACAAAACAGTGACTTAAATGACGCTTAATATTAACAAAATGCATTTTATAGGAAAAAAAAACACATTAAAAAGTTAAATATACCTGTTATATAGAGTTGGGGCCCTCACAAGTTCATTCAAGACAAAATGAGTAGGATGTTACCTTTGTACAGAAGTGTGAAAAGTACATATGATATATGACAGAAATATTCTTATTTTATGGGATCTTTCCAATACTTATTTTCTCCAAGATGTTAGTACAATGTGTACTGTATGTTTTGAAATACTTCCACTGAAAGTGTGGAAGATGACCAAAGTCAACAAAAAAGAAATAAATCCAATATCCAAGGTTATGTGGTCTTTTTGAGGCAATTCTTTTGCCTTAATATTTTTCCATTACCTTATTAACTTTCAATTAATTCTCGACCTAAAAATAGTCTTTAAAGGCTATGAACTAGGCTTATTCTTAATTTCAGGTCAAATTAAATAAATAAAAAGAAAAAAAATTAATAGTAAAAAATCAAGAAATTACTGCTTCAAGAAATACTACAAAAGGTTCTGTAAAGAATCTTCTCATGAGTAAAGTTTAATAATTATATATCACAGTGTATCAAAATGCCTCATCTGGTACTTTCCAATGTTAAAGGCAAAACAAAATATCAAGTAAAGATTTACTAGGTCTATTTACCGATTTGTATGCTCTTCAGCTTCCCATTTAATCTGGTTTTGGTCATAGATAGTATTAAGTGCTGTTTTGTTGAATCATTTCTTCTATATTTAAAAATAAAATATTTTTTACATTTTGAGTACAATCTGAATTACATAGTCATCTGTTGGGATGGTCCTTTGACCTCGGTTAGAGAATAGAATTCAACAATGTACAGAACAAACTCAAGTGTATTTGAAGTACCCTCAAGGTACTCTGAAAGTGATTTTGGGGCTGAAGTTTTTAGATCTTCCTGTATCATTACCAGTAGTGTGAAGACAAGAGAATTCGGAGCAGTTTGTGAGGGCCTACTTGGACAGCCAAAGTCATGATAAGACTTAACCAAAAGTAGAGATAAGAAGATAAATAACTGTAGAAATCTCTGCTTGCATGTCAAGGGGTCTCAAAAGAGACCATGGGGTTTATGCCTTACATGTTTCTGTTTGCAGAAGGGTGAGAGAGCTCCTTGATCTTGTGAGGGACAAACAGAAAATCACGCTGGAATCATCAGAGGAGTCAGTAGGACCATATGTGCTGGACTTCCACGGGAGTGTAAGTGGGTTTATGGCCTTAGCACACCATTATAACCTTGCTGAAACAAGTCAAAAGCAGAAAATCTGGTATGATTGACAAGTTAAGGCTTAGACATATGATGTGGGGCAAAAGGTCAAACTTCTGATCCCAGATTGGCAAGACAACTGTAAACAGACTAGGACGAACTATTTAACAGCATTATGCAGGTCAACAGTATCATAGAGCTTCCGGACAGATAGCAGAAGCGCACACTCTACAGTTTTAGGACAGTAAGATTAAGCAAATTCTAGCAAGGACTGGAATTTTCTTCACTAAATGTAGGCCCAGTGTGAAATGGAGCTGAAATTCATAATGAAATCAAGATGGAAGGCAAAAAGAAATTACTCTGGTAGAGGGATTTCCCACTTCAATCTGTATCCATGAAGGGGGTTCAGAGGACAGTGGTTCTGTCAGATGACATCCAAGTTCTGTCACTGATGTGCTCCAGACAAGCTGGGGCAGAGCTCAGCAGTAAAGCCTTGGGTGAGGCTTGACTCTGCAGAGGTATAGAGGTGTAAGAGTTCATGTGAAATGGAAGCACTGTGTAGTTACATGTTGTGGCCTGGACCTAGTGTCTTAACTGTTTTTTAAATTTTCAGGCGTTCTGTGATGGCATTTAAAGCTGTTTGCTTTGCTGCAGCAAGGTTATTTGGAATAGGGACTCAGAAAAGTGAATCAAAGTCAGAAAAAGTGAAAATGATCCATCAAAGACAAAAATAATTTTAAAAAAGAAAAAATCAAACAGTTGTCTCAGACCTTTTAAATGTTGGATAACCATTGCAAGATTGTTCTTTATAATATCTCTAGACTTTTTACATTTTCCTCATGGGACCACCAAAAGAAAAAAACCATAATTAATACTGAGTCCCAGCACATCAGAAAACAAACTCAGCTTTTCCAGTGAATTCTTTCCATTCTTATTGACTTATCTTAACATGTGTCAGTCTGTTTAGTCAGTCTGCAGCTACCACAGTGATTGGGAATGACAGTGTGACCTCAGCTGGAATTAGGAGAGATGGAATTAGAAAAAAATTGTTTACAACTCTTGCGAGTTGTAAAGCTAAACAACTCAGAAGCAGAGAAGAAAACTGCCTCTGAAACCTTTGTGATGGCAGTGTGCAGCTCTGGTGAGATAAAGTATGCCCATTGCTTGAACCACATTTGGTGACTGCACACCCTGACGTTACCATTCCTTCTCAGAAGAACAGTGCACAGCCACTGGGGCTCTATCTCCCTGCAGACATTGCCACTTCAAGGAAAGAGTCCGAGAACAAGGAAGCATAGAATCATTTAGGTTGGGAAAGACCACTAAGATCATAGAATCATGGAATGGTTTGGATTGGAAGTGGCCTTAAAAATCATCTAGTTCTAACCCCCTTGCTTTGGGCTGGGACATCCTTCACTTCACCTGGTTGCCTAGAGCCCCCTCCAACCTGGCCTTAAGTACTTCCAGAGATGGGCCAGTTAGAACTTCTATGGGTATCCTGTTCCAGTGTTTCATCATCCTCACATTAAAGAACTTATTTCAAACATCTGACCTAAATCTAGTGTCAGTTTGAAAACATTACTCCTTGTCATGTCACTACACACCCTAAAAAAATGTCCTCTCCATCTTTCTTTGTAGGCTCCCTTCAGATCATGGAAGGCTTCAATTAGGTCATTTCAAAGTCTTCTTGTTTCCAGGCTGAACAATCCCAATTCTCATAACCTTTTCTCATAGGAAAGGTTCTTTATCTCTCTAATTAACTTGGTGCCCCTCCTTTGGACTCTCTCCAAGTCCATGTCCTTCCTACACAGCATATCCCAGAGCTGGATGCAGCACTGCAGGTGGAGTCTCACCAGAGCTGAGCAGGACAGAATCCCCTCCCTCACCCTGCTGGCCACACTGCTTTTGGTGCAGTAAGGATTCATGTGGCTTTCTGTGCAGTGAGTGCACATGGCTGGGTCATGTCCAGCCTCTCATCCACCAGCACCCCCAAGTCCTTCCTGGCAGAGCTTCTCTCACTCTGTTTATCCAACAGCCTGCATTGATGCCAGGGATATTGTGGTGGGGAACTGTGTCAGAGTTTATAGAAGTCCAGATAAATGGTATCTGTATCACTTGCCCACTGATATAGTCACCCTTTCCTAGATGGCCACTAACTTGGCCAGGCAGGACTTTCCCTAGGTGAAGCCTTGCTGGCTGTCCCAAATCACCTCCCTGTCCTCCCTGTGCCTTAGCACAACTTGTAGGAAGATCTGTCCTATGACCTTCCCAGGCACAGAGGTGAGTTGTTTTCAGGGTGCAGTGGTAATGATGGAAGAGGCACAGGCAGGGAACATCCCTTGAGTTGGATCTTATTCATTGTCTTTATTCATTGTCTCACTTTAGCATTCTCATTCCTCACAGACTCCTGCTGCAGTGATATGCCTTCTGGCTTGTAGTGAGGTGGTTGTCAGTCTCATCTACCACAAAAAGAGTGATAGCATAGAGGAAGAGACCTTAAGTTGTGCCAGGGGATGTTTAGATAGGATATTAGGAAAACATTTTCACCAGAAGAGTTGTCAAACATCAGAACAAGCTGCCCAGTGAAGGGGTTAGTCACCATCTCTAGGGGACTAAGGTATTTAATAGACTTGTAGATGTGGCACTTTGGGACATGGTTTACTGGTGGACTTGGCAGTTTTAGGTTAACAGTGATATAAGAGGTCTTCTCCAATAGAAGCGTCTTTGATTCACATACCACCAACCAGAGGTTGCAAGTGATTCCAGTAACCCAGGCAAAATATGAATGCCCTGTGACTCATTTTGATTTTCTGCTCTGTCAGTGTCCATGGGCAAATAGTGCTCATTTAATCCTACATGTTCTTCATGGGTGCTGCACAAGCCAACAGCCCAACGTGGTGTATAGGTTGTGATCTATCTTGCTTCATTGTCTGGCCTTATTATGGTTTCTGACAGGCTAAGGAAGAGCAGACCTGCACCTACAACAAGTGGGCAGAGCATGAGAGGCTGTGGATAAAGATGTGAGAGGAGAGAGAATGGCCCTACTATAGATGTGGCAAGGAAAGCAAAGATGTCATCTTGAGAGATATATTTTGCTGAAAAGTGTGATCTTGAATTCAACTTTTAAAGAGATTTTCAGCATGTGTCAGACCCCTCATTACATGCTTTGTTCAGGCAGATGGGGGCCCAAACCCCTCCAGACCTCAGGGTCACATGGCAAGCTTGCTACTTTCCCAGTAGGTTATAACTCACTTCTAAGTTATAACTTAGGCAGTTATAACATCTACAGGGGACTGTCCTGGGATAACCACCTCACCATGGCAGACTGGGCAGTGAGAAACTCGACAAGAAACCAAGTCTGAGGAAACACACAAATATCAAAAGGAAATCAAGTATTCCAGGACAGGACTTTTCCTTGGTGGGGGGCTTTTTGTTGGTTTGTTGGTTTTTTATTTTTTTTGTTTGGTTGGTTTTGCTTTTGATTTTGTGTTCTTTTGTTTTGTTTTGGTTGGTTGGTTTGGATTTTTAAATTATTTTTTGTTTTTATTTGTAGGGCAGGATGACTCCTTTATATATATTTTTTGAAGCTCCCTTGAAGCATCAGAAAAGTACTTTTTACTATTTGTTTATAATTTTTGAGTATGCAAAACCTTCTCCCAGATTGTAGCTTGAAGAAGACTTCCTGTGCATTCAATTTCAGCACAATTTTAAGCATTACAAGCCTAGTGTTTTGCAGCTTTGGCTTCTCCATAAATTGTACTGAACTTTCCCGGGTTTTCTGACTGCACTTTGAGAATGAATTTTGGCCTCAGAAAAAGAGATTAATAGAAATATTGTCCTTTATTTTTCAACTTTCCTATGGGGCAGAGGGTCTTGCAGTGCTGTTTGCAAGGTCATTTTGAAAGTCAGCACTTGTCCTTTTGAGACATCTTTCTTTGTGCTTCATATTAGCATTTTTACAGTCAGAAACAATAAAGGATGTTGCTCTTTAGGAAAACTCTGAGCATTTTTGATGTCTCCAAATCGGAAACTGGTGCTTGGCCACAAATTGTCACATTTATGCTCTGAATTTGGTTTACTGAAATTTGGGTTAACTAACAGACCATTCAGAAATGTTATCAGATCTTTGATATTCTGGTCAGTGTAAGGTCAGTTTCACACAACCACCTTATAGAATCTTAGTTACAGCTGTGAGATATCATGAGGATCAATCCTGCTCCTACAAATCCTATGTGGATATCAACTTCTGGTGATTTAAAAAAAAAGATATTTTTCATTCTTACAGAAAATCAGTTCATATATCCCCCAATATTTCCCTGTTCCCAAGTTTTTGTTTAATATAGGTCTCACCTGCATTTTTAAATACAGAGAGAGAGGTACGTTGCCTTGATGCTATTTTCTTTAAAATGTAGAATCTGTAATTATAATCCTGTAAATTTATAGATATGCTGATAATTAAGTTTTATTTACATTGATTTTTGTTTAAAAGGTTTTTATGGCTAGGAATTTTAAGCCTGTATGTCTGCATGCTCCCTTATGTTATATACAAATGATAGGAGTTCTCATTGTATTTATAATAAGATTTTCAGTCTATTCAGTCTGTTGAGTTAGTAGAGTTTTTAGTGCGAATATTTATTGTACTTCAGAAATACTTTACCTATGGTTGCAAGCATGTGTCTTGGTTCAAAATTATCCAGTACCAGAAAATGAGCTGTGGTGTAAAAAATGATACTTAAATTTAAAGCCTGAGATGTTGTCAGGAATCTCCTGCATATTTAAGGTAGAATTCTACATATAGAACAATGGGAGAGATCCCAGCTCTGCAAAAGTTACTGCTAGTGCTTTCAGCAAATCCAGGATTCCACATCATGTCTTCCCTGAGGATAAACAGACTCACCTGGTCTTAAAATCAAAAAACTTATTCTCATTCTCACATTAATAGAGTGGGAGAGCACATAGCCTCATTGAGTGAGGACATAGCGAAGTACAAATAATATGAATTGCAGTTGTACCTCTTTTACAAATTTATAAAATTTTAAAATATAAATAAGAACCAACATAACTTTTTATGTTCTTCAACCAACTAGAAAGAGGCATGGATATTTGGTATATAAGAAAAAGAAATCTTTAAATCAAAAATCTGTCTCTATATTAGTTTCTTGGAAATAGCCTGCTGGCACTCATACAGGATTAAGAGGACCTTAGGTCAAAACAAATGAGAGAGAACTGTTTGCAATGTGTTGGTGATGTGAATAAATGTAAAAGATTCCTGTGTGGAATCTGTCAGCTTGCAATTTTGTGACAAACCGCAGGATTATTTTGGTTCAGGATTCTGCATTATGATATGGAAACTGCTTTCCAACCTAAAAATAATATATTTTCAGCTAAAGAATCAGCATTTTATATTTGGGCACAATATACTGTCACACTGTGTGATGTTGCTAATGATGTGCTATGCAAAGCTGATGAGATACTGGCTACTTGCAAAAAATGTAAAGTGACATTCTGTGCACCTACCTTCAGCAGGAAAAGTCCTTGTAACATATGTCATGTAGTAACAATGATACAGCCAACTGACACCAATTAAAAAGTCACAAATGGTTGCTTTTCTCTAATGTTCAAAGAGCTCAAGGAATTTAGATGTGTACATTAAGGATCAGATGCTTGGTTGCATATTCTACAAACTATGTTTTAAACAAATCAGCATACAGATGGCTGTGACAATAACTACCAGGAAAAAGTGAAGGGTGAACTGTCACAAAGTTTGACAGGCCATTGCATATTGAGAGTCTTTCCCTATTGCTCTTTGAATAGTCAGTCCCACAATATTTCTATACTCTGTCTTGCAGGCAGGTGGAGGGTGGGTAAGTATTCTGATTAAGGCAAGGGACAGGAGATGCATGAAAACTGCAATAAATATTTTTATCCTTCTATAAGTGCTTCCAGTTTGACCTTGGATAAACATTTCGTCAGTCTGACTTGGTTATCTGCATATGCAAAGCTTGGATATTTCAACCTTCCAATCTAAAAATTTTCTGCATGTTAGCGAGACACTGAGGTACCATGAAAATTGAATTACTACCATAGGCTATTTTTTTTTTAAGCAAATTTTGCAGGCTTTTTTTTTAATGGTTTTTGAAGAAGCTTAAATTAACAGAAACCTGTACAGTAAATTAGAGAATCCTGAACTAGTGACACTGAACAGGAAACAGAAACATTTGGGGACAAAAGGATTAGTAAGTTCTCTGGAGAAGAAAAGAGGTGTGAAATACACATCTGGCTTATCCAGAAATATTGACAAAAAGGGAAAAATGGAAGAAAAACACAGCATGTGATAAAATATAAAGAAAAGCCAAGAAAGAATAGACATGTATTTAAAGTGCCAAGGTCACTTTTTGGAAGGCTAGAGAAATTTACTTGGGATAATTAATGACAGAACTCTCCTCTGCACACAGGTAATCAGATAGGACTGCATCTATGGATAGAGTTATCTGTAAAATTAATGGAGAGAAATACTATTCTCAGCAGTTATGACACTGAGAAATTTTAATTCTCAAGGTGTATGCTGGAGAACAAATGCAACTAATAGCCAAAGGAACTCTGTATTCCTAGATGTGTTTAGCTGACATGTTTCTTAATCAACTATCCCCCAGAAGTACTTTTGGTGAAAGTAACTTTAAGTAATTAACATGGAGTTAATGAAAAAGTAGATTCAATTTAAATTAAAGGGAAAATATACAAAACTAGGACAGTCAGTAAGGTTTGGGATTTCAGAAGGATCTATTTTGATATGAGAATTAAGTTGTAAAGTAAATTTTTTTGAAAACCCTTGAATATAGTCAATCTGAACTTAAGAACTTGAAGTTTGCAGCTTTTCCAAGTCAAAAGTGATAAACTTTTGACAGTAAGATGTGTCATGTATAAAGAGAAGAGACCTTACAAAAAGAGGATTTATATGTGCATAACCCTCTCACAACATGCATCAGCAGAGGCTGTATACATAATAGGAAGAACGTATGACAACAAAGAATGTAATGTTTTAAAGTCAAGCTGGGATGGAGTTTGCTAGGAGATGTAAAGTGCCTGAAGTGTCTTAAAAGCAGATTGGCTTTCACCCCACTGCTTCAACTAGAAGACTATTCAAGATTTCCTGTGACCAAGCAATACAAAGCTTTTTTTTTTTTCCCCACCAACTTGAAGACATTCAGGACCAATTTCACACTACTATTACCAGGAACAATATTTACTTTTGGTTTAACTCTCTCTTCTTCCTTTCTGACGTTCACAGGAAAAGCAGGTCATCCCAACTGTTTTTCTTCTGCTTTGTTTTCTTTAGTATACTTTTAGTTTCATTGAATCATTGAATGATGGCAAGAGGAACTGTAGCCATTACCAAGGTGTACTATTATGAATAGTTCCCTATTGCTGGCTCTGACCTCTCACTTTGTAAATTTTTGCCTTTCTTTGTGTCCAAAACAGTGCTGATCTCATGGTCACCAACTAATAATCCTCCTACCAATCCTTCTTGAGTTGTTTCGCTTGGATGATTTCCCAAAATAAATATGCCTATCAATAAACCATTAGTAATACTAGGATGAAAGAGAAACTAGTTCAGATGAAATATTATGTTGATTAGTCCCAGCTGAGGAACTGGAAATAAGTTTTCAGTTACGACATTTTTCAGGAAACTGGAAGGACATTCCTAAGTCACTGCTCTACCAAGCAGTAAGAATCTGGTGTCCTCCTAAACATATTGCAGTAAAAAAAAAAATCCTAAACAGTTTTCAGATTGAGTTAATAGCTATAAAAGGCATTATATGATGTGTTGTCTGTAATTTGAATAGAAGACTCAAAATGTCTTCTCCCAGTATATGTTTCAATTGATTATTTTCTTTCCATTATTAGATTTCTCTCCATATTCTGTAAATAAAGAAGTTTTATTTCTCCTTAAGTCTTTGATTTGCTTTGAAAAATACAGAAAAGCTGTCTGGCAACTTTTCTTCATGTTTTCGTTTGTTTTGGTTGGTTTGTTTTGTTTTTCTAACAGAGAAAGGCCAGTCCTACTATTGATGCATCATCTCTGTTCATCTCCTTGAATTTATGGTTCAGTTTTAAGCAGCAGTTTTGAAAAGACAATGACATTTCCAGGTTTGAACCCTGATAAAAAAACATGACACAGAGGGAGAAGGAATAAAATGCCTGGAAAATTAAGACTTATGGCAATGTAATGACCCAAGAAGAAAGCACTTCCACTATAGAGAATTCCCTACAGTAATTTTGGAAATCTCATTACAGACATATCTTCTGTTACTTCAAGGATAGTTTCAAATACAATTTCCCTGCATTTCTATGTAATGATAAGAAGCTCTATCTGCTGCTTAAGGCCCAACTCTTGAACATCTGTAATTCAGGACATTGTGTAGAAAAAATAAAGAGTGTAGTATGCCAATTAAATCTCCCAGAAGACTGGATTACCAGAGTTTTGTTTGATCATAGCCTTGTTTAGTGTTTTGCAGGGTAATAAATAGCAGAGAGATTTAATACGCCTGTGTCTTCAAGTTGGAGTGTTACAGTTTCACTTGGAAAGCCAATATTAGCTCTTTCATGTTCTTAGGGAGGAAGGAAAAGAATAAGGAAGACCCTTGTTCAAAATGGCTCAACAGCTGGCCTTTCCTTTTGAATGAAAATGAAGGGGGAAAAAGCAATCAAACCTAGACTTTATGATCATACTCTCCACTATATGATCCTTTCCTCAAACCTTGCTTCCTTTAGCAGCTGAAACTAGATGCCATAATTTATTTTTAGCTTTTTAGAGATGCCTGGTGTTACTAGTTTGATGACAGAAGAGCAGAGGACAAACATACTTCTTGATGCAAATAGTTAAGGAAAAAAATGGATGGTGGCTGGATAGTTTAACCACTTTAAAATTGTCCTCACAGATGTTAAAAAAAAATTATAAAGTAATTTTTCTGAAACTGCTGCTGGGCACACAGTGCATCAGTAATTAAAAAAAAAAAAGGCCAAACCCTATATAAAGGTTACCAATATGTATTTAATAGTATCTACTATTTTCTCATTAATCTGTTTTTTTCTTCAAAAAGAAAATATATTAATTTATCTATAAAAATGTTATTGCTCTTTTGAAAAGATTTCTGCTGACTGGCCTGTTATTTCACAGGATTAATTCTGGATGAAGGGAAAGCTACCACCCTCTGATTGTTTCTCTTGGGTGCATATGTCACCTTTCCTTTAAGTTAATAATTTCATAACCGGTGATATGGCTGATTTGCTCATGAAAATAAAGGCACTCTGATCCTATATGTTATTTATCATTTGGTTTCACAAAAGGAGCACATTTTGATGTACAAATCCATTCTCAAACAAATCTGATTCCTTGCTAATCCATAGAATATTTTGATCTTTACTGGGTAATGAAGTCTTCATTTTTATGTGTAAAAAAATCTCATGTATAATACAAACAACATTATCTCAAAAACTGTGATACATCATCATACATGCAAAACCAAAGCCTTGGGTAAGACAGACTGGCAAGTTAGATGAACCACTTCAATTTTCCATCAATCAAATTATAGTTTATTGTTCAGCTGAACTACCTCAGGCAACACAAATCTAAAAACTGTCATTTTGGAAACATTACATTTTTTTTCTGTCACATTATAACCCAAGCCAAAGCCATAAAAAAGAATGTCATACCATTACTGACTGTAATATTCCTTAATTTACGAACAGCTAATTCATCTGCAATATATACAGTGTTCCTAAGATTTCGAGCTTATAGCAGTGTTCAGTTACAGTAATCTTATAAAATCCATTAGTACATGTATTATTTTTTAAATAGTGGAGATTTTTACAAATTCAATTAAGAACAGAATGGTTGTTTATAACAGCATTTTAATGTCTACATTAGAAATAAGGTTTACATTTCAGAATCATCTAATATTTCAATTATTTGGTTACTATGAACCGTAAATTGTCGGGAATTTAATTCAAAATTAGGTTTCTATGGCATACACTTGATGAAATAATGTGGTGTCCTTTTTCTATTGCTTTACAGCAATGAGTGTCATCACTCTAAAGCTCAGAAGATAAAAATTAAACCACTAAATGTTACAGGTCTGTTTGTGTTCTGTCACCTAAAATGCACCTATGTCCCTTTTGCTATTTAGGCAATAGAATTCCCCTAACATTGAAAATGTAGTGCTTTTACATTTTAAATGTTCTGTTTGCCACTTACCCTAATTTTCTGAATGATAACTTTATGGTGTTCCTTAATTTATCCACATTGAAGTGTATATATGAGTTAATGGAAGAGTAAAGGGTGAGAATTACAATGAGAGGTTATATTTCTTCCCTTCTTAAAATATATGGTGTTGAGAGTGTGAAAAGAAAGACAGTTGCTAATGAAAGTATTCTTCCCTCACCATCTATATGCTTAAAAGTATAATCATGGTATCCTAGGAAATCATAAACTTAATTAGGACATCACTCTTTAAATAATACCTGATGAAATTTAAAGATAACTGAAATGTTGTGAGAACATACACTTCACTGCAAAGATATATATATCATGAGGACACCTGTGCCCCCCTTAATTGACTACCTGCTAAAAGAAAAACCTGCTAAAAGAGCAGATTTACTGTGTAGTGAGGCAGTGAATTTAAGAGGTCTCTGCTGAATAAAAAACTAGTTCCATTGGTTGAGCTGGGCCATGTTCTTGAGCAAGTTCAGACATATTAACCGAGCTTTCATGTGTTTTTCTGCACCATTTATTTTTGAAAAATCAGGAATTTCCACTGCAACAACTACTTATGCACCAAAGTAATAAAATTCTGGTGGTTGATAGTCACCAAATCTATGCTAAGCACAATCCAGCAAGGATTATTGTACACAGTTTGTATGTACATGCAAAAAGGTGAGGGAGATCAGTGCAAGACTACTAAGTGTAAGGAATTTAATTGTAGTGTTTGCATTTCCTTTCGGTTTTGCTTCTCTTTTAATCAAATTGGGTTATTTCATGTAAGGTGCAAATTTTCCTAGAGGAATATATTTCTGCTCTTTTGATTCTTATAATTACTGGTTATATTCATGGATCCAGTTACTTTTCTATTAGTCAAGTACACTGACAAAGGTAGAGAGTAAACAAGAATCAGATCCTTACAGAGCTTTCTTTAGAGGATCACACTAAGGCTCTCGAATGCACCACAATTTTTTGGGATCCAGAAATACCAGTCCTAAATTTTCTGGGCATATTACAATTTAAGCCACCCTATTCATTGAAAAGCATCATGCTGGCAAGTGTCTTAAGAAGCAGTTAGAGAAGGTAGGCACCAGATCTTTTCAAAATAACAAATCTATAACTTCTAGCTTTATGTTTGTTCTGTAACACAATTTTTTCTATTTTATACTATTTTGTTTCTTCTCCTGAAAAATAGGGGTTTTTTGAGCTGAAAGAGGTCTAATCACTTTTCTGTGATTAGATCTGATTCTCAGTTGTGAATTTTCCAGATCAAAATGAACCCTAAGAACGGGCAAACTTTATTCATAAGGTATGTAAAAGAGAGGCGGGAAGAGAGTATCATAAAACTAGTTACAGCAAAAAAATTTGACTGACCCGTCTAAAACTCAATAAGATGGGTGAAAGTTGCTTCCTCTCAAGTGAAAACAGTTTTTGTGACTCATTCCACTGACTCATGAATATATGTATATTTTCACTATGTCTATAAAAATTCTTGTTTTATCCTGTTTTACAGGAAGCTGGACTTTCTTACTGTGTTACTAGCTGCTGGCAGTGGAAGCACCCAAACCTTTGGCATATTCAGCCTTGCAATAAAATCCAGGGTGTTTCCTAGATACACTATAATTAACTTCAAATGCTATGTTAAAATTATGTTAGGGTGTGACTTAGACAAAATAAAGCACTTCTAAGTGAAGACTGATGTGCAGTTCTAAATGCACCCTTTTGTGTCCATAGGTACTATAAATACTGTAGAATACAATAGATAGCACCAAATCAAAGCAGTTTATGTGCCTTAAATCCTGGATTTTAATTTCACAACATGAGATAGATTATTCTTGGTGGTATCTTTCTTTTTCCATTGTTTTTATTTTTAGCTCATTTAAACTCTTGCTGTTTAAGCTATGAGAAAAGCCTCGCAAGTCATAGCCACATTTTGCCTAGTTGCATTTAAGATTAAGTATTAGCATTTGTTAGTGTGTAATTGTGTTGGTTTTGCAGGGCCTGGTGTGAGAAGCTGCTAGAAACTTCCACAATGTCTGGCACAGCCAGTCTGTGATGGCTCTGAAGATGGACACGCTGCTGGCCAAAGCTGGGCCAATTAGAGATGATGGTAATGCCTCTGTGATAACATATATAAGAAGTCAAAACAAAGGTGGTTGGGCAGTTAGAATTCCAGCCAGAGAAAAAAAGGAAGTGAGAACATGAGAGGGAAACAACATGGAGACACCAAGGTCAGTGGAGAAGGACGGCAGGAGCTGCTCCAGGCGCCAGAGCTGAGATTCCCCTGCAGGCCATGGTGAGAGCATGGTGAAGCAGCTCTGCCCCTGCAGCCCATGGGGATCCACGGGGAATGCAGAGATCCACCCACAGCCCCTGGGGGAGGTGCCCATGCTGGAGCGGGTGGATGCCTGAAGAGGCTGTGATCCAGAGGGAGACCCGGTGGAGAGAGGGGGCCCTTGCTTCCAGGCTGGAGTAGCCTGTCCTTGGAGGAATGCACCCCATGGAAGAGTGACCCAAGCCACAGTAGTCTGGGGAGAACTGTGTGCCCATGGGAGGGACTCACACTGCAGCAGTTTTGTCAGGACTGCTGCTCATGAGGTTTGGAGCCATGATGGCGAAGTTCATGGAGCACTGTCTCCTGTGGGAGAGACCCCACGGTCTCACAGAGGAAGGACTCCTCTCCTTCTGCAGCAGAAGAAAACCTTGAGTGACAAACTGACCAAATCCCCATCCTCTGTCTGCCTGTGCTGTTGGTGGGAAAGAGGGAGGGATTGGGGGAAGAAAAGGTGTTTTATAAGGGCTTATTTTACTTCTCATTATCCTCCTCTGACTCTGTTAGTAATAAGCTTACTTTGTACCTCTAAGTTGAGCCTGTTTTGCCCTTAGAGTGTTTTCTCCTGGTCCTTAACTCATGAACTCTTTGTTTAAATTTTTCTCTTCTCTGCCCAGCTGTAGCAGGGGAGAATGAGTGAATGGATTTTTGAGTGCCTGGCATTTGGCCAGTGTCAAACCATGGCTGTAACTAGGAATAAAGCTTAATAAAATTAACATGGAGCTCTCTAGTAGGTAGAACCTGACATTATAAGTGTTTGCACATACCTGCTTCAAATCCTTTATAAATGCTATCAGCCAGTACATTTACATGGATATTCTCCCTTCTAATTTGCAAGTACAGTTTCCAAAGTAATTTTTCTCATTTCAGTCATGCTGGTGAAAGAACTTCTAAATGTGCCACGAGCTTTATGGTTCTTTTCTTTAGGAACCATATTCAATCAACCTATTTTTCTTTTCTTCCAACAAGTTCTAACTGGGCTGCTTCCAAGTAAGTTTATTTTTGCCCATTAGTTTGTATGGCTGTCAGGGTGTGATGCAAAGTGCCCAGGTTTCAGTGCCATCTCAGCCTTGAGACCTTCCCCACTGCCCTCACTTCTGGGTGCTCCATGCACAGGAGAAGGAAAATAGACACTGCTGTCTCTCTACCCTGTGGCCATGTTTTGAAGGGGCAGCAGCAGGGCTCAGTTGTTGATTCCCATTCACTCATCCAGACCATAGTGTGCCCAACAGAGCTCCCTCCAAGGTGAAAGGCTTTGTTCTAAAACAATGGACCTTTGTCATCATCAACTGACACACCACACCGTGAGTCACATCTCAGCTATGTCCTCTGTAATGTGCTTCCTAGAGAACTAATATTTTATACTTTTCTCTTATTCCTTTGTTAACCACCTTATATTAGGAAAAGTACAAACAGTAGAAAACGTGGATGTACCTGTTGAAATTGGTAAAAACTATATTCAAGGTAAAGAGCGTTTAGTAATACCAGTCCAGAAAAACATGAACCAAAATGAAAATGTGGATGCATCTTTAATGAGAACTTGTGAACAGGTTTCATTTATGATCCTGTTGTAATGACATGATCTCAGACTCTCCCTTCAATTTATAAATAGTGAAAAAAAATCAATAAATAGGAACTCGTTCATTTTTTCATTAAGCCAATGTGTTGGTAGAAAAATATGGCAGATCCCCAGGTATTCAAATGCTGCCTACAGCTTGCCCCTCTCTGAGATCCTTTTTCACCTTTGTCACATTTTAAAAATGCTTTCGAAGGTGACAATCAAACGAAGAGACAGTAAGGTTTTTAACAAGGCAGTCATTTTTAACTATCAAAGTTCTTTTCATTCTCTACAGATACATATCAAGTAAGACTGGATTTGTAAATTCAGGCCATGGCATTAAATACAAAAAAAACCCAAAAAAGAATTGCTTGTGGCATTATTATTTTGGACTGATTGGATCATTGGACAATGTTCTAAAAAAATTTTACAAGTTTGAGTCCAAACAGATCTTTTAGAGAACAGGCTTACAACATTACAGACACAAGTTAATCAAAGCAACACTTTCTCTTAGGTTGGTGAGCAGAGGAGGCATATAGGGAAAAGGAAAGAGAGAAAAAGTTTCTTTAAACAAGTGCATGCAAAGAACTAGAAAGTACTTTGATACTTCTTTTTCCCCGAATAAAAATGTGGTCTCTTTTATGGAGGATGAAGCTGTAACTCAGTATCTCTGTGCTTCTGAGTGTGTTAATCCTATACAAATGATGAGTATGGAGCAGTACCAAGGATGAAATCTTACAACTCTTTCATTTGTTAAGACATGGAACACTATTTTTTACATGTTACATGAAAGAAAAAAAGCTATGAAACACCAAAGAATATAAAAACTAGAAGCCATAAAATGAGGGGTAGACTTTGAAAACACATCATATTGTGGGAAAATGACCCAAATGTTCTAGTTTTTATGAGGGTGCTTGCTCCCCTTCTGACCTTTTTTCCAGATTTGTATTTGGAACTAGAAGGATATCTTTCCCCTTTTGGAAATCTCTTTAAGAAGGCCTGTGGACAACATGTGTTGGATCAAATGTTTCAGAACTTTAAGGTTTTTCAAAGCCTTTTTTTTTTTTTTTTTTTTTTTTTTTTTTGATATTGCAGTTCTTTTCATTACTACTCATTTTGATGGTGGTTGGTTGAACTGTATGGGAAAAAATGTGAACCTGCTCAAAGATCATTGGTTAAAAAATCTGAACCAAACTGAAGCACATATTTTTCATAGTATTTCTCTGTTTCTGTTTTAGAAGCTCAGAAGCACAAGTGGTGTGTGATTTTTTTGTGCATGTACGTGTGTCTTTGTACACTTTTGTGTCTTACACATAAAGATAATGTTTGACTATGACATAATTAGCCTGAAGCTGATCCACACTTCTCTACCATGGCCACTAGGCAGAATGTGACTATCCCAAAGGCATAGAAGTTCTTTCTGGATATGAAATGAATTTTTGTATTCTTAGTTTATTCATAATTTTGTATTGTTCTTGCCTACACTGTAGTATTTATATATACATACATATATATATATACACATCTATATATACAGCAAGTGCAAATATCAACTATGTAAATATATATTGTATATACTTCCAGATTTCTGAAATTCTGAAATATATTTCCCAAAAAGTTGCACTTATTCTCTTTTTTATATATATATGCATATAATGTGGTATCATGTAATGCAGTATCAGATTCACTGGCAAAGGTCTGTTTTCACTAAAGATGACAGAGTCAAACTCTATACCAACCAGACCAGTGTTATATATATATAGCTACTGAGACAATCAACAGAACTATATAAACTGAGAAAGAACAGTATTGTCAAAAAAGTCAAATAAATCAATTTATTGTTAAAAGAGTAGTCAACAATTATTGATATTTCATGGTGGTAAGGAAAGAAGTAAGCAGTGTATTTGCATGCAAATTTTTTTAATTTAAATAATGGGAAAAACATTCTTATAAGACGAATAGTATTTGAACAGGTTATTCAGTGAGGTTGAGGAAGTCCCTGTAATGGCTATTTTTAAACAAGATTAGACAAATGTCTGCCAGTAATGCTGTGTAACTGATCCCATACAGAGCAGGGGTGTAGGTTAGGTGACCTCTTAAGGTCCCTTCCAACACATCTCCATGAAGTTCTGATTGAAAAAAGCCCAACACAAATATTTATCAGACTTTTTTTTTTGTTCACATAGTTGGTTACTTTATGATTCTGTGAAAGAGCAATGAACTGGAAGGAACTGACAGCAAATGTTTTAATTTGGCAGTTTAGGGGAAAAAAAGATCTTTGCACTTATTTTGATGTCTTTTACTGGCAAAAAACACAAATGAAAAGCTGCCAAAATGTCTTTGAGACAAATTCAGCCAAGTAGTTTTCTTTCAATATGAGACATATGATTAGGTCTACAGCCAATCTCTGAACTCTTTACTTGTATCTTTCACATTACCACTTTGAAAATCTATTTTGGTGTAGTATACACAGAGGCAGATATGCACACCCACTTTCTTTAAGCAAACTTAGAGAAAAATATGACTAAACTTTTACTATGCTGGTGCTTAAAAATATAAAGTTACAGTTAGCATCATTGAAGAAAGCCAGAATAAGGACAGTGGTCATATCTATTTATTTGACCTATTAAACTACTTCCAGTTGATAGTTTAAACTGTACTCATACAGAATTGTCTGACTGCCATTACAGGAAGCACCATTACATGACACTTACCTCTGCAGTCAGGAGCTGCACATCAAGTGGTCACAAAAAAGTTGAAAAATACCAGCCTCTGTTTTGGCTTTTCTTCAGAAACAGGGTAGACAAAGCCTTTGCAACTCCAGCTACAGAGTGACTTCAACCACTTTATTTCCAGCCCTTGTGTGAGTGTTGGAGAAAAGAGTCAACCTCATGGGCATCTTGCACTCTTTGGAATGGAAAGGCTGGGATTTCTCATCCTTACACACATCAGATGGAAGAAAAGCCTCTAGTCAATGCACATTCCTAATAGCCAGGAAAATATGACCATAGCTGCTGGCTGTGATTCTCCACAACAGTCAGAGAAATGGACTTCCAGTTCACTTCCATAAAGTCAAGAACATTCAAACACCAGTAAGGTAAGTGCCACATTTGATTTGATTGAGTGCCCCATTGGGTGATACCCAGATGTATTGAAGTTCCAAACATAAAACCAATGCCAAAAATACCCCAACCTTTTAGTTCTCTTTTCCAAGTAAAGAAATCTCTAAGCTTTGCTTAGAGAAGACATTTTGAAAAATTATGGCTCTTTCAAGACTCTGTTATTAAGAAGTATGATGTCACAGATAGTGGCTGGAAAACAGGTATTTACAGCTACTTTTTTTTTTCCTAAGGCTTAAAGTTGTCAGGAAGTTATCCAAGTTACTTAAAGTATTACAATAATGCCTTAATCACTTACACTCCTTTTCTTCCTACCATCATCATGAACAAAACCAAAAGCAGGCATAACTCAATTTTCTCCTGAAAAATCTCACAAAACTGTTTCAAAATTCTTATTTAATCTATATATTCCAATCATATTTTATTGCTTCTTCAGCTTCTCCTTTTAACATCATTTACCTAACTTGTTTTCAAAATTGTAACTTTCTGGATTTAATTTGCCTTTGAATATCTTCCAGTTTTGACTAATACCTTCACATTCAAAAGTCTTTGAACAGTTATTTAGTTGCTTTGAACTCCTGAAATTCAAGTGTAAACTTATTTGGCATCATGATGCATTAGCACTTAAGAACTGCAATGAAATAAGAAGCGGCCTTATTATTTGGACTATTAATAACTCTTAGGTCATCTGTTAATCCTTCCTTATTTTTAAAAAGTGAGTAAAATTGTATTTAAAATATAGCAGTACCAAGCATGTTCTTATGAAGCAGGATGCTAACTGATACAGCTCAGTAAGGTTGTAAACAACTGTTACACTGCACGCAAGATTTGAAATCTCCTCAAAATCCCTTTCTTCTACAAGCCATGCCAGGAACAATAAGAATTAAGTGTGCTGAAACTTAATAGTTTGGAACTGCTCTGGCGTGGGTGTAAGGCAAAAGCAAGAGGTTTTTGAAAAATTCAGGACAAGTAGTTTGCATACAAATGAACAATTTGTTCTTGAAAATGTTCTTTCCATCTTGTTTTACTATTAAGCACAGTCAAGGACAATCGTTGGTATAAATTTTGACTATTATCATGAAAACTTTGGCAGTGAAAAGCAGTGAGAACTTACTGTGGGAGGATGTCATCCCTTCCAACTTTCTGGTCAACATCCGGTAGCAAATGAAAAAAAATAACCCCAAAATATTAACTCCCAAACTTTTATCCTACATATGGCAAAGGATAACATTTTTAGGATCTCATACTGCATAATCTTACTCATATTACTAGTACTGAGCCCTATGTGGTAGAATTTGTAGGCTCAAAATTTTAGGAAGCTCCATTAGGTAGAACAAAAATTTAATTTCAGGATGATTCTTCAATATTTGGCTTTTCAGTGCTTCTAGCCATTTCATATATTTTGGAATACCCTTGTAGAGGATTTTTTTTTTCCTGGCTGCAATTTCTGTCTCCACTTATACTAGATTTCTGCACTATTGGATACTTACTTGATTTTGTTCAATATCAGTATGCCATTGCATTACTGCTGAACTGCTCAAAGGATACAGTATGGCATTTATATAATTTTTCTTCTCTTATAGGGGTTTCAAGTCACCTGTAGGAGGAAAAATGACACCTGATCCAACAAAGGTTGCTGGTACAAACATAGTAATGACATAGTAATGATCGTGTACCAAATGATCACGTGCGTCACGTGGCTGTGGCATTTCCAGTCCTAGATCAAGAGCTCTGAAGTAAGATTTACTGTGTTGTCAAGCCATGGCCTGAGGGTTTTAAGCAGCTTGATTAGAAGATTCATACTGTCACATACTAGCATCTGTCGAGTGCGATGAAAGGTTAGTATTTCACAAAATGATTTGCAAACCTTCAGCTGAAATCCAGTAGGTTTTGGTTTTCTTTCTTTTTTTTTTTTTTCTCTTGGGGAAAGTAGATTGTGTGTATTTTTTCTCCAAGTTTCACTGGGTCATTTGCAATTGATACCACAGCAACTTCTGGTCAAGATGTCCTACCTCCTTTTCTAAGAAAACAACAATATACTAGCTCATAATAAACTTGTTCCTACTAGTACTCTAGAGTAAGTATACTAAATATAAATGTTCAAGGTAAAATTTTAGTGAAATAAGAATTATAAATAAGGACAGATCTCTAATGTTTTATATAAGGAAAATTGAAACTAGAAACTGTAGTCAGGTAGTTCACCCCTTTACAAATGGTGTAGTTCTGCTTCAAGATAAAAGTGGATCTCAGAAAAGGTTATTCAAGTAAGAAAAATAGTTTGACTCAGTCAGGTCCAGATAAAAGGAAGGTTGTTTCTAAATCAAAAATACAAGCTGTCTTTTGGGACTCACTCCTGTCTATCACTGAATGTTCCCCCAGTCCTGTTTGCTATTAAATGCTACAGATTCCTACAGAAGTTACAGAGACATGTTGCTAAAATCATGAATGTATATTAAAAAAATCAGGAGATTTTGCCTTTGTGGTACTTTTACTATTTTTTGCAATTTAATTTTTTATTTTCTCCATTTTTGGCAAGGCATTTAAGTGAAGTATCAGGACTGTTACTGGTACTTTTTATTCTGCCCCTCCCCCCAGTTCCTTCCAAAAAGTAATTTTTCCAAAAAAAAAATCTGTGCCATTTGACATGGGAAGTGTGACTGCTATCAAGTGGCCGGGTATCAAGTGATTTCCCCCCCTTATCTATTCTCAATCTTTTCTTTCCATTTGCTTTACTTACAATGTAAGATATGCTACATATTTTGGGAGACAAATTCTTGGAGATGCAATACAAAAATTAATGCTTAGACTAGACGCATTATTTAGAAATATTTGTTTGACTTAGCAGTTATTAACAGTTTTTGACTTAGCAATTATTAACAGTTTTACCAAGTATACTATTATGGCCATGTCGTATTATGCACTTAGACATTCAAAAACATATCCCTACTCTAAAATGTTATTTGTTATTTTTTTTCTTCAGTAAGTGAGCACCTTCATTAAAATAAATTATAGGGTTTCCCACCATGTTTTGAAGATCTACAGAGGTTGGTGTGCTTGTAAGTTGCAAATCTTAGGGCTGAGAGATACCACCAAATACAAACCAAATAACCTTCACAGATAAAGCCTTAAACTAAATAGCGCTGCAAATAAGAAGCCAACACAGTCTTTAGAATAGTCACATGAAGCAGTCTGACTGTCTAATAAGCTGCCTGGCTGGCCAAGAATACCAGTAGAAAAAAAAAAAATCACACTTCAAAGAACCAGGAGGGTGTCTTCAACAAGTCAGAAATTGGTTTTTGACCTTTCTGACTCATGTAAGCTTTCAGGATTCCCACCTGTGGTTTCTTTTCTAAATGATTTGATGATAAAAAGATAATATTTTTTCTTCTTTTGAATTGAAGAAACTCCTCCCTTTTTGTATTGACTATAACACTGCTGAAGCCAGCTCTCTCTAGTATTGCCCTTTCGGGGTAGGAATAAGCACTGTCTCTGCTACATTTCTCTGCATTGCATTTCCTACAATATTAACAGCCTGAATAGTAGAAATCTTCATTTTAATTGCCCATCAATATATAGTTACTGCAAAATGAACATTATAACCAGTTTAAGGTTTGGGGGATTTTTTTTGGATTAGATAAATTCAACATGAATGATGGTTTGTTTTTTTAAAGAAATAAGACATGAAGTTTAAAATGCAGCATTGACGGAAGTTGATATTTTCAAAAGGCAAGTTAAAGTTTGGAGACTGCTGTGTTCAACAGCTGGACAGAGGCCTGATTTTTGAAAGTGCTGTCAGTCATGACTCTATTAAATGGACACCACCAATCTTAATAAAAAAATTGCAAATATCTTGCCAGACTCAAAATCTTGGATAGCTCATTTAAGGGTTTATTTTTGCTTTAATGCAAAATGCCAATAAAAGCAAAACTCAGGAATAACCACCATTGTACTCTGTTTTTAATTATATGGAACATGCTAACTGAGTCTTCAAGAAGTACTAAGGTATTTTAAGCAAAGCCTATGTGGTGCTCAGGTCAGAGGATCTGCGTATGCTTAAGATGCTTAACACTTCACAAAATGAAACATCTGGAAGTGTCCTGCTGTAGAAATAGATTAAAACATAAATTGGAAAGAAAATGCAAGTAATAAGAAACACAAGAACTTAGACTCATTTGGAACAAAATGACTGAACAAAAGATTGGAATCCATAACTGAGATAAAACTAGCAGGTGACTTGTTAAAATCCCCCACAGGATGCTAAGCAATTTTTTTTCCCCAATCCCTCATTTTTATTGAGAACAAGATAACCTTCTCCCTCAATTTGTGATCTCCCTGCAAATAATCAAGAAGATTACAACTTCTTTCTGTTTTTAACTTTCATCCTGCTGAGAAACTCTCAAACACTTTCAGCAGGTCGCCCAGACAGCACTATTCATTATGTATAAGAAGAAGCACTGTTGAAGTATTATGTATGAGAAATGGAAAACAATTTTGATGGTTGGAGCTTAAAAATCATACAGAATATTGCTGAAAGTGCAATACAAAGTAGTACTGAGAAAATTTGTGAAGCTGTGGAAAAAGAGTAAAAACGTCAGTTGTTGGTCCAAGGAAGTACTTTGTGTTTTTTCTTTCTAAAATAGTTGCAGTGCTTAATAATGTAAATAATGTTTTCCTGTACTGTAAAGCTCTGTATTGTCTTGCATTTTCATAATACTTTCCTAAAAGACTGCTGTCTCCTTCTACCTGTGTTATCTAAGTGGACCTATGGGGAAATTTTCTTTTGCTAGGACTCCCCACTTCATTCTCTATGATGCAACAACATGTGTGGGTCTGCCCTGATTCACTTTTCTCCTTCTCCCCTCAGATTTCTGACCAACAGCTTCAACATATTGTGTGCCTCTATCTTTTGGTGTACTGGGCGTGTTAATTGTGAAGAAGAGTCTGAAAGCATCAGTGGGATATCAACTCATCCCCGTGTTTTTACTGTGGCTTGAACATTCACTAGGATCATTCTGGCTGCAAAGATTTTCAGGGGGGAATTTACTGGTTTCCTGGGACACAAATGCAAGGAAAATCTAATTTGAATTTGAAAAACGTAAGATGAAGAAGACACATTTCATAGCTGGATCCTTTTTAACCTCTATTTCGCAGCATTTTATTTATATTTTGTAAGTGCTTTAGAGGAAATTAGATTTTTTTATCTAGACAATTCATATGCAAAAACTTCAATTTTTTAAAAGAAAAATCAAATACTTTTTTAACTGCAAGGATCAACTTCTATACTGACTATTATTAAGAGAACACTTAGGTCAGGATGGAAAAACTTTAAATTTAATATGGCTCCAGAATACTTCAGATATTTAAAATTCCCTATTCAGTGTTTATGACTGTGGCATAGTACAGCAAAAGTAACTTCAGTGTATTGTGAACAAGCCCAAATAAAGCTTCCAGTGCAGTTCTCATAAAACCTCATCTTTCATTACTGAGAGCAGAAGCAGGCAGCTCTAAATTAGTAATAGCTGATGTGTCATTAGATTTATCTTCTGCAGCCTAGGACCACTTCTATGTGCCATGATTCATTGCAGGTTCCAATGTAAATTATGTATCCAGGAGAAGTTGTTGTTACATTGCAAGTTGTAATGGCTGGAATTTGTGTTCTGCATCCTTTTCTATCTTTTAATGATGGACATTAGGTTAGCAGTAAAAATACTGTTTCAATTCCCATCTCCTTGCACTTGTTTTATCAACTTCCAGGATTGTTCCTCCATTGCACAGAAGCTTTCTCCTTTCTCTAACCTATGCACAGAAATGACCTAAATTCAAAAATTAGATTGTCCTTTCCTCAGCCTTCCCCTGTGCTCAGTTGGTGAGTTTTGTTACCAAAATGTTGAATTCAACCCTAGAGCTGGCCAAATTCAGTGCAGAGTGAAGTGATTTCCATGCTGCTTGTTCTGTGACTCACTGTGAAGTGTGGGTTGGTATGGTTTTCAGAGAGCTGACCTTGCCTCAAAATCTGTTCTCATTAAGCAAAATTCCCAATGAAATTCAAAGCACAATCAATGGCCACAGAATTTTGCCAAAAGCAGTAACCACTAAACTAAACGAGACAGTGTTGATTATGCAAATAAACAGCCACCCTGGAAAGTTTGTCTGTTGCCTAAAACTATGCACTTTTAGGATTATTTATGTTATGATACTGATCAGAAGTGAAATATTATTATGCTAGATCCTATATAAACACAAATTACTGGATTGCAGTGTGATTTGATATAAGATTCAATAAGTAACAAACCACAAAAAAGGGTCTTAGTTCTGAGGGAATTTTGTGCATATTCAGTTTATTCCTTATCTAGCAATATTTATAGTCTTTAAAATTTTGTCTCTAGTAATTGAAGAACATCTTGAAATTGAAAATGGATAACTCAGTTCTGGCAATTAAATTAAAAGGTTTGCTGTGTGAAAGCTGGTGATACTGAAAGCATAATTATTTTATTAAGGAAAGCATGAACTTTTTATTGGATGCCAAAATAGGGCATTCAGCACATTTCAATGGATTACTCCTTTGCACCAAAGTCTATAGCAAAACTAGAAGATCTTGCACAAAATATTCAATTTTTAGTCGTAAATTACTGAAATGTGCACAGAGATTACAGATTTGGTGTCTCAAAAGACAGACCACTGAAGGAACCATAAAGCAGGAGAACAGGTGTTTCACCTTGGAAAGAAAGATTTAACTCTCATCATTTATAAAAAGAAAGTGCAAAAGCCACTTCTGAGTCTCAGTCCTTTATCTCTTCTACTCTCTAGTTTGCATATGTACCTCTTGGCTCATTTTAGAAGTCATTTCTGTTTTAGTCAAAAACCAGAAACTTGAAGTGGAAATGGTGTACTGTCTATATAAGAGAAACAGTTAAATTGTCCAAGTTCATAATACTGTTTCATTAACAAAGTAATCTGAAAAATGCTATTTAAGAAACTACATTCCTGCAGATGCAGAAAACTTACAGTTCAGCCCCAAAATAAGTCCACACCAATGAGACCAACAGACAACCAAGCTGCCAGTAAGAAATACAACACTTTAGTGATATTCATCACAACGGTAGGTTACACAAAAGGATCTTTGATCAGAGGACTAATAGCAAAAAATTATAGCTTCCCTTTAAATGCTATGGGCCAGCAGATCTGACCCTTGCTGTATGTAGTGAGCTCTGTATTGTTGGAATCTTAAATTCTTTAGCAACACAATGAGCTAGACTGAAATACTCTAACAGGCCTTGAGCTTTTCATCCACACGCTATACCTGCACTGCCTGCCTGCCATCACTCTGTCCAGTGGTGGCAAATATACATCACACACTACATTTTTTAAATATGTAGCACTCTAGTATTTTACTCAACAACACTGTACACATAAAAGGCCTGACAACAGATTGGAGATTCTCCCAGGAAATATTAGGCTCACACCTTCCTTTTTTTTTTTTTTTTTTTTTTTTGTCTCCAGGTGTTTTTATCTTTTTGTCAGTGAATATGATAAATTTTTTTGAGCCTAAAGTACTTTTCATTCTTCTCTCCTTTCTTTGGGTTCTACAGTCAGGGAACAAGAAATTGGGAAATTTTTAATGGGGATAAAGAAACCCCCAAAGTCATTAATTTTTCAGAGGATTCACTTAGTGAATGACTATTGCAAATGCCTCTATAAAAAAAAACATTGCAGTCTATTATTCTGTTATTCTTTATAAATTTGGAACTTATATATATTTTCAAATTTTTAAAATTTTATTTTTTATGAAAGCTACTGAGATTTTTTTTCCTTTCTCAGAAAAAGACACTTTTTTAGCTGTTTTAGGGCAAATTTTCAAAACAATTAGCGGGAGGTAAGGTACATATATGAACCCAAACAGCAAAGTTTAATATAATTTCATCAAGATGATATGCATAAGGAGGCAAAGTATGAAACATACCTTGCAAGTTCTACCTTTCCCTTCTACCTTAAGCACCATTTTGGAAATGTAGCTCAGAATAGTCTTTCAAAGGAAGGAAACACCATATTCCATGTTTTCACTCATAGTAAAAGAATATAGTTATGAAGCTTCTCAAAAATAGCAAACAAGTAATGATGCATGGTTGCCTTTGCTTGCCTCAAGTTGCTGTTCTATGTGAAAAGAGCATCATCTTCCTCCTTCAGTGAACACTGCATTACAACAGACCATTTCCTGCATGATCAATTATCCCATTACAGTGTAAAAACAAAATTAAAGGAAATCCAAACAGTATTAGGGTTTTGTGTATTTTTATAGAAAACAAAGCTGACACAGCTTTCTCAGCTGAAACTGTAGCCAATACTTATACAGTATAATATTGTTTACAACAGGTTCAGCCATTGCATTGCACCTGCTTTTTCAATGGATTAGCTAAATGACCATCAACTGATAAAGTTTTTAAAATCAGTCCTTTAACTTGTTTAGACAGGACTGGAACAAGTTCCAGGATTTTTTTCTATAATTGTACATTTTTAACATGGAACCCAACTATAAACTGTGAAAACCCACACTGTGGACTTTAGTGACATGCTTGCTAGGTCTGTGGTTATGGAAGTGCTAGGAAGGGGATGCATACAAAAAGAAGAGACTGGAAGTATTTTCTGCATGCCTGATCTTTTCCTGCATTGCCTAATTCAGTGACAGTCATAAAATCTCTCCAGAGGACTTTGTTGAAATACTTGAAAATCTATGGATAGCAAAAGTCAGTCTTGAAGCATCTTTAACACTTGTTGACTGAGCATTTTTTCACTGCTTCTGAAATAAATTACTATCAATAACACAAAGTTAAACAGGAGGATTATAAGGTAAATGCTCCATTTTTGCAGTTATTAATTCTGAAAGAGGTTCATCCAGAGGTTTCCTCTTTCTTGAGGAAATGGATTAAGTAGTACCACCTTTTCTTCAGCAAATATCAGTGAAGGAAAAGGTTTGATATCCAACTCTGGAAGAGAAGGGCCAACTTAGTTCTTGCACATGCTGTAAAGCTGGAGACAGCCCAACCAAACCAAAGCGAAGGGCAGCTGATGGTAGGTGCACCAAGGCCAAAGTTTTTCATGGAAACATACATGCACAGATGCAGCACCACCACAAATAAAACAGCATAATGCAGCAGGTATGCTCAACACCACCTTAGAGTTTTTGCCTTGGGCTCTACATGCAGAGAAATCAAACCTCCAGCTGATGCAAAAGATCTGTGTGATTTTGCAATAGTGTTTATCTATTTGTTTGAGGAATTCTTTCACACAGTCTCTAGAAAAGCAAGTGAATACTTAATTCATATGTCATGCTGTATCTTCAGCTACAATGCTTACTGCTTGAGTATTCCTGCTTCATTTTGCATAAACTGACATCATATACTGAAAGAGGGCCAATGTGCTTCTGAGAAACCAAGTAGTCATGAGATTCACCTGGCACTACAGATATGCACATGCACACACATGTACACACATGCACACACACACAAACACACACGCACGCACACACGTACACACACACACGCATGCAAAAAATAGGAAAAACGACTCAGCAATTGCAAGAGTCGCAATTTACCATGGAAGCCTCTACTTAATATTCCGCTTGATCTGCCAAGTTTATAGCCTGGCAAATCTGAATACAAATGTCGATGCAAATGAGGATTCATTATTCTTACATCGTCTTTGTGTTGAAGCTTAATGTAACTTGGTTCCTGTGGTTGCTCAGGGAATGTAGATTGCAAGACAGGAGGAAAAAAAAGCCTCGACAAAACCCAGAGAAGCAAATAGGGAAAAGAAAAGTAACAGAAATGGAAATAAATGGAAAAAAAAATGCTAAGGTTTCAGACTAGCAAAACATCAAACCAATGCATTACATTCCCCCCCTATTTTCTTATATAAAGTACATTTGCTTATCATTATCAGCATAGAAGGAGTTAACTAACCAAGACCATTCTCCACAGAGTCAAAACATAACAATCTTCCTTTTACTGATTATACAATATTGTGCCCATTGTAAAGTCAGTGCCCCATTTATCTGAAAATTTTAACATTCTTTCATAATTATCGAGCTCATCGGCTGGTAGAACCTGTACATTTAGATCTGTGAGAAGATTATAAATGAATTTAAAACCACCCCACCATTTCTGCTTCTTTCATTATAAATTACTGCTGAATAATTCAAAAACACGTTAAGAAAACTACAGTACGATTAATAAACTATACAGTGAAAATCACAACAGTTTAAATCATACATTTATTGTCCCATTTATAGCCCATCACAAGCGAGGGTTGAAAAGTACCAAATTAGAGAAAACATGAAATGCTGCAAAATTATAATTAGATCCTCGGTGCCACACAGTACATTGTTCTGATGAATCTTTTGTACGGCTAGCTTATGCTTAGATATAAATACCTTCTCAGTAAATAAAAATGTACTGTAGGCTTGACTTTTAGAGAAGCTGTAAAGCTTAGCATATGCGATGATCCCAAAGTCAATGCTGTAAGGCTTGCTTCTTCATCCATAAATAAAGCACATTTGCATCCATTCAGTCAAATTAGCTCCATATAAAAAGGTGGTTATAATTAGCTCCTCTTTCAGGTTCACGGTTAAAACTCAAGCGTGCCTGCCGTCTTGATTAAATCCACCATCGTCTTCCAATAGCTAGTGCTAATTCTTCCAAGGAAATATTCAGTTGAGGTGTTATTTTATTCTGCACTGCTGTTAGTTGTCTAATTTACGCCAAGTCCCTGCAGTGCTTTCCTTAAGCCATCCTCTTTGTCTTGCCTTTGAAATTTACCAAATCTTACAAGAAATCAATACTTAATTGATTATTCACTTTTCTGCAGCTTCAAACAGCAAGCACGCATAAGATCCTGGAGTAGTCACCCGATTTCCAATGCAGGAGGTTGCTTGGTGGCAGGGATCTGCAAGTATCCAACAGCAGGCATTCCACGGAGCTGTGCAGTGGCGTACAGTGCCAGCATCCAATAAAGAAAACGAAGATACTCTAACGAAGCAGGAAAAGTTCCCATGTGAGACAGATCCATATCAATGCTTTAAATAAAAAGCGGAGGCACTGGCTTTCAGATAGAAGTGCACCATTCTCTTTGCAGCTACCCCTCTGTTCTTTCCTTACCCTTTTCTTCCTATGGCACTGGAGTGGAATATCCAAAGTGCCACCGAACTCACAGAACTCCACGTCGGAACGGGGGTGAGGCTCGTGCTGTACCTCTGACATAGAATAAGGATGGCAAGCACGTAACATTACGAAATGTAGGACAAATTCAGGCGAGAGAGAGAGAGGGAGAGCAAGAGACAGATGGCGGATCTGGCTGGGAGCCAAAGCCAGTGAAATGAATTACATTGCTGAATAACTGTACAACCATTGATTCTGCCACTTGTTGCTGCATGGCAAAAAAGGGCCCTGACGTTGGCAGGAATCTCCTTGCGTGTCACGCATGCCGCAGATAACTTTTCACACGTAACTCGCTGCACCAGCAGTGACACGCTACGTGTGTGTGTGTGTGAGAGGGTGTGTGTATGTGTGTGTGTGTATGAGTGTGTGGATGCGTGTGCATGAGGGACAAAAGGAGAGAGCCAGCGTGTGTGTGGGGGGTGTGTGGGTATGTGCCTGCGTGCGTGGTGTGTGTGCCTGTGCGCGCGCGCGCGTGGAGGGGAAAACAATCACTGCAATCCAGCCATTTTGTTTAATGAAGAATGGAAGGCTGGCATTCAGAGACGTGGTTATGTGCCGCATATTAATGTGTGCTCTGTAGACATCCTCCCCCTTTTTAGATGAGTGGCACAGGAATGAAGCCCTCTATAGAGCAGCCACCGTGGGAGCAGGAGCTCACAAGGTAACATATCATCGCTGAACCTACGGACGTGGCACCCGCCACCCTGCAGAAGAACAAGTTGCTGTCGGATGAGGAGGAAAACCTGGTCCCATGGTTAAGATGTTTGGGTGCTTTCGAAAAGATAGCCAGAGTCGAAGCAGATTGTTCAATAAATGCTTCGTACCCAGGATGAAGGGAGACATTATGGGATGCCCAGGGGGCTTTGGAAATCAAATACAATGTTTGAGTAGCACAATTTGAGGTACATTATAAAAAAGCAATTTGAATTGCCAATGAGGCGACACATATCTGCATGCTAATTAGACCTGTGTCAAGCTTAGTCTGCCGGGTTGTGTTGATGGCTAGGAATGCGCTTGTAACTCTGCTGAGAGATTGTTTCTGCATAAATTATCAGCTTTGTCCTACTGATCATTTTCTGCAAACAAACACGAAATGTAAGATCAAAAGGCAATTCTGAAATTAAAATTATTGATTGATAAAGCCTAGATTTCAGAATCTAATTAGAGGAGGCACAAACAAAAGCTGATATTATTACAGATTGTGCCTGAGCTAGCAGCCAGATTGTGCAAGGCTTGTAATTTATCTTTGTTTATGCAGCCAGGATATTAAAAATGTAATTAAAATGGTAAAATGATCTGATCAGAAATAGCCACCTAGTGGCAAGTATATTATTTTAAATGGATTATAAAAACATTGATCTGTGCAAATAAAAGGTTTTTTTCATGACAAACATAGCAGCTCATTGAAATTTGCTGAGCAATTTGTCTTTTGCTAATAAGTTGTCTTTTGTGTTTTGTTCCATAGATAAGCAGCATCATTTATAACCCTCATTTGCACACTAATAAACATTCTGTTATTACAGTTGGTGTTGGGAACATCTTTCATAAATTATGGCATATGAAAATGGAAGAAAACAATAAACGTTTTTCTAGACACGCACTATATACATTTTGTAAAATTAGAATATTCATCTGACAGCAGCAGAAGTTGCTTATTAAATCACTCTATTGCTCTATTTAAACTATGAAATGGAAGAAATGGTAGAAACATTGTCAATATGTAATTCAGCTTCTTGCCTATTTTGGCGACTTTAAAATGCTATACAAAACACAGAGGGCCCAATTTACTAAGTTTGTGCAGATTCAATTACTAAATTTCATGGCTATAAAGAGGTCTTTGTGACTTATACATTTTTAACCTCATTTAGTACCTTTCTAGAGTTGCCAAGTGGATTAAGCATTAAAAGAACAGACTGTTTAATTGCACATAGTATAGAAGTGAGTTTTGAAATTTCTCTCCAATAGCAAGCTATGGACAGTGAAATGGCCAAAGGAAGTTCTCTAATATGTTAATGAAGCTAGATTACAAACAAAACCCTCAAACTATAAACAGTTTTTCAAGAAAAGATATTTAGAAGCTTGTAAGTTCATGAGCAGGGCTTAAGTCATATATTTCTCCTTGTTTCAGATTTCCACATGAAACCACTATGGAAATGCTCAATTCCTTTTAAAGAAATTCACAATGTAGGGTCCTGTCAGCAGCTCTGGGGTCTTTTGTTAGGTGCACTTAAGATGCCAGATTAAATATTAATATGTGGTTAGAGTTGTGCTATTTTGCAAGCCCTGAAACCCTATTAGTAAATCATGATCTGGTGACTGATGCAAGAAATTTCAAGGCACCAAGACTGCAGATTGCCCATCAATCTGATGGATCACTAATTTTTACTAAATCAGGCCCTTGGACTTTTAGCTGTAAGCAGATGGATGTTTCATTGTGACGGGAAAAGCAGTCCAAATAACACAGCAATTTTCTGCACTGAATGTGTATCGTAACAGGCAGAGTTGTTTTGCATAATCAGTAAGTTATTTGAATACAAGTGTTCATTTAACTGGCTGTGCATGACTGATGCTGCTCTTGAAAAAAAACCCCACATTTTGAGCTAGAAGAGAAAGTTGCATTATTTTCATGGAGTAGTACTAGGATTTGAAAACAGTGTAGTAGAGCTTCAGAGAGATGCTGAAGAGGAATGCCCAGGCAAAAGCAGCCACATATTCTCAGCCATCCCAAGGAGCTTTATCCCCTCAGTAGCCTTCATCAACTACTGACAGTAAGTCATACATGCAGGGATGAGCAAATATCAGGAAGGATCCTGAAGGATCAGGCAAAGGAAAATGGAGCCCAGAAGAAGGAGTGGGAAACAGTCTGAGTAAAAATACTGGAAATACTATTAGATTATAAACTACTGATGTAGAGATGACATATTCATCATGACATATGGCACACTTAGATACATAGCTGAGTTGCAGCCTTCCTAACCTCTTTAGAAAAAAGAAACCACCTCTGAAGCCAAATCACACTCTTTATTGGCAATCTTTATGGCATACAGATGAACTTGACTGCTAGTTCCTTATAATATGGATCTAAGCAACTGACTTAGGTATTTAATAATTATGAAGAGTTTCATGTGTGCAGATATTAGCATAGCATATATCGCCTTCCAATTAATATCTGTCTTTTCTGCTTTCATATCTCCTCTCTCTCTCACCTTTTAGCAGCCTGCTTACACTCATATGGAAGTCAGCATTAGAAAGAAACCTCTCAATATCTTCTCTGCCACTGCTGCTTGACCAACATTGAGTAGTACAGGTCTGAAAGACTGATAAATCTTGCATGTACTTGTATCTTTTTCAGGTCACACTCTTTAAATACATATACACACTGCTTGAAAGAAATCCCAATCTTAATCTGAAATAAAATACAATTAATAAATTCAAGCTTTTTTCACATGAAGTCTAGAATTATAAATCTTTACAATTAATATACTGAAATCACAACACATAGTATATGGTTTTGAAAAAAAATACAATGTACAGTAATTCAAGGGTTTCCCTAGCTGATGGACAGCCTAAGAAAGTAGTGTTATTTTTGGTCTGGTGGCCATTTTTACTATTTTCAAATACTAAAGAATTTCTTTGATTTAAAGAAAGCTATCCAAATCAATAGGCCTTCTGGTATTGACATTGTGAAGTAATATGCAGCAACACCAACCATCCTGAAACATTCCAGTGGGCTTTTAATGTGAGTGAGAGTCTGCTGGGAGCAGCCTTCCTGACTGAGGCACATGGAGGGTGTTCTAATTTCCACTAAGCCCTGATCAATGGGAATTTATTACCACTTAGACCAATAGAAAGCCAGACTGTGCAAAACTGAACTGCCTTGAATGTACAGCCCACATCAGAAAGATACATAAACATTAAAAGTAAAGCAGAATAGTAAAACAATATGTGGATGTCTTTTTAGATCTCCTTTTCCACAAAGCCAACGCTTTGCTACTACATCCTGTGAAAATACAAATGCTAACAGAAGAAAGCTTACACGTACTTAATGGCGTTCCAGAGTAATGTATGTATCATTGTTTCTGAACTGTAGTTCCTATTGTGCTCTGTGTCGTGCTCATGTGTTTACCAAATGTCAGAAATCTCCTTTACAGGCTATTAATACTATTGTGGTCCCTCCAACATGCACACAAATACACCCACTCCCCTCACCACACACACTTTCTCACTGTCCGTCAATATGTTGCAAAGTCTGTGTTTCATTACCATATCATATGGAGTATTGATTCCTGTTCCAAGCTAAATAATGTTGTTTTTTAAAAGATCTTTTACCCTTCAAGTGGGGTTTGCTAACCGAACCACAGACTGGTAACAAAGATGTATTGTAGTATTTGATATCCTATATACTTTGGCAAATGCCAAAACCAGTAACTTAGGCAGAAATTTCAATGCTTAATTCAAGTTTTACAAACAGGAAAATTGTGCACAATATCCAGTTACATACATTCCATGTTAAAAAGGGAAAAATTCCTAATAGACCTTTCAACATAATAAGATTCAGGCCTAAGCAGTAAAGAAAATGATTACCAGTTTTATTAGGCTTCAACTAGTTTCCATACCAGATCTAAAAAGTCACCTTGCACCTATATAAAGAGGATTATTTATGTATTTATCTGTACATGTGTCCTCATCAGCCACTGTATACAATCATTTCATGGCATTCAGATTCAGCACAAAAACATCAAGGCCTAAGTACAAATATTATTACTATAATGGGTTTTCATTTCTAGAGGTCATCAGGGGAAGGGATTAATTTTGCTTGCTTTATTGTACACACAGAACAGCACACAGGGTCATATTACAATGCCTTTATCTGGAAAATCACATTCAGCTGTAATGAGAAAGGCTCTTCTTAAAACAATTTTACAATTTTGGGTGTATTAGCTGTATTTTATTTCATTTCTATATTGCTTTCCTTTATGCACATTTATTTCAGATATCATTAATTGATTGTTAGTGATATTTACAATAATGATTTCAGGTCTCTTTTCAGTTTGTTGAGAACTCTTTTCCTTTTTAAGACTCCTTTTATCAATAGTGATATGAAAACATTTTGCATCTCTGGGTTGCTACAGAATTTTTTTTGAAAATTGTATAGAGAATTTAAGATCTGTTTATCTTGACAAAAGTACTCCAAATAGATTGCATTTCCTTACAGATTCTATATATCATACAGAAAATAGTCTTTGGCCAATAATTTATAGAAAAAACTTTATTTTCCCCTTTTTTTCTCAGAGAACATCTTATTGAGAGGTATTATTTAAATGAGACAATAACGTTGTCATCTATGCTGCATGAAACTGGTGGTCTACTACACAAGGAACTTAATTTTTGCTCAAATCAGATGTTATGAAGCAGGTTTTGTAAAGGCAAGGTCAGAGGTAGCAGAAAACCAAAAGGTCATGTCATGCAATGCCCAGGTATAAACAGATGTAAACAGTATCCATTTAATGCATGTGGAATTAACAGTCACATTTTAGCCAGGGACAGATGATATTTTTATTCCATTTTCAACCAGAGTTTGAAAGCTCTGTGCATGAACAACAGATCCAACAGAGCCAGGATGGTCTGTTCCTAATAGGACAAGATAAGAAAAAGAGAGAAAAAATTAAATAAATACGGAGAAAAGTGAGATGAGAAACAAAATAGAAGCATTGAATAAAGACACAAATACTGGAACCAAAATGAAGAAAAGGGAAAATGTAATGCCTGTAGCATTTCCTATATGTCTTACAGAGATTATTCGTTTGCATGGGCAAAACTTGTACTTCTTTTACTATGGTTGTTAAAACCTAGATTTTGCACAAGTTAGAAAACTTATTTTCCCTTGGTTTCATCAAGAGGGATAATAGAGGTAGACTTGAGACTACTGGGAAAATAGATTGACCAACATGAAGAAGTTCCATGAGTATTCCCAGTCTTAGCATTAATATTCTTTGATTTATTTTGTCTTGGCAAAGGAGATGAGAAGCTGAAGTGTCTGGAGATGTCATGATTTCAGAGGCCAAAACTGTCCAAAAACCTCACAAAAGCATTGGAGAACTGTACAGAGCACATTATTGACAAGAATATTGAATTGTGCATTTTTAGCAAGATAATACACATGCTACCTTTCCCTATTGCACCCTCTTTCTGGCTTTGCAGATTAGCAAGGAACTCATTCTCCTGGATACACTCACTTTGGAGCATTGAAGACAATCCTTGAGGAATACAGGTGGAAGATGCTGGTCACTGGAATCATGAGCACAACTGAAGGAACAATGCATCCTTTCCCATTCTAGCAAGGATGTCTTACGGACTCTATTGACTCTGATGCATTGAGACTATTTCTCACTCTGGCAAGGTTCCATTAAATATGCAACACTTTTTTGCCATAATACAGCCAAACAAAATTCTTATTGCTGTGTTAAACTCCATAACTCCTCTTTGTGTAAGAGGCACACAAACAAGTGCCTCAGGTGTATCTGCTTTCAGTTATAACTATAGCATATTCAGAACTTGCAGTCTACATATTTGTCACTACCTTTTTTAGAAAATATGTATAATAGAAGTACAGTCTGTTGCAGACCAACATAAGTCTAAGACTGTAAAGGCTTTGTATGTTACTGAGCAAAATATGGATAGGAAGGAAAAGATGATAAATAATTGCTTTCTACATTCATGCAAAACAATGTTAAAGGCCCAAATTTTGTCTAAACTTGCAGATATTAAATACTGCCATTAAATTAAATTGTATGAACCAGTGGTAAAGAACCTCATGAATAATCCCTTGCTTCTCCAAACAGGTATATTTAACATCAAAAGAAGAAACAAATACTGATACACTAGAAAGAATTAATAAAAGTAACTTTGTTGCAGAATATATAATTTTCTTCACTGGAGTTTTTATACGCAATCACATACACATGCATAGGAAAAAGTTCTACATAACCCTTACCTTTCCTATTGCTTAAAAATTTCTGTAAAATTCAAGACAAGTTTCTGAATAAGTCAAAATCAAAAACATTTAAGATGCTACTTGAATCAGAAAAAAGAAATACAATACAAAGAAGTGGAGTTAAGTCCTGAGTTTTTAGGGATTTTTAATATTTGTCTTCAAATATATTGTTTTTCCAAGCCAAAGGGATATGGACCCCAATCTTCTGGGTATTCAAAAGTACCACTTGAAATTTAAAAGGTCTGATTCCATTTGACCCTGGATCTTAGAGTACAACAGCACTTTGTTGTACTACACATTGTCTCACACTGAGATCCCAAATACCACCATGTTAAGTCACAGAAGATGACTCCAGTGGGCTGGAGTCTACTGATTCCCCAGTGGTTGATTTTTTAAGCCAGGGCTTTACTCTCCCCCTCCAGTTATTGCTCTTGGATGAGGTAGTGGAATTGTGTACTTTCTTAATTAGGAATTCTACACTAATTTGGACTGGAAGGGACATTCTGATGAAGAATTTCTTATTGATCAAAATGAGCCTCTGACCCGTTCTATTCAAGCACAGCCTTACAGTCCCTACAGTGCAAGGCTGTGAGAACACAGGGAAACCCAGCATCCCAAACTTGCTTGTTTAGACATTGTGAGCACCTGGAAAGAAACACAAAGGCCAATTGACACAGTCCCACACTTTATATAACTTAACTCTTTTATCCTCCAGAGCAAGGTGGCTGCCCTCAAAGTGTTTGTTCAAGACTTTCACTCGCTCATGCTGACTCCTGATCTAAAATCCAAATTTTAGATCAGGAGTCCAAAAACTAGCTGGCACAGGCCCAAGTCAGGCTGAGGAACATCTTAATGCTTGAACAGTAGAAAGAGTAGTATTCCAGAGCTAGGGAATGTTTCTAGTCTCTGTTTAATTTTAGGGTATACATTTAGATTGTAAGTCTTTCCATTAATGAAAGTGGGCTTTGAACTAGGTCCTTAGAGGGCTAGTGACATTTGAAGGATTGAAGAGAGATACAATCAATTTAAATACGCATTTGCAAATTTACAAAATATTATAAACATGTAAGTTAGTGCATCTATCTTCATCAGACTCTAAAGCTGTAAATACCAGATGTCATTTATAGATTAAATGATTTTCCTAAATCTAATTTTATATTAATATAAACCATTTGTCAATTCAACATGAAGGTTTCTATTTTAAACATTCAAAAGTCATGGCATGCAAACATTAGGGTTATCCCAGTGATTCATTGCACAAAATGTAAATTAAGGTATAAACTGAACAGAAAAATTAGTTTGCCTATGAGGTGTTGAAATAGATCTGTAACTGACTTGCTCACAGCATTTTCACTTCTGGTAAAAAACCCTCTCAAACCCCCAGTTTCAATAATCTGGTTTCCTGTAAATGCAAAACCCTAGCTCACAGTAAACAGAAACTCAGCGTGTGCAAGAGGTCTTTGACAGGTGAATTCACAAGGAAAAAATCTGCTTTTTAAGAGGGAGATTTTCTTTTCATGCTTACCTTCAGTAGTGATAGTTTCCAATGGTTAAACACCCTGTACCTTTATCTTCATTATCACTCAAAGAGCAATCTTTTCAAAAGATCTTCAAAGTAACTGGCAAAGATAACAAGTGTGTCAATAAGTATTTAAAGAATTTGAAGGAAACCATATCATCTATAGATAAAAAGCAAGTTTTAAAAAGCAAATCTTAAAAATCTGAAAATCTAAAAATATAATTGTTTATGAGCAGAGTTTTGCCAACCTTAGCCTTAGCTTGACTAAGGCAACTAAAATGTCAGGCAAAAGATAATGAAGACCACGTTTGTCTCTTCCCCAGAGGCCAACTCCATCGAGCTGAATCTTAAATTCAGGAACTTTCTTGACCACCAGGATTTTCCTTCTTCACTAGTCAGTATCAGCACTGCAAGAACTCACCTTTTTCAGAGTCTTGGCTTTGAAACCAGCGTATATTCCCCCCCACCACTTTTAAGAGAAAGCACCTTTTTATGTACATATGAGTACAGGCTAGTGACACCCAAGGAGCAATACCAGCAATATTCTCCCAAGATAGGATTAGTCTCTTTTAGCATAGAGTGGCAGAAGAGTTCTTCTATTATGGGAGCTCCTTGTTTTGAATAAGGTATTCCAGTGAATAGAATTCATATTTTCTCAATTTTACTCAATTATAGCAGAAGAAGAAGAAGACAATATAATTAAAAGTAAGGTGAAGACAGGATGGAAGGCAGAGGAAACAGAAACTCAGATAAAAGTCCATGACAGAAACTGTCCAAGCTAAACCTTGACTTCAATACACTTGGAGTTATGAAAAAATTATGCATTTCTCAGTTTTATGTGTACATGGAAACATATTTTGATTTATAATTTTATCATTTGATTGCAGGTATCAAAGTGTCACTGAAATTTGGAGCTAAACCTCTCTTGTTTGTTCTTACTGAGGCTGAAGTTTTATGAAATAACTGTGTCTACAGATAAATGGAATGAGCACTATTTTTCAAAATAAATGTATTTTACATCTTTTTCAGTATTAGCATATTCCAACATTTGGAGTACTTACAGAGGGCTTAGATGTCAGTAATTCATGCATCCAAGACTTAGGAAATTCTGTTTACTTTTTAAAATATTAAGCAAAGCATAACCAGATTTTCATGGCATAGACATCTATCCAGTGGGATCTCTCCGTAGTTCAAAAATTGCAAAAATCCCTCAAACCAAAACCTGAAACATAAAACTAAAAGACAGGAGACACATCTAAATATTTCTGCCTTGAAGAAGCAATGTGTTGTATCACATACCCTCATATAAAATCTATTCACTGCACATAAAAACTCTTTGATTTTTAAAATATCCATATGAAATTATAAAGCATTAAAAATTTTATATACAACAGAGGATGCCAATATGAAATGAAGGTCTCAAGCAGGACCTGCTTTAAAGAACTATATAAATACCTTTATATTTTCATTCATAAAAATATCAGCACAGGAGATAATAAAATTCATTAATGTACAATGCTTTGTGTTGCATCTCAAATGACTTTCACAGCAAGAAACTTGCCCTACTCCTATCCAAGAATATGTGGTAATATTAAACAGAAGGAAGTATAAAATCAAATAATTTCTACCACATCATTACATAATTTATTCTCAGTTATACCTTGAGAAAGATTTTAAATATTCAATTAAGATGCAGGTGAATTTTTCCAAAGATTATTTCAGTTCTTATCACCTTTAGATGCCTGTTCAAAATGCTTACTGCTAAGGCATTAAATGTATCCTCCCATACTGTCACATTGACTGTAGGGTAAATGAGTCTATGATGATTTCTCCCTCCAAGGCTCAGAATATTAAATTAAAATCTAAAAGAAACAACAACATTGTTTTCATATAACCAGGGGCCTCTCCAAACATAAAATAAATTTGCATAGTTCCAGACTCACTGAGGAGGAAGTAAGTTGACTTATTCACATAAAAGCTGCAGTGATGTGTTCTTATACTCTGTCAAGCTACAAATCTGAAAATTTGCCTAAAGCGAAATTGGATTTTATCTATCCATAGCGTTAACATAAAACAAATCTACATAGCTTTGTATCGATATCACAGTCTGTTTGTCTTACTTCTAAACTTAGACAACATTACTCTGACAGCAAAAAATTGCAGATTTTTTGTTTCTTGCTTCATCTATTGCTTAAGGACAATATATTCTGTGGACTTCTTACCTTTTAAAGTGATACCTGCTTCCAATTAACAGCATTTCAGCACAAAATTGCTCAAGAGTAACTAGAAAGTGTTGATCCAAGCCTTAAGTCATTACTTAAGTATGTATTTCAGCATAGGGCTTTCTCTTTTTTTAACTGAGTAAAGACTGCAAAGTGTTTGGGGTTTGTTTGGAAATATTAATAGCTAGCAGTTCTCTTGTTCATTAGAAAAGGCTTTCCTTTTAAAGTTTACTCCATAAATTATGTGAATCCTTCTCTACCATGGCCAATGAATTAGAACCATATTGTAACATTGCATCATCTATATAGCTGTAAAATAGATTTAATACAATCAAGAATAAATCATTGACAAATAAATTCAATAAACATGGTCTGAAGACTGAGTCTTGGCGGACATCACAGTCCATTTCAGCCAAGCCAGATTCCTTGCCCTGTACAACAAATCTGTGTGCTCTTCTTGTTAAACAGTCATGAATCTGAGCTAAGTGACTTATCCTCAAGAGCATCATAGCTCCTCTAATCAGCATTCTAGAGTCAATCAAATCAAATGCTTCTGCGAAAATTACAAAATGCAGTGCCAATTCTTTGATTCTATCCAATGCCTGGTCACTGGAAATATTATTATTAAAGTACCAGATGCCAAAAACTACTCCTGGCACACACATCAGAAATGAAAGTCAAACATCTAAAGCCTTGGGTTGAAATTCTGCCAATTAGAGGGACAGGAAGAGCAAAAGCCAGGATATTTTTATTCTTATCTACTGAGAACCAAATAAAATTTAAGGAAATTACTGAAAATCACCTGAGACACAGCATCTGGGAGTTGATCACAGCATGAAGTATCAGCCAGTGTAAGGTGAAATTCTTCACATTTAGGTAAAATGAGTTTACTCTTTCTTTTTCAGGAAGTATTCCAACATTCCTGATTGGCTGCCCTAAACTAGAAAGAATATATGTTTTCTTAAGATCTACCAGGTTCTTTTTTGCCATTATTCTGCTACTGAAAGGGTGAAGGCATTGCCTTTTTCTTTCTGTGTGGCTGAAATCACAATCAGATATTTCTAGCTGGCCAAAAAGGAAGAGAGGAAGTGTCTTCTCCTGCACTGTAGGGAGTAGGCAAATTTTAACTAAAAAATTTCCAAGTAAAATTTTATAGCATTTTTTAATTTTTTCCTGAGTTGCACTTTAGAATATTTTTATTGCAAATTAAAGTATCTCACCTAGAAATAATCACTTGAAATGATCCTTAGTTAAGGGGATTATGTGTGCAATGATTCAACTAAAGCTAAAATGGTCATAGCATTGATAATTCCTAAAGTTGAAAGACCTGAAAAAAGCATGGATTTTACAGTATCTAGAAGAAGTTAAGAAAAAGAACATTTATGTGTTACATAAGGAGGTTTCAATAACTTTATTTTGTAAAGAAGTATAATGCAGAATCTACTTGCATTAAAATCCATCACTGAGATTGGACGTTAATTCTACCCCTTCACAGTATTTCAGTGATGCACTTTTAAAATTCTTTTTGTTTTATATTTGGTGAGCTTTTTAAATTCCCCTACCTTGAAAGTAACCAAAACTGTAATCAGTTTCATGATTCTTAAAACCCTTCCAATTTTATTTATTTTTTTAAAAAGAAGGAATAACTGTGCCAAGTTTTCTGTAAATGACATCAAAATTTACCTGAAGTCCAAATATTCCCATTCTGAAAGACCCTGGAAATATATACATTACTTCTAAAGGGTCCACCAAAGAGAAACTAAGAAATTAGGCTGTGGAACATGAGCTGTGACCCTCATATGTGACTGCAAAATAAAGCTAAATTTTATGGTTCTATTCCATTTTGAAGTGATGGTAGAAGTCAGGCATGACTTCTGGATCAAATAGACATATAGACATTTAGGGAAATGAATTATGCCTATCTTACCCAAAGACTGAAAATTAACTTAAGAGTTTACAACTTCACTTATTTAGAATTTGCTGTTTGAAGAAATACTCAGGAAATAAAAATACCATCAAAATTTTTACTCTTAATTTAATTTTTTCTTCTGCCTCAGTTCGAATCCTTCCTCATGCACACCTGACATTTTATCATGAAGTACAAAGCTCTGTGCATTCTCTGCATATGGGATTTGAGCACCTTGATCAGTAATGTGAATTCCTCTCCTAGACTGGTGCATGTAACTTCATTCTTCTAGTAAGTAAAATATTACTTATTTCTTTTAGTTAGACTTAAGGACCAGAGCAGGGCTGGAGTATGGGAGCACCTCTTGCTTCCTATTTTAGGATGAGAAGTGTGAACCCAACACTACAAAATTTCCCCTTCTCTCTGGTTTTTGTGTAAAAGAAAACAGGGAGTTTAGGCTGTACGGAAAATACCTTGAGCTCCCCAGCCTGAATAATAGATCACCAGAAGCCAAAGCAAATTTTCAGCCTAATTTTTTTAAACTACTTATTCTGGTTTTGTAATATCCAGCCTTACAACTGGAAATGGAAGCTAAATAATAGGATTCTTAACATGCAAAAATGTTTGTTTCATGTTAATGATATAATTAAAAACAGTCAGAGTCAATATTTCATGTTCTAAACTAAAACCACATTATTTCAGGAATTTGATTTCTAAGAAGCAAATTGAAAATAAATGTAACATGTATTGATTAACTGTAAATTGGGAAATGGTCACGTCTCCCTGGGAATTTATCGGATTTAAAGATCTTACAGGAGAAAGTCATGAAAACTTTTTACAGAATGGCTTATGCTACAAAATCAGTATTCACCTAACTGAACAAGACTGGCAATTTATCAGTGGCCCTCAAATTATTGCAATATGTGACTTTAAACCAAGCTTATCTGACTTTAGGAAATTATCTGACTAATGATGAAATTCACACTCTTTGTTAAAATGTAGGTTTCTTTAGATGCACATCTTGGTAAGAAAATATAATACTCTTCAGTAATGTGAACTTTTGGACCACAGATTCTTTACTAACACCTATGGATTTGGAGAAGGGTGATCTTGGATTTACCACTAAATTTAGTTTTGTCATGGAACTGGAATACAGCATTCTATAGTCACAGTCCCTATGTTTTATATTTCTAAGTTGACCAAATGGAAATATACATTTTACCACATCAGCAGAAAAAAAAATTTGGAGTTTACTGTATGAAGTAGAAAATATTACTATTATTTTTATAATGTATGTTTTCAGCCAGATACCATCCTCAGATCTGAATCTGCAGCTGGAAATACCTTATGAGAAAGCACAAAATGGATTTTTAAGGTTATAAAGTAATGCATTCCACATATCTGAGGCTCAGATACAGCTTTTTCTTTTTTTTTTTTTTTTTCTTTTTTTTTTTTTTTTTTTTTCAGATAATGATCACCAGTACAATGTTCTGTCCATAAAAATCTGTTAAAAATTTACCAGGCTATGATATTCATTATCATAGCCTTTCAATAGAAAGCTCAAATGTTAAAATGCAGCTAGATGAGTACAGGTAATATATCACTCCATTCTAGTAAGCACACATTTTTTTTTTAGATTAGTTTCATCTTGTAAATTACAAATTGGATTAGGGAGTTTGATATGATTGGAAAACAGATTGACAGTCTATTTAGCATTTTTATTAGTTGTGTAGATTATCTATAGGCTATAGATGACCTCAGTCAACTTAACATTCTTTAGGCAGCCAGACACGAGGCAACATCAGCCAATCATAAAAACATGTACTTGATTATTAGGTCTCAAAATGTGTCAAATCAATATACTGTATCACCTTAAAGGATAGATATAAGAAGGCGTCTACATCTTTTGTAACTTAGGAAGCTGAAGAAAAAATGCTAAAATAAAAACCACAGTTTACATCAGTTTTCTTTTATACAGATACTGATATTATTGTAATTTCAGATTTTTTGTATAATTCTAAATATTTACCCTTTGATTCTCTTTGAAACCCAAGGAAATATAGGTCATAAATATATTAAAAAAAAACTTAAAAGGATCACACTATTTCTACCATCTCTTTGTCTTGCCTGTATTTTTATCCAGTACTAAGTGGTCTATTCTGCTTCTGATTGAAACAAGAAATGGTTTAATAAAACCAACATACAGTAATACATCAAAGAACTGTTTGCAATCATGCTTAACTGATGCCATTGCACTTTGTGATCTAAAATTTAAGGGAAAAATATGTAGTGCAGAGATTGTGGTTATGCTGTACTTGCACTATTTTAGTGCTGCACCCACATCTGTAGTGGCATAAGGAAGGGATAATTCTTCAAAATTATGAATTTTATGCAATTCCTCGATTTCTGGGTATTTATTAATCTACAGCTGACCTTTGGCACTACTTGGCTATCAACCTCACCCTATTATCTGCCTATGTTTCTATCACATTTACCTTATTTAGGAAAATAGGCAACCAAGACTCTCAATGCTAATTCTCTGTAACTAGCTCAAGCTAAGTAAAAAGAGTACAGAGTCATTAACTTCCATGAATCTGGACACATACCTAAGGAAGTTAATCAGAGGTAGAATCCATTCACTGTTCTGAAGCAGCATAGTGGTGTTAAGCCTATCTCTTTCAGTTACCAAGACAGAGTGAAGAGACACCAATTTTTCTTTTAGATCACCTTACAGGAAAACTTAATCTTTGCATGTTATGGCTATATCTACAGACTGGATCTGACTTCCACTGTGCATTTCCTATGAATGAAATGCAACCTTGAAACTGCAATAAAGATGAGAAAAACACACACTGGTTCCATAGTCAGGATCATAATATGAAAGGCTACTCTATCATACCTTTAATATCTATGAATTCAGATTTAGGTGGTTTGTCCAATGTTTCAGTGATTTCACATAGATTTTTCCATTTAACATATCAGAAGATATTTTTCTGACTTCAATAATATTTTTCACTTTAAAAATTCAAATTGATTTGGAGGATTAAATTGCAAACAGTATATTCATAGATGCAGTAGATAACTTTATCTTAGGAGAGAAGATTTCTGAGCATGCATAAAGTTTTGTTCTGAAACATGAGAAAATATGTGCCTGATATATCTACATGTATCTATATTGATTCATCAGAGAGATGGTTTTCTCCTGAATTGAGAGAACATACCAAAGTCACCTGGAATACCTGTCTATCTATTATCTATCTATCTATCTATTGAAATGCAATAATACTTCATCCATTGACAAAGGTTAAAAACTGGCCATGTTTTTCTTTACAAGGACTTTATTCAAGAAGTAATATTTTGAAAATGTTTCCTCTTGTCAAAATGCAGCTTCATCCAGTCTTCTTCCTTCTTAATGGATTCTCACTAGCAGATGGAAGATACCCTAATATTTAGAAATGCTATTAATACCTGTACACTGAAAACATTTAGAGACTGAAGATTTTGCATGCTAAAGAGCCCAGTCAGAAAATCTTGGAAATTGTTTGCATGTTTTATGTAACACTACCTGAATTACAGTACATGAGTAAAATTTTTTTCTGCTTCATACTTCAAAAAGCCCATGCAAATCAACTTCAATATTTTTCTTCCTGTGTGCCACATAGATTCTCAAAGCATCGTCTTCTGCTATTTCTAACAAACCAACAGCTATTTTGCATAGAAGTACATGTTACAACACAAGATGATGTTCGAGAACCTTCTTCTTCATCCCTCTTAATTAAGTCCCGTAACTCCTAATTAACAGTTCCTAAAGTTTTAGTTTGTCTGAGATAGTAAGCTGTAGAATTTTAAGGGTAAAAGGTGCTATGCTAATTTAATGGATGGTTACAAATGAGTTGCCAAGGGATTAGGCCCAGAACAGTTAAATACATTTAGGAAGGGTTTGTGGTAGTTTTCAGTACAGAAAGCTCCAAAGAATCTTAACTGACTAAAAACTGAAAATCAAGCAAAAATGACCTTTACAGCCTTTACACCTGGCTCTTACTAATGTGTATCCCTTCCTTCTCCACTCTCACCAAATGTGCTGGAAAAACAAACATATATGTCATAATTAACTAGATTTACAGGAGTGAGGTTTAACTTCTGCAACCTTTAGTGAGTCTTGTTGCTTGATCTGCTCTCTCCAAGGCTGAAGAAAAGGCAGATATAAGGGTCTAGAATATTCTTTCTTCTATAGATACAGGTTTCTGCTAACCAGCCAGGTTGTTTCTTGCCACAAGTCTTAAGGTAATTTCTCTTTGCTCCTTGAACCCAAAAGTATATGGATATAAACGCATATACTGCAAAAGATTGTTTTTTCAAAGTGATCCTGGAGACCCTGCCACCATGTAGGATTGGGCAGCTCATTGGCAGTGTCCCAGCACAGCTTTCCAGTGTTCTACAGAGATGGACTGAAATATGTAGCATAGCAACAACTGTCCAGTGCACAAATTTAATGGGCTCTATTATTCTGAAAATATCTCACAGTATTGAAGATTATTCCAATTATTTAATTAGCAGTAAATTTCCTAAAACTAATACCTGGATCGCCATATGATTATTTGTAACATTTCATATTGTTTGTTTGCTTTTACTTTCCTGTACTTAAGTTCTCCTGATTAATGCTCTGTTGCATATCAAAATTAGTGCTCTGGATTCAGGTTTCCTTATGCACCATTTTATAAAAGATATTATATGAATAGCCTCATTCATAAGACCACCTAAATTGCTCACCAAATTGTACTGCTACTTTTGTGTTTTCTCCTCCATCAGACTTCTTCATGATGCTTCAATGCTTCATTCAATGAAGCATTCAATGATTTTTGCATTTGAATATAAGTATGTTGCCTTAATACACTATCACAAACTACTTTATTGTACTTGGAGGTAAACACATTACTTTTGGTGGCCTACTTAAAATTCATAGTGTCCCTATGCCGTTCCTCTTTCATCCTTGGCCACTGATTAAAAAAATCAATTAGTCAAGGACTGAGACTAGTTTGGCCTGACTGGGATTTTGTGAGACAATTTATTTTCTCTGGTAAACTCCTATCTTAGTTTTCTTCTTCTAGCAATTTATTTTCTGGACACTAATCCTAGTTTATTTATTTATTTAGAGTAGGAAAACCACAATAAGTTCTCCCCAAAGCCCTCTATTCTGCAGCTAAACAACTGCAACTCAGCCTTTCTTCACAGGAGTGGTGTTCCAGCACTCTGATCTTTTCTGTGGCCCTCCTCTGGATTGTTCTGTGAAATCAATGTCTTTGTTTGCACTGGGATGCCCAGAGCTGGATACAATATTCCAGGTGGGATCTTTAATTAGAGTAGAGGAGGAGAGTCACCTCCTTCATCCTGCTGGCCACTCTCCTCTTTTGGCAGCTGAGAAAATGGTTGACTTTCTGGGCTGCAAGTGCACACGGCTGGCTCACACCATATTTTCCATCTACCATTATTCCTAAAGCCTTCTGCGCAGGGCTGTGCTCAAGTCATTCATCCCTCAGTTTTTCCTGATAATTCGGATTGTCTGAATCCAGGTGAAAGACCTTGCAATTGCCTTTGCTGAGCTTCATGAGGTTCACCTGGGCGCACTTCTGAAGCCTGCCAAGGTACCTCTTGATGGCATTCTCCCTTCCGCGTATCAAATAGATTGGTGTCACCCATAAACTGAGACATCTGCAAATAATGGTACAGTAGGATTAACACTGAGAAAAGATCTCCTCTTGAAGATATTGTATCACCTAAGATGAATGCTGTCAGGAAGAAAGAAACTGTTTTATCACTCTGTCCTTATCATTCACTGTCTGTCCCATAAGCCCCTGGGAGCTCTGAAGACCCACACATTTCCACATATGCCTCTTGTTTCCTTCAAACTTAAGCAATACATTATTTGCTTTTTAGTAACTGGATATGCAATTTTTTATTTGTTTTTGTTTTTGCTTCTTTTTATTTTTTTTTTTGTGTGTGTTCTTATTCTCTTACTCTATTTTAAATGTTTGCCTGACAGAATTTATGAATATTTCTACATGGAAAGATAGGATTTAGCAGCTTGACTATAGTAATCTTGCAGATTTTGCCATTTACAAATACTGACTTTTGTCTTGCTTTTTCTGCTGTAGTAAGTTATGCTTTCTGTAATACTGTTATAACACAGTCAACATATGTTTATCCTGAGTAAAAATTTAATTTCCCCCATGTTTGATATTAGGGTCATTTGACTAGTTATGTTATTAAAAGAAACAACAAAATCCAATGAAAAAATCCTTTCCGTAATTTGATGTCACAGTACTTGTTTTTTTGTTTGAGACTTATTCCTGCAATTTTGAAATAATTTATATTGCAGTCACTTCTGTTTAGTGGCCCCAATGTTTTCAAACAATTCCTGTATATTATCACTTCCAATTTCATTCTCTTGTGTGTTTTTAGAATTCATAATCCTAGCAAGAAATGGTTTAAAGGACACACATCTTTAATGTGGCTCGTTAAGGCACTGCACTGGTATAAGATAATCAATTATTAGTATTTAATTATCAGAAATTGTGATTAACATTGATAGCAAGTTAGTAAGACCTTTGATATTATTTTCTGCTAAGCATTCAATATTTTATTCCTACCCCTAAAGTCAGCAATGCAATGCAACTTATATACACTTATTTTAGTGAACTAACCTTTAAATATACAGATTTTCATCATAAGAACCCCCTTCACTGGCACTTTTCCTTGGCATATTATATTTTATGGGAAGACTCTCTCCTTTTTCTGATTTCTATAAACTAACAGCATAATTTGTTCTTTTGGTGCCATGATGTTACAGCAATCATTATGATTTATAATGAATATTATCTATGTTATCCTTTGTTGCTTGATTCTTTGTTTGCCACTATACCATGTTTCAACTGAACTTTTTCTCCCAATTTGTTGCCCATACTGAAAGCAATAAGTAAAGCTTTCACCCCTAGCTTAGAAGAATTTTCCTGCTTCTTGGTTGGAACCCATACTTTACAGATGTTGAATTTGTAATACTGGCTTTATTTTATTAACAAAGCTCTGGCCTCTTCAGCCCTGATCATAAATATCACACCTCCATCAGTCTCTAATAGTATCTACCTTTGGCAAAAGGGAATACTTTAGAATATCTTCTTAATACTTTTCATACTTTTTATTTCATTTTTATGGTTTTCATAACAAAGGCAAATCCAAACTTTTAGTAGTTGAAGCTATTATTTCAGCATGTATTATGGTATGCTTTTAGGTAGAGAGATTTATAATCTGAAAAAAATAATTGTGCCATTACTATTCTATAGTAACCATAAGGAATGCTAAAGTGGATTAAGGAGTTTCTTTCAATTAAAAAAGAAATTTAATATTTAGCGACGGCTTTGTGGTTAGACTCTAAAGTATTCTGGGATGCAAGTATTATGGTTCAAGAATAAGATGTATTTTAATGTGTTATTTAGTATAAGATCCCCTTACTACTGATGGTTAACGTTTGAAATGCAGGTTTTGCCTGATAGACACACTGTAAAGACGAAGTTGCTTCAGATGGTTTTCAGATAGGCAGAGGCCAAAATCCTCCACCAGTTGCTACAGACATAAAAAAGTTTCTCAGGCAGATGCTTTGCTTATGACTCTCTGACCCTTTATCATGTTTCAGGTATTTTTTAACATAATTAATTTCAAAGCCTACAGTGTGGGAGAATAAACAAGTACAGCTTCTGATTTAGCAAGAAGGATACATATAGTAATGTAAGAATTTCCACCTCTCATCTCAACTTCACAACAAATTGAATGGACATTGCATAAGCAAGCAACGTTGTTTGAAAGTCTTATTAATATTTTAGAAGTCTTAAGAATTAATGAACTCTGTTCATTCATTCTTGGTGAATGTCATCTTCCTTTCTTTTGCAGTATTGATACATATAGCCACTATGATGAGGCTTTAATGGGAGTATTTATATGCTGGGAAGGAACTTTTCAAAAGCAACCTGCAAAACAAAACTCTTTGGAAAGCCTCTCCCTTTTGATTCTTCCCTTTTTTAAAAGAAGATTGCAATATGCCTAAATGTTCTTCTATTGAAATTAAGCTTTTTTGAAAACAATGTTAATAACTTCATTATAATTTTACATCAGCAAATCATACTAAACATTAAGGTTTTCTTTGTTTAAATTATTATTATTAGAAATACTTCTTATGTTTGGTACGTACTATGTGTAACACTTTTACTATTTAGGCATACACATTTTTATTAACACATTCTAGGCCATTTCTACTTGTTTTAAAAATACAGTGTCATTTTTTTTCCTCTACCACCATTAAAGGAAACTTGAAATCAATTTTATTCTATGTGGAAAATGTATATCCCTTGACATTTAACTTAAGACATAGCCAGAAAGTTCACATTCATGTGACAGCACAGTTCATATTGATGAAAACAATGTATTCCTTATGTCATTGTAAATTTGATAAAAATCTGAGCATAATAAACAAAAATGGGGAGGTGTGTTCCCACAAGCAGTAGCAAAGGTTTGCTGTTCTGTTTTTCATGAAAGAATATTTTGTCTTCGATTTGTTAATGGAATTTATTCTTTTTGCTGTATGTCATAATTAGTGTTTGAGGTAGTAGCTGGAAAAACCCAAGTCCAAATTAAAAAAAAAAATCAGAAGGAAATAAGAAATGGATCTTTCAGCCAGATATAACACCTGTGTTATGCCATTATGCCTTATAAATTGGAATAAATCAGTAAATATGTAAATAAAGCAAATAGATGCTCATTTGAAGTACTTTAGACATAGAAGTATCCTAATTTTGGGATATATATTTCAACTATGACTTAATTTAGGCAACAGCTGCTATGGGCACTCTATGCCTTTGATGATCTGGCCACATGAAACCACAAAACCTGACAAATCAAGTTATACCTGAAAAATGAAAAGGAACAATAGGAATAATTTAGCATAAAACTAGAGATTTTAATAGAAGATTGTCCTATTTTTTACAATGAGCACTATTTAAAAATTCCACCTGTAGGCCAAGTCAGTCTTCTATGATCCTGGTAGGATTGACACTTAAACATTACTTTAGGATTTTGCTTAGAACAAAAGAATAAAAGCTATTTTAATCAAGTCTTCTTCTTTTTAATCAGTGCAACATGCATTTAATGAACAATTTATGGCACTCGACAAAAACATGGGACTTCTTTCAGATTTGTGAAAAACAAAAGAAAAAGGTATCCTTAAAGAGAACACCATCACTATGGATAGAAAACAGGCAGAATACGGTAGGATATAAGCAGGCATAATTGCATGCTTTGATATTTATGATGAAAGACCTGAGCTGAAAGAAAAATGACAAAAATGCTATCTTAGCCTTTTATGAAACAAAGAAAACCTGAAGGTCGTGCAATAGTAATTTTCATCATTCCTTCCGAAGCCTTGGCAAGCTTTGAAAATTCATATGTAATAGCAGCTAGCTTCTCCAAGTGAAAGTGCTTTGAAATCATCCTGGGATATACAGTATATAAAAGAAACCTTCATTTTTCAACTGCAACAAAAGCAAAATTATATTTCTGAATCTTTAGCTGACTATTTTAAATTATGTTGTCTTAGCTCTTGAAATATCATTCATTATATTGTACACTTAATTTTCTGAACTCAAAATGTTCTGCTGTATCTATTAATTTGAAAAGAAATTGCTCTGTAAATTAGGGAAAAAAGCTTTTAAAATTCACAATTTAGTCACTAAATAAAGAAAACATGTCTGGAAAAATTCATTGACAAGCACAAAAAATGCAAGCTAAGAACACAATAAAAAATGGATGTATTCTTTGAGATCCTTACAGCTGGATAACATTCTGAATTTCAGTTCAATTCAAATTCCACTGTCTATAAAGAAAATGGTTAAATTTAGTGTTGTCTATCATCTAAACTTTAAGGAAATCTAAATTGCCTTTAAAGAAGAAGAATATTCTTCCTACTAATATTCATTTATAATTTCTGAATGAGAGGGATTAATTATACTCATAAATCATTCTTTATGAGTCTCTGCATTTGTTTGGACTATTTCGTCTTTTTTCTGTTTTTTCCTGAAACAAAGGTTGAACACTCTTTAAGCTGTAACTTGACCTCAATGCCTTCTTCCTCCAGATGAGACTGAATCCCCAGAAGTAGGAGAAAATATGAAAGAATAAGAGAGTCAGAGGGAAAAAAATCCAATGATTGGAAACTATTCCAAACTTCACCAAAAAAAAAGAAAAAATAATACGAAAAACAGAGATATCTGAATGGAGAACTCAGAGGAAAAATAACCAAATGTCTGATTTTCATTCAGTTTTACCCATTCTGCATCAATTTCCTTTTTAACTTTTTTTTCTTCATGGTGTTTCAGGAAATTTACTTTTTGAAAATAAGGAAAGGCACAAAACCTAAGCAACCTACTGCCTTCCCTAGAAAATTTAAAAGAAAATGCATTACTTCAATTAAAATGATCTTTTAGAGATGACAAAAGGAAAGTAGAAGCCATTATCAGGTCTGGCAATGCCTTTTTTGGGAAGACTCTTTACATGTCCTCCTCTGGACTGCCAGTATTTGCATATGTGAGCAAAGTAGCCCTGCACTGTGAAGCATTCAAAATCTTCTTTACTTCTTCAGTATTTCCTGGTCATATGGATGAATAATGATTAGTTTCAAGACATTCATATACTTTATTTTCTTTTGATGTAATTTGGCCTTTCAGAGCTGAGAGGCCACATACTGTAAGTTATCTGCTACACTCAACTAATGTTAGGTACAAACCCACGCTGTGCTTAGGTGAGTGCAATTGCACAAGGGGATCTGCAGGGTGAACAATAAAGAGCAGCTTAGATCCTTGTGGTAAATCACCAAGTATCAGTGTTTGCAAGTGAACAGTGGTGGGAATACTGCAACACTCTCATTTGAAACAAAAATGGGTTTTTGATGGCATTCTGTGTGTTTTAAGGTTCAGAGAGATGAAACAATTAGGTAGGTTCAACACATTAAGGCAGTGAGACTTTTATATCCAAATTCTTATCCTGGTATTTCTACATTTAGACTACTAGAAGTAGGATCAGACACAAGGAAACCAATTTTTTTATTTGCCTTAGAACTGATATTTTAGGCATATAAAACAAAAAATTGGGAAACCTAACAGGTTTCCAAGGAGAAAAAACTGCATGAAGCTATCCAATGACCTTTGATTATGGTAAATATAGAATCTGACAGTATTAGAAAATTAAGACAATGGCGTCCATGCTGAGATACCAGAAGGCACTTAAATATCACTTCAGAAGCACAGGTCACTGAGATGAGCTCTTTTAAGTCTGAAGGTGCCATGTTTTAATTCTCAGCATCTGCAGGGGAATTTCAGGTTTTGACTGCCTTTTGGAAGACAAAGGTTTCTCAGCAGATGTGGAGGTGTGACTTCTGCTGTTATCTTGGTTACGTTTTCTCATCACTCTGCTCAGAACAGGAAGCAGTAGCTGCCTTTAAGTATCAGCCCTGACAAGTTGTTAAAAGATTATCTCACAAATGCATGATTAGGAATTGAGAGAACTTGTTATTATAATTACTAATAATATTTTTATCATTGTTAAAAAATACAAGAAATCCTGCTTGTGCCATTGTTACTGTTTACAGGGGTAGTTGTGTTATTCCTGTGTTGGGGGTACAGAGGGTTTACAAGATAATGCTCTGTTGTGTTAGAATCTGTTTAACTCTACCAGTATTCTGAAGAGCTTGCCAGTGAAATGCAAGACTGCTAACAACAATTGGCTACAATAAATGGACTGGAGTAGTGCAGTGGAGTGAATAGATGTCATTTAAATGTCTCTTCTAATACAAAGCTCTGGAATTGTCCTCAGGAGGCATCTATTTCTCTTCATTGGTTACATTACATCACAGAACTTTGCACTATGTCACTCCTATCCACTGTCATTATGCTAGAATAAAATCTTACTCAGGGATATGTAAGGATGTGATGTTTCTACTGTTTGAATATATTCCAAAACTGAATGAAACTGAATAAAACTGAAGATTGGCCCATTGCACCAAATCTGTGTGACACTGATCTTTGTTTTACCATTTTTTAAAGAAGTACTTAAAACTCAAATAAGATCTTCTGGAGTCTTCCATAATCCTCAGACACAATGCTTTTGGAAGGTGAACCTTAAAGGCCATCCTGTCTATATTTTCAGCTGGTGAAATAGTATCAATGATCTAGCAGTAGTTCCCTAAAGAAAATATCCCTTGTTCCTTGACACAGAATCCAGGTGACCAGCCAGGATGAACCCCAATCTCTGCTGATTTTTACTCATCTTCATTTGGTTTTTCCTAAAAATCATAAGCATAGAAAATCATTCTGCCATGAGATATCATAAACATGTTTGGAGGTTTTAAATAAGTGTTTTACAATTTTCAGTGAGTGTACACTTTCCTCTGTACTTGTCTAATGAATTGAGTGAAGTTTTTATTTATTTTGCCATGGTCAAATACTTTTTGTAGTAGTTGGGGGAAATTTTCTAAGTTTTTAGAAGGAGTTTACAACCGGTGTGTAAACATCTTTGGTTGATATAATTGCGACTATGCTGTATCATTGTATTATTTCAGCCAGGTTTATCTGCAAATAGCTTCAGAAGAAGTGGTAAAAACTAAATGTAAAAGGGCTCTTGAAATAGAACAGAGAAGCTTGTTCAATGTTTTCATCAAATTGTATATAGATGTGCTAAGTACAAATTTATAAATCTCGCCTAAATTGCTAAGAGACTCGTCAAAAGCACTAACAGAATCAGAAATTGCACAGGGATAAAATGCAGTGAAAGTTCCAGTTGTGTCCCTGAGCTGAACAGGACACAACACATAATTTCTGTCCAAAGAGTTATGTATATTGATGAGATAGGCAGTATCCACCTACTGCTTGAACTTAGAATTATAAGCATTTATCCATGGGTGTAAAATTTTCTTGAATAGGTCAAAGACTTCCAAAGTTATTGGCATGATTGAGAGATGGACAGGCAATTTGATCCCATTACCCGTACGTCAGATTAAAAAATGGGGATGAAGTTTCACAAAGCTTAATGAGACCAATACATACTGCTATAAAATAAAAGTGTTTTTTTTTTTTTTGGTTTTTTTTTTGTTTTTTTTTTTTTTTTTTTTTTTTTTTTTTTTTGTTTTTTGTTTTTTGTTTTTTGTTTTTTGTTTTTTGTTTTTTGGTGGTTTTTTTGTGTTTTTTTTTTTTTTTTTTTCCCAAATCAAATATTTCCTATTTTGGTTTCATTAAGAATATATAGGCTCAAAACGTGAGCTGAATGTAGGTGATAAAAGAATCTGGGGAGATCTTGGAACAACAGCTCTGGGCAGTGTAAGCTGTCCCATTTTCTCTTTGAAAAGGAGGCACATAATCACCTGAGGATAAATCATTACCACTGGTAAAGAGGGCTGGTGAGAAAGAGATACAAGAGAGCCTTGAATTCACCTACACACTGGCAAATCTTGGACACAAGTGGAGTGAAATAATCTTCAATCATTTTTCAGATACTTGCATCTAACAGATCACTCTGCAAAAATAGAGTAATTACATTTAGGAACTGCTCTTCCTAAGCTTTGGGTGTTTCTGTCAGGGTTGTACTTGAAGTTAATAGACACTTCAGCCACTCCGAGTTCCTGGAGAATCCTATACAGGTGAGAGAAGGTTTATGGAATAGGGGTCTTGTCTTAGAAGATACTTGCAGCAAAATTATCACCTAGGATTTATCCCAAATAAGTTTGGGATTAATCACCTGAGGTTACCGCAGCTACCATCTATATTAAATAACACAAAAAGTCTCTACAAAGAGCAGTTTACTTCATCTAAGACTCAAGCACTCCAAAGGTTCTTCTTTCACTAGCCTGGCTGGGATACTAATTTAGTAACCACAGTTAGGTGAATACAATAGGTCTTAATATCCTATTTACATTTTTCTCCTAAATATATAAATAAAACCGCTAATATTATAAGGGAAATAAAAATGTAGTGGTAAACTTTTTGCATGTGTCTGTCTAAAGAGAGACAAAATAATGCATAATTTTTCAAATCAGACAGCATTCAAAAAGTGGGGGTGGGAAGAGGAAGTCTGTGATAAAACCATTGAATGAGAAATCCAATATAAGTTTTAAAAGGAGGAGCTTTTCTCTTTTACAAAGGGACAGAATGAATAATTTGAAAAGGTTTATAAGTACAGTATAATTCTCATAAAGACAAATATTTTTGTATTGATCAGTTTCTTGGTCAAAAAGTCCAACAAAAGTATAACAAAGCAAAATCTAAATGAAAAACAACCAGATGTCCTATTCAGAAAAAAAAAAAAAAGGAAAATAAAAAGCAAACACAAAAAATAAAAAAGAAAAAAAAAAAAAGAAAGAAAGAAAACAGGAACAAAAGGCACCACTGTTGAGAATTCTTGGTTGTTTACAAACTCAAAATTCAAATGTTTTCTTCAAAAGCTTATTCCAGGCAGCAAATGAAGTAATCTTTTTGGAAAGTAATAGGATTTTATTCTCATGAGATCCCCCCACAGAGAGGTGGCCACTTCCTTAAATCAGTCAGTCAGGTATGATGATACCTCAAATCCCAACTGCTTGGAGCAAATAAATAATAAATGAAGATGGCATTTGAGTCTGAAAAATCATCCGTGAGGTCGAGATGCTTCCTTTTGGTGAACTCAGTAAGATGTGTAGTGTGGAAGCAGAAGCTAAAGGTTAGGAGCTTGACCATGCACTGCACTTCGGCTTGTAAGTTCAAAAGTGGCTACTAACCATGAGCCAAACACATCATTGAAGGCTGGGGTTTTTGTGTTGCTTTTTTTTTTACCCTTCGGTCCTTATAGTCTAAGGTTTGCTTTCACTCCAGGGGAGTAGAGAGTCAGAAAATGCAGGAAAGAAAAGTTAGCATTCTTTCTGAGCACAAACCTGCTGCTAAGCTGGTATTTTGTATTGATTTTTCCTGAAGCCTGTAATCTTGAAAGCTTGTAACAGAGGATGAGGTAAATATCATTTTATTTGCTCAAATAGGTTTAGATTAGATTGAGATGAAAAACTAGAGACAAGCCAAATTAGGACTGAAAGCAGCAATTACAGATTATTGTTTCCAGCAGTAACTAGAATAGGTTATTTCACTGATAAAAAGGGCTTGCTTGAAAGAAAGAATAGGTGATTTTCCTTAGAGCCTTAAAATAATCTCAAGAAAAGAATAGACAAGGAAAATATAAACAGAATTTCATAAAAAATTTGTTACGTCGCATGTTAAAAAAGTGAGAGTACCTGTAGAGTAAATTAGAATTAGTAAATTTATTGAACTTATAATTCACAGCTTACCAATATATACTGAGAATGCTTACTTCTGAATATATACAATATGCGTGCTTAGAAAACTAGTAATATACTTTCATTGTGTACATTTTTTCTCGTCTTGTTGAAAAACAAAGCACACTATAGAGCCTGGAGGATAATAATAAAAATCAGCTCTTAAAAGTAATTCCTTCGATAAAATAGTTTCTGAGGGGAAAAAAAAATGTGTACAAAAGCGTTCAAATGATGCTGACAATAAGGCATGGAATTTAAAAGGCTTAACCATGTCTTATCTTAGAGTCTGTTTTATTTCTTCATCTTCTGAGCACTTCAAACATATGAGCTGTTATTCCATCTTTAGATCAGTAACTTTGAATTGTTCTACCTGTCATTCTGCAGTGACTAGCACAGCTAGATGTCATACAATGATTGTTTGCACTTTCATTCTTTCACATTAAATGGCAATCATCCGGTCCTTTTGATTTGTTTCTTTTATTTAGCCCTGAAGTTTTTACACTAGAATCTCATTAAAGCTGAACTAGTATATTCCTGTCAAAAAACTAATGGAAAAAGTTTAAAAGAGAAATATTTCACCTATATTGTCACTTACTGGTGGAGTTGCATTTATCAAGATTTGCAGAGTTTACTTCTTTAGTATACGTTCTTCTGGCCTTGTTCACCTCTCTCTGCTTCCACATTCTCCCCCCTGCCCTCCACTTCTACTGCACAAAATTAGGATGATATGCTCTAATAAACCAGACACCTTAATAAAATAATAGCAAAAAGAATAACAAATTTTATCTCCTGGAAACATTCTTTTCTCTTCATAGGACAGATATCTCCTGTTAGTCAAGGATGTTGTCAGAGAATTTTTCTATGCAAAGAACTAAGCACTTCATTGAACAAACATTGTTTACAGAAGTATAACTCGATGTCTGAGTTACAGGAACAAATAAATTAAACAAATCCTCTGCTGCTGATATTTCCAGGCATATATGATAATCTTTGTCATCCACGAAGACAACTAAGGCCCACCCTTGAAAATAACTCTACAACCTTTTTCCCCTCCAGCAACATTTAGGTTTTGATCCAGGTAAGGCCACTAATTACAGCATATAAAAAATTGATTAGTGAGCTCTTCATAAGAGTTCTTGAATTACAGAGAAGTTATTTATGCAGAAGTATGGCTTGCTGTATCAGGAAAAGAAAAATCATACAAGACCCATTTAATCTGTGGTATGAAGGACAATGAAAAATATATCCATTCAATAAAGAATCTTCTTTTATCTTATGCTGCTGCACTGACAGATAAGAGAAATATATCATGTGGATTCTGATCCCTCTATGAGTTCCAGAAAATAAGATAAGGGTCTGCAAAATGCTGGCAAATTAATCCCAGTGAAATTACTAACCATTTTGTCTAAAGATCCAGTAGTCAGGAGGGATAACTTAGAGGTCACCTTTACTATTAACGTTAAGGGTTTTCTAGCTGGTATTGTGGCATACATACATTGTACATCTAAATGCCCGATCTAAAAATGAATTCCTCAGCATTTCTGAATATGCTCCATAGATTTAACTGAAACGATGCACGGATTTTTCCTCCCATGTAAAACGTGCTGTTTTAAGCCCTCTGTCTCCCATTTGCCTGTGCATAAATGATGACCTCTTCCTTAGAAACTTAAATGATGGGCAAGCTGCTAGATGTCAAAGGATCCCTGTGGCTTGAACACAAAGATAAGATAGTACTTATTAATAAAAAATATGAAATTACTCTGACATGTAATTGTTGCAGAAAATGCCTATTTAAGAAATGCATATATAAGAAATAATGACCAAAAGGGAGGGCATTTCTCAGCAGTTAATGACTAGATAGAAAAGTTAATGGCTCCAGGTGAAGTCAAGGTCGCATAACTCAGCCTGTCATTAATAGCTTGGAAATGCCCAGCCAGGAGGTCATCACTGTTATTATGAGCCATAGGAATATAAAAATATAATGAAAAAAAATAATTACCCTTTTGTGTTTTGAAGAGTAAGAAGTAAAACTGTAGGTTGCCATGGATATGTTGTTCTGTTTACTAGAGTTATATCCTCTTAGCAGTTAAAGGCCAGGGCTGCAATTCAGCATGGTGCTAGCCAAAACAATTAAAGCACAGAACCCAAAAAGCAAACCTCAGCATACTGCAAGATCAAGGATCAGGCTTATAATAAGTGGAAAAGCATTCCCTCAGGTTTATTTTCAGCAATGAGTACTTCTGAAGCAATAATTCTAAGGTAAAACCTGCCTCCTAATAAATTTGTTTCCTAATTTTTTCCATTTAAATTATATCTGGTTTGTAACTCTATCTTTACACTTTTCTACCTTAATTCTACAGTAATTCTACCTTAATTTCAAGTTTATTTTCATCACTGATTTTCATAGTAAGTTGTCATTTGTTTATTCACTCTTAATATTTTTAATTAAGTGAAATATATCATAGATTCTTATCCATGTTTTGAATCCTGTCAAAATCAGAAGGCAGATATCTTTTGGATGGAGTTCCACCATTAAGAATGACATAAAATATATACATTCTTTTGCCCCCAATATTCTTGTTGCTTCTTTCCTGGTCTTAACTGTTGAAAGAAGATAAATGGCCTAACTTTGTTCATTATCATACATATTGTGCATGTCTCAATTGTGTCCTCCTTCTACCTTCCATATTGGCCTACATATTATCAAATAAAGAAGAGAATTATGCACAAAGATGTGCAAAACATTCCTTGAGTTTTCTAGATCATGTAGCTTTTAACATGGAATGGGTGTAAGCAGGTACATTTAAAATGCAACCCCATATTCTAGGCAAGTTTAATTATATGAGATGAAAGTAGCTAATTAATTGGTTCAACACGGACTTCTGAACAGTACTTTCAAAACACCTAAGGAAAAAATAAAAAAAAGCTTGAAAAAACCAAGTCTGATTTTCATAGAATTCATAATCTGCTATCATGCAGCAACATGATGTAGATTTTTTGTCTGAATGGTTTTCAGTCACCTTGACCTGCTGATGGTAATAAACAAAAATATGCATACGAAGAAAACTTTCTAGAATAAGCACAAAAAGAATAAAAAATAGGATGATTAGTATTACTCTAAGTATTTCAGAAACATATCATTCTGTAGTCACAAACTATCTCCAGTATTACATTAAAACATGCTTATTCAAAGACATTTTTCTCTGGATTTATGTAAGATCAATTAAATTACCAAGACCAAGAATTAGAGAATAAGAGATAGACTGCCCCCAGCAATCATAACACTATGTCTGTAACTGAGACCAGAGTTGGATACTTGAGAACTGAATATATTTACACAGTAATCAATGATATGATTCTCATTGATCCTAGAATGACTTGGATAACATTATTTCCCTTTAGGAAGGGAAATCATGGTAAAAAACCCAACCAAATCTAAATATGCATATTTGCATATATGTAGGCACACACAGATATTATGTAAAAACTATTTGAAAGAGAACCAAGGACATTGAGAAACGTAATGCCTCTTAATATTTCTAAATCCTGTATGTTCAGACAGAGAGATTTCAAATTACAAAGGTGAATATAATCCAAAAATCCTGTTTACCATCAAAACCACTGTGCAATGATACAGATAGTTCAATGCAGTTTTTGAACCTCTACTATACATCCAGCAGAGAAATGCTTACTGCCACTCTCATGTCTTTCCTACCCAAAAGAGGTTTACTAAACAGATAAGCCTTCCAGAACAGCCTCATGATTTGTATATCTAGGGGTTCTCAGTAGAAAAGTGGAAATAAAAACATTCTAAGAAAGAGAACCCACAGTATTAGTCTTTTTCTTTTAACCCTAGAGGTAAGCATACTGAAGGTCTCCAAAATCTATGTATCCATTGCAGACAGGAGTGTAAACCTCATAAGTATTCGTAAGGTCAAAATCAACACTAAGTATTCACTTGAAAAGCAAATGGCATCTCAGAACCTAATAGGCTAAAGATCCTACAGGCTTTTCTATAGAGACAATGTTTATTCCCAGGAAAACGTCAATAGCTTCATTTGTGTAAAAGTGTGCTTCTAAAGAAAGAGCCATTACTAAAATAAGTTTCAAGGTCTCAATTCAGTTTCAAGGACTACTGAGGTTCAAAACCAGCGGACAACTAAATATTCTGCAGCTGGTCTTTCACCTTCTCCCACCTATGGCCCAAGTGGGATGGGAAAGAGAATCAGAAAATGGTAAAACCTGCAGGCTTTAATAAATTAAATCAAGTAAAATAACAGAAATGGCAATAATTGAAATAAAAAGGAGAGAGGGAGGAATAAAACCCAAGAAAGAAAAGTGATGCACATTGCAATTGCTTACCTCCTGCTGACCACTGTCCAGTCTGTCCCAGAGCAGCAATCAATGTCTTCTGGACAACTCCACTAGTTTGTATATTGGACATCACACTCTGTGATATGGAATATCTATTTGGCCACTTTGGGTCAGCTGTCCTGGCTGTGCTCCCTCCCAGCATCTTGTGAATCTGCTCACAGGCAGAGCACAAGACAGAGAAGTCCTTAATTTAGACTAAGCACCACTTAGCAACATCTAAAACATTAATCTGCTATCCACATTATTCTCAATACTAAATCCCAAAACCACAGTACCACTTACTAAAGCACAATATTAACTCTATCCCAGCCAAATCTAGGGCACAGGATTTTGAGGAGCTTATTCAATTGGAGGGGATACAGAGGAGGTTGATGTCAGTCATTTGTAAATGAATGGAAAGGAAGTTAATTTTTCTTTGTTGGAAAAACCCAAAAAAACAAAGAACACACCAGCAAGACCTGTTTGATTCTATGAAGATAGATGCAACTCCAAGTAAAGGTTTGTGTTAAACTGAAAATGGATTTTAGCTTCATTCAGAAGACATTCATCTTAGTGCATGTCCAAACACAGTAATCATTTACTCAATCTATATTTTTCACAAGTGGGTTAGGATAAGGCCATGGAGTCTTGAATATGGTATGAGCTAATAAATCTGTATACTAAACTGACATTCCAAAACATAGTTGGTCATAATTTAACAGAAATAAAGCTGCTATCTCAAATCAAGGAAAAAATGAGAAAGGCAAAGATATTTGAAACCACCTAGAACACTGACACTATTTGCATTTTAAAGACTTATATTGTAGGGATTAATATTTATAATGTGTTGTGAAGAACATTGCCAGGAAAGACTGTCCTATAAAAAGGATCATTTGGGTCTATTGATCTGAATCAGTGAAAAAGTGTTTTGGCCAGTTTGCTTAGTATCCTTTAGTAGCAGATATAGCAGATATAGCTCAATCCTCCAGTCAGTATATGAGGTAATTTGAAAATGGTAAGGCACATCATGATGTGACAGTGCACTAACCTGAACCCTGAAGCAGATGAATGTCATAAATGAATGTTCCAGAAAATTTCAAAAATAGAGACTGTCCATTAGTAACAGAAAAAAAAATTAATAAAAATAGATGAAACAAAAAAATAATTCTCTATAAAAAACAATTGTTCTCCATAATTTAGAGAGGAAACCTGAATCTTTTTGGTGAGAGATTAAATGAAAGCTCTTGAACTAACCTGCTTATCTAGTCCTTGCAGGTAGCCCTTTTTTCTAGTCTGGTTTTCTGGTTCAGCTTACATTAGCATCCAGCATTTCTTAATTCTACAGTCTCGATCTCTAGAAAAACTCCCACTTTCCAGAAGAAAGAAAATTTTGTTCTACCTCTTTTTATAAATTGTGGTGTTCTTAAAGCCACAGCTTCTGGACATCTAATTATTACATGTCTTTCAGAGCTTTCCTGGAAATCATACTGCCCCTCACAAAAAACAAAAACCAACCAAACAAAAAAACCAACAAAAAAAACAAAAAAACAAAAAAAAAACAAAAAACAAAAAAAAACAAACCACAAAAGAACCTAAACTAACAAGAAATCTCCACCAACAAGCCAAAAAACACTCCCATGCTCCCACTGTCCCCCACCAAAAAAAAGGCCTCTCTTACAAAATTCCTCTCCTCTCGCTATTCTATCAGCCCCTGGACACAAATGGCCTTGATGCAAACTAAGGTCAGCACAGTGCAGTTCCTCATAAATATCCCTCCTCATATGCCCATTTCTGTAACATCAAACTGTTGAAATATGATTTCTTACAGTGAAAATTATTTCACAATCAAAACATATGAATTGCTGGTTTTTATTTCTCTTATAAAGACTAAGTTAAATGCTTCACCTGCAAAGACAATGAAAAGGATTTGAAATATTTGATATTTATTTGATGATTTATTTGATGAGTTATTATATTTGAAAAGGGACATTTTCACTCACAGATTTGAATTTTACATGTGGCTTCACATTTTATTTAGGGGATGGAGGTAAAATGAAAAAGGTGAAATAAAATGCTGTGCAAGGGTGTTCCTCAGGTCTATGTTTAATGAAATAAATTGCCTTGTTTTTTACATTGCACTTAACAGGTCGTTGCTAAGATTTGCATCTTCTCTCTCAGCTGACCTCTTTCAAGATACTCTGGCATTTGCTGCGTTTCTGGAAGAATAGCTTTGTGAAATCACAAGTCTGTGTGATCAGACAAAGCTTTCCAGCCATGTAGTTCTGTTGCTCTAATCCACACCTACTGACATGCCAACTTACCTTGATATGATTCCTGTATGGGAATTTAATCAGTCAGAAAGATGCAGAAAGAAAGGACTTAGAAGCTGAATTCTACTTAACAGTCAGGCAAAAGGAAGAATTACAGAGCAGACTAACATTTTTTGTTCTGTATTAAAGTAACTGAGTTGGGCAATTCCTTTCAAGGCATCTAGAAACATATCTTAGCCCAGTCTTCACAATACATTAGTAAGTTTATTTATTATCAGAGAAAAACACAAAATGCATTTCGTTTTTAATTAATGACAGCTCTTGCCTGTAATAAAATTTAAAAAAGAACAAAAACCACCTGTACAGCGTCTCTTGAATTTTACAAAGCAGAGAAGCAAGATTAAATCTGTACAGCAGATCTAAAGAAAAAGGAATAAATAACCTGGGGTAAGACCTCTGGAGACCAATTTAAATGGAAACTGAAAAGCAAAGGGTTCAATTGGCCTCCTATACATAAACATATCTTTGGATTTATTATAATTACTTTTAAAGCCAGAGAGGATCCCAAACTGATTTATGAACAGTGTAATAGCTGGGATTGAAATATCAGGATGGGTTATAAAGAGAAGAATGTCATCCACATACAGTATTCATTTATGTTCCTGTTTGTGTGCATCAGTAATGATACAGTAAGTTTACGACATTTCTAAAAGCCTCAGGAAGTGTTTTGAAAGCTAATGTGAAGAAAGGAGGAAAAGATGGACAACAAAGCATAAGTACAAAACTCAGGAAAAAAAAAGATTCAAAAAGACTATGGGAATTAAATTTGATTTTATTTTTTCCTGAGGAATATTAAAGTTCATAAGCAAATCTCCAAATAGATGTCTATGCAGTTCAGTTTCAGCAACACCCAGAAAGTGTAGCCTTTTTATTCACATCAAATACCATCACTGCATCTAGGGAGACTGCAAGGGCATTATTCTTAACCTTGTCTGACCAAAGCATTAGATTACTCTCATAAAAATCTCAGAAATGCTGGACCTTTATGTAACAGCCTGCTTAAAAGCTGTTTCTATCTTATGGCAAGCTGAGTTTGAATAATCCTGTTTACAATGCATTTCCAATTGCCTATTTTTATTTCAAGTATAGTAAAAATGTGATTTATTCTCTTTTTTCTTCTTTTTTTTTTTGTTACATTGTAAAACACAATGACCCTTGTAAAAATGCATTAGAGGTGCTTCTAGAAGAATTCAGTCATCTGCATGTACCCTGAGTCTTGATTAATATTCTAGGAAATCTAGCTCCTCATAATAAGGTTGCATTTTGTTTTTGAAAATTATGGGACAAAAAAGCTGTATAAGAACTTAAAATTTATTTCCATTTTCTTCCCTCCCCCTCCCCCCCATTCATTTAACTGCTTCTTTGTAATTTTCATATCTCCACTATAAGAGTATCCATGTCTGGCAAGATTGGCCTTAATCTTGGGCAGATGGAGGGAAAAAGATAGAAGGGTAAAGAGTAACATGTGTGAGCATGTGTGTGAGAGAAAGGCCACTGCAAAATTTCAAATCACTATGGACCATTCAAATGGATTTTCGGCACCTGCAGCTACTATTGAAGTAAATAGGAGTTCTGGGAATTGGTAGGAAAAAAAATCCTTTAAAAACTGGAAACCCAAAAGAACACGAGTCCTAACGTGTTTTCTATTAAATGACAATATTCATAATTAGTCACAGAAATATTCTAATGTTTCCTAAAAATAATTGCTTTCTAAGAAACTGTGGTCTATACTTTAGCCCTGTGGACTGGCCCTTTTTTTTCTTCCTATTTGAGGAAAGAATACAGAATATAGTTTCTGAGAAAAATAAAGCAGGTTAAGGAGCAATAGTCATCCATCCTTAAAGCAGAGATGGATGATCTTCAGAAGCTAGTTTTCTTGTTGCTAGTATAAAAATATATATACATTGAAAAATACCCATTCTCATTTTTCCTTATATATGTTCTTCATCTGCAGATAACACAAATGTTATTCTGGAAGAAGAGGTTAAATGAATTAGAGGTTCTGTGATGTTAGTTGATCTAATTTAAATCCATGAAATACAGAAATTCTGAAATTAGCTTAAAAAAAGAATTGTGAAGCATGCTTCTCTATTTCTCACAGAAAGTGTGATAAAATCTCACTGAATTTTTCTTGCCATGTTATGGGCTACTAGAGACAAATTCAAAATAGCAATTTTCTGTTATTTATAGTAAATATTTAATTTTCTTCATTTTTACATGATTATTTGGTGACAATTTAAGGGACTGATGCCCTTGCTTATATTTGACATATAAAAAGCTGACCAATTTGAAATATGTATTTACAGGTCATTACCTATTTCTATAAAATCCTTAAGGCCTTCACAAGTTTCCAAAAATTCCTCTTCAGTGTTTTTCATCTACTTTAGACAGTGTCTGATTCTCAATTAAATAAGCAGAAAGTCTAAAAACTTACTGGGCCTTTCACAAATCAGAGAAAGCTGTCTCCTCTATCCTGTGTATACTTTGTCTCCATTGACATGGGTGGCCACTGTGGCTCTCTCTCCCCCTGAATCTTAGAAATACACATTTAGCAAGGCAGTTGGCCCTTGGGCTTTCCTTGAAAAAGGGGGCTCCAAAGAGCAATTCCTTTAAAAACTGGAAACCCACAAATAACCACAACTCCTAACAGGTTTCATATTAAATTACAATCTTCATAATTACACCCATTTGCAACTCCCAGTGATATCATATGCTGTGACTCTCTTTGCTAGGATATACCTCATGATCTGTACAACATATTTTAACCATGTATAGAATTGAGTTTGCCCAGTTTCTGCCCTGTGCTGATTTCCAGATCCTAGGTCCTAAAAACGAGACGAATTATAATTACTAGGTTTATTACTCTAGAACTCACTCCCTTTAAGCTGAGGAAAAAGGCAAATTTGTATTAAAAAGTAGCAAAAGGTGAAAAATGAAGGTATAGCTACTTGAAAAGCTTGCACAATTTCAGCTTACAATGGTGCGGTACAGGCATTGAATACATTTCTCTGTGTGGACTGATACTCTTGAAGGAAAGAAAGAGCATTTATAATATCCTGACCAGGGACACTGGAAATTTATTACACCCACTGATCTCTAGAGTTTGTCTCTGGATTAAAGTACAATATATGAATTTTAGCTAACCTACTCTTATCCTTTCCTATAACTACATGTGAAAATGAACTCAAAATACATGTTAATTTTTACCCTATGATGTCCATTAAAAGATAGCTTGTGACTATTGCAGTACTTAGCTGGTAGAAGAAAGTTGAGTGAAGGGGGAGTGCAAGTTTTGCTGAGTAATAAGAGAATAAAGATGGAAATACTTGTCCCTCATACTGTGTGATTTGAATATAGTCATACATTTGCTTTCACATTTGGAAAACATTCTTTGTTACAATACTGAATTCAGAAGATAGGAAAGGGCAACTGACAGGGCAGTGTGCAATTTCTGTGTTTTGGTACAGCTGTGTATGCAGAATTCCAGATGGAAAATTACAATGAAGGAACATTTGTCTCCAGCCTTTCTGTGAGAGTACAAACCTAGACATGCACTAAGCACTGACACTTCTCCACATTTTATAATCACTTTTAAGACAGCATCTGAACTTGAGTGAGATGAGCCTCTACTGAACTATCTACCTGTGTGTAGGCAGAACAACTTTGAACTACTTATTGTGAGAACAGCAGTTTGTTTAGTAAAACTGTGTTACCTGCTATTGATAACTTCTCTCCACCTCCTACTTTATCATTTTTATCATCACATGCATTTCTAGAGAGCTCATGAGCACAGTGTCTGCTCATTCTTTTACCATCCTGTGATATGAGCAAGCATGATCTCACAGTTTTGAGATGATTAATGGGTCCAAAATTGTTTCAAATTTTCAGAAATAATGAATAACAGATATTTTTCTTGACATTAGAAGTGTTGAAAGCATTAAGCCAAATTCTTTGTTTTTTTCTCTTGTAGCTGCTTGGTCCGGATAACCTAGTAAACTAAAATTAGCATTCAAAACATCAGCATGTTCTCCTTGCCTTTTTATAATTTTGTCCTTCCTACTTCATTTTGCAGTCTGCATTGTCGGGGTCAGTCCATGTAAGTTGTCTTTTTGCTCCACGTTAGATTCCAGCAGGTGGATAGGAAATTAGGCAAGATAAAGACTGGAAGATGTAAGATTTTTCCACACAGTAATTAAGCATAGAATAAAATAAAAAGGAAATTTTTTTTGAGGAAGGCTTGTTTAAAGATTTTCTGTAAATAATTCAGCTTAAATATGACTATAAAATTATACAAATAGTGGGAAGAAATGTTGTGAAATGTGCTATCTGATTGAAACCAAAATTAATACATTCAATTTATTCTAGATTTCTAACTTTTCCCACATTCCATTATCTCTGACCTTGCAAAAACACTGTCTTTTGTTTAACTTAAAGCATAATACTAATTCAGTTGATTTACTCATGATCTTCAGGTTGAGAAATGGATAAACATACAGAGAATTAGAAACTGAATTTATTTTCCTGGAAACCAATTAAGTTGCAGATAAATGAGCTAGTCCAAAAAAAAAAAAAAAAAAAAAAACCTTTATGAAAAACTATTTTCAAATTTGAAATGGTCTTATGTAAAAATTCCATTTATAAGCAGTCTATTCCAATGTGATTTTTTTCATGCTATAATATAATTATTTTTTTCCACTGCTTAGGAAAATTGGTCCAGCTTTCTAATACAAAATGTTGCTAATCTCTATATACATGGATATCAATATTTTTCTCCTTATTGTTTAAGAAAATTTATCCATCATATAAAATAAAACAAGCAATTACCCCCTTCTGATTATATGGTTTCTGGATCATCCAAATTTAGCTAAATTGTTACATACAGTCAAGAATGCATTATTTTGATTTTGTAGAGAGGGTAAATATTTTCCTAGCCTTCTAAACCAGCATGCGAAGTGATGACGTGCATGGCAATATTTCTGTCATCTGAAGTCCACAAAGTACATCAGTGTTATTGTCCTCACATGGCAGCCCTTAAAGTGTTTTTGGACAAATACTAAATGATATTTAAAGGAACATACATTAAGACTGTTCCTTATGGCATTCCTACATTAGTGCATAAACTGCAAACTGTGTTAGCCTCTTCCTTTGCCTTAGCTGACTCTCAGAAGACAGAAAATTAACACTAAATGCGGTTCTTGAACCCAAAAAGTATTTTTTAGCTATATGTAGTTTTTGAAGAATTTTAGTGCACTTATCTAATATCCTTTATGGTGGGGGAACTGCATTGCAGTTAATGATTGTTCTTTTGAATGTTTTTTATTTATTGTGTACCATAAGTATCACAGTAAAGACAGAAATGTTTTCCTGGGGAGGACAGATAAAATGGGCAAGATATTAAACATGAAAAACTAGGAGTACTTCCAAATCAAACTTGAAAAAGACCAAAGGAAATAAAAAGAAGAGAAAACTATAATGGCATTAGAAAAAGTTCCCTATATGTAATAATTTCCCACTTCAAATTTGCTTCACAAGAGTTACATTCAGGAAAGCAGTTTACAAAAAGGAAAAAAAAACAAAAAGAAAAACAACTCAAACACTACTGAATTAACTGTTAAAAATCTCTTCAAGATTACACAGAAGTGTAAAGATTTTCTCAAAGACAAAAACTAAGTGCCCTGCTAACAGAAGCTCCCTAAATTGTATCAAAACTCAGTTTATATTCCCACAGATGTCTAACAAGCTGTGTATATGGTCTTGGATTATAGACTGGGAAAAATCAATAGCTTGCTGTCTCAAAGGCACCAATATAGATTATGAATCACAGCCAGGAAGTTGTCAGTGATCTCGGCTGCCAACAGTGCTTCAGTAAAGATATTTGCTAGCTCATATTCTTTTAATGTGCACCTTTCATATATGAAACAGAACAGGTCACTTTTTGATGAGAAAAAAAAGAAAAAAGGGAATTTTAGGCAAAGATATAGTACATCACAAAATAATAAGTATCCAGTCTTATTATAAATAATGGTCTTTTACCCAAAATTTGAGGGATTTTTGTTTGTGGGGTTGTTTAATTTTTTTTTTTTCCCCTAAAGAAAGATACACATACACACACCCCTCACACCCACCCCATTTTTCTCTATATAGGCTATAAATTATTTCTATCAGTTGAAACTAGTTCATAGTTTGAAAGCAACAAAAGAGCAAGGAGGAATTAATTTTTTTTATCATATTTATCTGTGGGATAAGATCAGCTCAAGGAATGTAGAGTTTTTAATGTGAGGAAGTCTCTTGCAATTCAGTTGCACAAATTGTCCATGAAAATAATACACTGTCACTGCTTTTCAAAGTACTATATTTAGTAAAATTATAGAGCCTGTAAATAGAGAGGATTTTGCCCCATTTCATTTTTTCCAGATACATTTCAATTAAATAATAGGTACAGAAGGAATAATCATGCTTCTTGTAGTAAGAGTATATTTTGAGGTATTCCTAATATGTAGTTATGCATACAACCCACATGCACAAACTACACTCCACTGGCTATGTAGGGAATGGAGTCTATAAGTTCTAAGCCTTCAATGTTTCTGTAACCAAAATAGCAATAATTAAAAAAAAAAACAACAAAAACCCAACCAAACAACCAAAAAAAAAAAAAAAAAAAAACAAACCAAAAAGGGAAGAAAACCTGCCCCAAACCTATATCTCCAGCACATGACTATTTGTTGCTGCACTAGAGTGCTATTTTGAGTGAAAACTCTGGGGTTTGTCAAGTTATGACAGCTGTAAGAACTTGAATATACCAATAAATCAACCCTTGGAAGATACACCAAGTTAAGAGGAATCAGCTGCAGCATTTTAAATTGCATGGGGAACAGTATCCAACCCAGAACAAGTGATCATATTCAGATAAAAATTTTCCCATAGGCTTCCTTATTTGGAAACGGTACAGACCTGGAATGAGCATGTGGGGAGGCATGTACTTCCTGTGCTATCCATATTTCTTCTAGTTTTTCTTTCTTCTCGATACTACATTACACCTGAATCCTTTCTACTATTTTGAGGGGTAGAGATCGTAAGGCTTGAGGAAAAAAACAGTGAAGAACATTTAAGTCCAGAGGTACTGCATTTTTCTTTGATACATTTGCTGATCACAAATTGAATGCTTTTTAACAGTATCAATAGCATGGGGATTTCCTTGTGGTTGATATTACGTGTTGTGAAGTGCTCCTATCTTATAGGAGCCTTCTGGTACTTAAAAGGGACCTACAAAAAGGCTTGGAAAGGAAGTTTTTACAATGGCGTGTTATGAGACTACAAAGGCCATGGTCTTAAACTGAAGGAAAGTAGGTTTAGATTAGATATTAGGAAGAAATTATTTAATATGAGGGTGGCAAGACACTGGAACAGGTTGCCCAGAAAAGTTGTGGATGCCCCAAACCTAGAAGTACTCGAGAAGAGGTTGGACAGGGCTCTGAGCAACCTGGTCTAGGAAAAGTATCCCTGCCCCCTCAGAATAGTTAGAACTAGATGATTTTTAAGGTCCCTTCCAAAACAGAACAATTTTATGGTTTTTATGATTGAACATTGACAACATCGATTTCCGGCGAAAATCTATCATTAAAGGTAAGGGACTATTCAAAGAGGCTGGCATAGAATTTATTAATCCATATGTAAGAAAAATATTGCAGTAATAATTGTACTGTGGTTAACCATTTCTCTCCTCTGACTACAGCTATGGTAAACTTCACAGATGTTCAACTCCTTGTACAAATGGATCAAAACTAAAAATAATTTTTTACTTACCTGTTTGAATAGGACAGAATATTGATGACAGAAACTGGACATGTCAGCATGATTTTTGCACTGTAGGAGATGGAAGCAAAAAAAGTGAGAATAACTATTATTATTATGCAAATAAGATAACTTTTCCCAAAGAGGAATTCAGACTAATTTTCTGCATAAGCAATGTTCCTCAGGATCCTGGCCATCTTGTGTTTTGCATCAACTGGTTTATCCAAGGGCTTATTTCAGTATCTCCTATATTTTTACACTGTCCAAAATTGTGACGGTAAAAATCTTTCTAAATAAGATTTAGATCTTCGTCTGTGTATGAGAAACTTCTACCTTTTATTTTTAGGACTTTTTAATCCTAAACATGTGGTCTTAGAATTCTCAAAATTATTTGGTTTAAGGACAAGTTTAATTAACAGATTAGGGTGAAAAATGGTGTGGAATAAATGAGAGGTGATATGAAACTGACTTCAAGCGTTTCTTGAAGAAAACACAAAGTTCTGTAGATAAAACTGACAAGCAAACTACCCATTTTCCACTTGGGAATAAGAGCATAGATCATAGAAATTAGGCATTTTGCTTTCAGTAAAATAAAACCAATTGGTGTTAAATCGTATTCTTTTTCTGATCTTCCTAAAGCAACAATTTGTAAATCTTTACACTAGAAGCAGCATTCTTAGTAAAAATTGCAAGTATTTAAGGTAAGAAATGAGTCCTCTTTTTGCTTTATTACAACTTCTAGGATGCACAAAACCTCAGTTAACAAATCCTTATGGAACCTCAGTTAACAAATCCTTATGGAAATATTGCTGCACTTCTCAGCTAATGAAACAGTATGTTGTTATATGGCTCTCTAGCAGCTGTAGAATGATCTCAGCTGGAAAAGACCCCTAAGGAAACTGAGTCTTACCTGACACTACCAAGTCTAGCACTAAACTGTGCCCCAAGTGCCATGTCCACATGTCTTTTAAATCCCTCCAGTGCTGGAGACTCACACCACTTATGGCTGGATACCAGCTGGATGTAACTCCATCCACCGCCGCCCTCTGGCCCTGGCCATCCAGTCAGGTCTTTACCCAGCAAAGGGGGCACCCATCCAAGCCACGAGCAGCCAGCTCCTGCAGGAGAGTGCTGTGGGACACAGTGTCAAAGGCTTTACTGAAGTTCAGGTAGACAACACCCACAGCCTTTCCTAATTCACTAAGTAGTCACGTCATAGATAGGTGAGTCAAGCAGGACCTGTCTTTTAGAAACCCAGGCTGGCTGGATCTATTACCCCATTTCCAGTCCACTCATCCATGTCTGCAGTCACAGTTGGGCAATTGCAAATGTCAGAGACTCCCTTGGACTATGAAGGCCCTTAAGGGTGGGTGGTAGGCCTGGGTGTGATGGGCACCTTTCTGGGGACTGGGAGAGGCAAAGCTGCCAGCCTGAATGTGGGAGTTGGGACCAGTCCCAGAAAGGGGAACCAGGGTCAGAGATATACCCAGGATGATGAGAAATGACTGAAAAACATCATGGAGGATAATAGTATAGGTTCTCTGTGATTAACAGGCTTTTAACTTTTCAGGCATCACAGTACAATTACATTATTTAAGATTTTTGCTGAGCTTGGGAAAAGTCTTGCTGGAAGACTTTCACCTGAATAAGACTCCACATTTTGTTGGAACATGAAAGGTAGTTACTAATAACTACAAAACACTTCATTTTGCTGTGTATAAAATTAACAAGACTTTCAAGTACAGAAGCGGTGCTGGATCATCATTATTAAAGCTAATTAATGCAGAAGAGGCATCAGCGATGATTCAGCTGGACTGAATTTCCTTCCCAAGGAGCTAACAGTCTATGCTGCTGCCTTGGACAGCCATTCCCTCCCTAGATCATCGCAGAGCTGCTCACGACACAAGTGGCTGTAGAAGATTATCCACCCTTCAAGCACTCACTAAATGAACCTGAAATATGTCCTGCAGCCTAAGAAAGACTAACTCTGCTTCAGTTTCTGAATCTATTCAACCCACGTGAGTATTTCAGGTGAGCCTATGCCTCTCAGTCTCGATAACATGCCTTTAAATTTGTTTTTTAGGACTTTCTTCATCTTCAGCTCCCATGCCATGAATGAACAGATTGTATGGTAAAAAAATAGTTGCACCCTGGTAGTGAATATGAATGTCTTCAAATAAGTTACTTGGCAATGTGTTCCTGTATGAGGCTAAATACTTTACTACATTCAATATCAAAAAATTAATAATACACATATTTAGATTTACATTTTTCATTTGATCAGTTCTAGCATTTTTATGTTTGTATTTTAACACAGTGATGATGTTAGCCACTGGCTTTAATTTCTATTTGTTCATCATGGACCAGTCTCTTTCATGTGGTAAGAAATATACATTTCTCTAGAACTCTTGCTTTTTCCTGAATGAAATGCAAAAACTGGAATAAATATCTTTTTTTTCAGCTGATTTTTCTCTCTAACAATTATTTTATATGTATTTTGGTTTTGGATTTTTGTGTTGGGTTTTTGTGTTGGTTTTCAAAGGACTTTTTTTGTGATGTCCCCAAGCTCTTTCAACAGCTTTCCATTAAAGAAGGAAGTTGAAGACTGTTGAAGGCTTTAGATCTATGATGTTGTACAGGCTCCATTTCAAAATGCCTCATTTATTTTTTTTTTGTGTTTGGCTATTTTTATTTCTTCAGAGCAGTGACTTTAGAACATTTAAGTGTGCTAAATAAAGACTCTACCTTACAGAACATGGGATCTAGACACTTTGTGTGAATCAACACAGGCAGGTGACCAGAACTACAAAACTATGGCTGAAACTCAAAGAGTAAATTTATTTAATTTCCTTGCTGACTGGAGGATCCTGAAGCACCATCTGGGCAGCAGAGAGACACAAAATGAGGGAGAAGGCACCGTCGGTGTCCTGGTCGTCCATTCCCAGTGGGTGGCAGGGCTGCTGCTTGCACCCCTTTATCAAGGCCCATGCACGTGTAGGTTGCCACCATGCTGTGATCGCCCCTGAGCTTTTTATGATCTCTGAGCTTTGATCTCTCTCCCAACAGGGAGCTCAAGCATGTCCGTGAGAGTGCCTCCAAGTTTCTGTAAACACTTCTGTTATCTCTGCACAGAAATTCTACTTCTCAAAACACACAGAGGATAAACAGCAGTAGGCATAATATATGGCTCCCCACACTGATATTCTCCAGGCCTTGGTATTCCCAGCTGCCAGGTCATTTGAGTGGATCACCCCTCCTCACCAATCTTCACTTTTAACCCTTTCCTCCCAACAGACCTGATGTGGTGACGTGGATAGTACGTTGAATATTGTATTATAATAATTGTACAAACTTTAAGTGAAATTTTTTGTTTGGTTGGTTTATGTGGTATCAAACATTACCAGTGTATATGCATACTGCTTTTTAAAAGTAGAGAAGAGAAGAATGAACGTTCTCTGAAAGAGCACAGAGCACTGGAAGGTTTATCTTCTTATGATATAGGAAACTCATTCTGCACCAACCAATAGTGAATTGTCTGTCATATTAAATTGTGACTACAGATATGCTTTCTAGAGATAATTTTAGCTTGAATTGAAATTTCTCTACTAATTCTAGAATTTCTGTGTGAAAAATGTCATGCTGTTATGTACAGTAATACTATATTATTGGTCCATAGATATAAAAACCTATGGAACAAAATATGTTTGTACTTCATCCAGTTTCACTAAAGATTAAATCTTAGACAGTACTTTCCAGAACTGATACTTTTTCTGCAGGAAAATAGTGTCATTAGGTTTTACCCTGACTTGATATTTTCTGCATTTTAATTTTGCCTCTCACTATTTCAAATATGTATCTAAAAATAATGAGACAATTTTGTCCAAAGATAGCTAGGAGATAATTTAGGGCAATTCTTCACTAGTATAATAGAGATGGATTTGGCATGACCACATCTTCATTAAACATCTCACTGCTGCTGGTCGCACTGATGGGAATGGAACAGAGGGTGTGATACTGTTTCATCCTCAAAAAAAAAAAAAGGTTTCACAGAAATCTTTATACCTACCTTATTTAATATAAGATAGAGTTATTTCTTTGTAACTTGTAATGCAGGAAATTTCAAGAGACTAGGAGGTCACATGAAGCTTTGAAAGACTGCCTTCACTGCATCCACAGGTCAGGTGTAGCTGAGTATCTGACCCATTTACCTTTTTCCCCCAAGTACTTCATGCACTTTTTTTGTTGGTTTCCTACTAAAAGAGCTGGCTTTATGACATCACTGATTATGGACAGAAAGACACTTCACACAAGTGCCTTAAGAAGTAGACTTCCTATTTTCATCACAACAATAGTATTAATAGAAGCAAGGAAACAAACCCAGAAAATACATGTTGAACATCTTTGTGTTTTACAAAGAATTTGTGACTGGACTGCATTGTTTATAAATGTCATCGTAGCAGTTCTTCCTTAGTGGACTATAGTGATCCTTGTGGATCCCCTCAAATTCAGAATATACTGTGATTCAGTGACTGTTCATAACAACAACATTGCTCTGATTAGAAATCACTTCCTGAATGAAAATGACAGTATCTAATGCAAAACTACTCAAAGTTAAAACCACTTAAATAAATATTTTTCTCTTGCAAAAGTTTATCATGCTTCTCCTAGTTCTAAGCATTCATGCATTTATGAAAATATCCCAGCAGAGAACTTGAGAGTTCCAGGTATGAAAAAAGGTAAATATGAAGAATCTAAGCCTAAGTAGGGGAAATATTTAAAAAATAATGCCTTTGTGATATTGTTATAACTGCTTCAGAAGACCATGACTTTTGATACAAAATTAACTGTAATTATTTGCCTAAGAAAACAAAATTGAATGCCGTGGAATAGAATTTCCAAAAAAGGCGTATATTGGCAAAATTGAAGATATCTTACTATCTTTAGCCAAAGCCTTTACTTTGTTAAAAATTGAAAGGAAAAAATGGTATTTAAAAATTTGATGGTATTAAAAAATCCAAGATTGCTTAGAAACAAATTAACAGCAAATAAAATTTCATGGAACTCAGCTTTTGTATAGCTAAATTCACACACACAAAAAAAGGGAAAATTTTGATGGCAGTCTTGATTTTTTCATTCAAAAAGAATGAATAGGAATTTTCCCTTCTAGCTTTCAGATGACCCTAATGAAAAAAATGTTCACAATTTTGTTATTATTAAAATATATAGTTTTATTTTCTCCTTGCTGAATCTATTTTTTAAAAACTTATTTTTTATTTTTTAAAATAGCTGCTAAACATTTACTAAAAGGAGAACAAATTTGGCAGTTTTACATTGTCATGAATTATTTAACTGGCAATAGTTTTCTTAATTTTGAGTTAAGATAATGAAAGTGAGTTACTCTCAAACACAATGACATGTCATCCATCTGTTTCAGAAGTATGAGCAAGACAATACAACTTGCACCACCACAGACATTTACAAGCCATCTCTTGGCTTTCGATGTTATAATTTTCTATAAAGGTGCAAGAGAATAAATAGAAAGATAAACAATTCTTAATTTTTAATTTTAATATTCTAATGTTTCTTTTTAAAATGAATAAAATATATGAGAATTTACTGTTTTGTGGATTTGCTCCTTAATCTCTTATGTGTTGAAATTCAGTTCTTGATAGATGCTTTCACATTAGCATTTTATGACATTCTTTTGACCCAAATTTCCTAATTGTTCCTACTTAGTACACATGTACTCATATCACAGACAGTTCTCATGCACCATAAACTGGAATTGTTTTGGATAAAATCCAGCTGTAAGATAGAGTCCATAAAGCACCTGGCAGACTCCAACAGCAGTCCCTGGAACCAACAAGGGTAATTTGAAATCAAACTCCCTGAAATCTTGAACAGTATGAAAACTAGGTCCCTCACACCACTGTTCATCTGTTCATACTAGAGGTTTTCTGCAAGAGTTAAGAACAAAAGAGCACCCCAAAAAAGCCACAAGAAGGCTTCCCCTTTTTGATGGTATGTTTGGGGTTTAATAATTTCAGTAAAAAAAAAAAAGAATTCTCTAGTACAAAATTTGCACTTGGATGCAAGGCAAAAATGTGGAATTTCTTAACTCATTTGAACTCATGTTCTGCATTGTAATGAACTTTACATTTAACTTTCACATTTAGCTACATTCCAGAGGGAGAAAAATGCTCTGTTCCTCCTGACACTATTACTCAAGCTCAAACTAGACAGCCTATGTTGTGGAATCTGGATGACTCCTTAGGGTGATAATGAAAGCAACACCTAAGACAGAGACATCAGACATTCTTCAGTACTGTGAACATTCTTTGTACTACAAACAAATGATTTTTTTTTTTTGAAAAATCTTGACAGAAAATCCCAAAGTATCATATTAATGAAGTAATAAACATAAAAAATATTTTAAAAATAAATAAACAAATAAAAAAGGAAAGACAGATTGCTCTCTTTAAGATAACAAGGGGCAGTATTTTCAGAAATCTGAATAAAGAGTTCCAAGATATATGAGAATGACCTCAAAATGATGAACTTCAAGTCACAAAAGGCAAATTTTCAACAAATCCTGTACATCAACTATAAACTTCTATGGCTGATGTTACAGCTAACACTTATTTCAATACCTTGGATCATTTCAAGTTAGGTCATATATATGTATATATACAACAATCTCTCCACTGTACCATGCAGGCTTACTTTCAATGATAAAGGGCAATATTAGCATAGGATTTCTCTTCACTGCCTCACTTGACTTAGATAGTGTGTTTGAATTACTCAGGCTGAACTTCCCTTGAGTGAAACTACAAAAAGAGGAAAAACCCAACACTTTTAGTTGTACAGAGTGACCTCAGGAGAAACACAAGTATGTCAACAGCTAGGAACACAATGGCAGGTTATTTACACTGATGCATCCGAGGAGGACAAGGAAAAATCAGGGTAAACAGAAAGAAGATCATATTTGGCGTAAGGAAAAATTGTTCTTTGTGAGTACAGCCAAGCACTGCAACTGACTTGAGCAGTCTGCATCCTTGGGGGTTTAGACCTGACTAGATAAAGACATGAACAACTTGATCTGATCTCACAACTGACCCTGCTTTGACAAAAAGGGTGGACTAGGTACTTCTTGAGGTCCCTTCAAAGCTAAAATATCCTATGAACCTATGATTCCATACAACATTGTTTTATTTCAAATGGCTAAATCCCTACTGAATTATAAGTTCTATGTTGCAGCAATGCTGGTTGTTCCATCTGGCTACCCCACTGCAACAGTCCAAATAGGTCCCATTAAATAAACAGTTATGCTAAATAACATACTCTTTAGAACTGGGAATTTATAAACTTATACAAGATATGTTTGTGGGTGCACTGAATCATCCATCACAAGCAGTCATTCTGATTCCTCAGTCAGTGCTATTAGCTGCATGCTTATTTTTATGTATACTCTTAAGTGGAAGGAGAAGGCCCATTCATACAAGTTTCAATACTACTACAAGATTCTACAGACTCATAGCCAATAAAAAGAGCTGACAAAGAATGCAACAATGAAAATTATCTCTGGAGATTTTTTTTGATTTCTAAAATGTAAATATTTTCTGTTAGCTCATTAATAATGTCAGTCTTTCTTTTAGCATCTTAACTCATCAGAATATTTTTGTGAATCACTTTAGATATTATAAAGGCTACTTATTATCTATTTTGAATATTTAAAATTGTGTTCTACAAGGTGTAAGAAATTAAGATATCAGGTATTTGTTCACAGTTCAGGTTTTTTCTGTACACAGAGAGGAATCTAAAATATTAAAATTGCCCCACTATGTCCTCTTTTGTTCTTCTGCTTACTAGACCAAAACTTGCACTTTTACTATGGTTAGAGAAATACAAAAGAGTCCTAGCTCTTATCACAACAGAAATGACTGTTTCTGTTGATAGTGCAGCTGTATGTGCTATGCATACATATGTACAGGTATATGTGTATATGTATGTATACATAACCATGCAGTTTCCAGTATTGATCCATTTCTGTAATGGTCTAATGCTGCTTTCTGCTCAAATGATGAGCATGATAATTTAGTATGCCACACATAGTCTCCCTCCTACCTTTGCTAAGTTTTAGAGGACATTGACTTTGTGCAATTTTCTTTGACACTAATTCAAAGGACTCTACAGTAAAAGGCATCAGGAAAATCAGGTACAGAAACATTAGACAATAATGTATTAAGTTTGGTTTCTTCCTAAAAGTAAGCACACAGTCTGTTTTTCAAATGAAGATGTTTCAAGGGAAATGGAAGGGCATATAAAAGAACAAAAAACTTTATAATATCAAGTATATAACTCGCCAATTAAAAATCTATTATAGAATAGATTATTTGCTATTATTTTAATTATATTGCAAATATAAATAAAAGAGACTGGAAAAAAAAAATTAAGACCAGTGGTATGACTTCTAAGGCTGAATTTTTCTCCCCCGATTTTAGGGAAATTAGATGTATTCAGAGCATCCGAAGATTTGGATCTTGATCTAAAATAGTAAGACTTCAATTCAGAAAAATAACAATGCTGTTTAAAATGGGCACTCAAATGTAGGATATAAAGAAGATAAAAAATACAGATATAAAATTAAATGTATTTTCTCTTCCAAAATTATCCTAACTAATACAGCTATCACAGCTCTTATTCTTAATTACAATGCCTTTCACTCTGTACTTTATAATGGCAAGTGAGACTGACATGGATGTCTTTGCTATTAATACCTCAAAATGGATCATTGGGCCATGGCATACAGCTTTTCCCAAATGGAGGCTTTGCTTTTCTGGTCTGACAGGACTTTAGAAATATTTAATTTATTTCATACTTTTAAGAATTTTTGCCCTGCTTTCTGCCAGGCTGATTGTATAAAAGCAGTAGTGGCAGTTGTTACTATGTTACACAATTTTCCCATAGATCAGACTTCTCAGTACCTTTTTAAAGAGTACATTAAAAATTAATATGAGATATTTCAGAAATAATCAAACAATTTCTATGTCAGTTTTCATTACCTGACCTATAACAATGACTGTTCTAAAGTTTTATATGCTAAATATTAGCAGTATGCTTTATGTTAATTACAAACATCTTTCATAAATGTCTTGTTATAATTTATTTGGAATGTGCCATATTTCTGAAATTATTCTGGTGGCTAAACACACAAGCTCACTGTGGGAGCTTGTCTGGACTGAGAGCATGCACACAACACAGTAGATTTGACATGAAACCTATGGACATTTGCACTTTTCAGAACAGCTGCTGGAGGCAAGCCAGAATTCACTAGTGAGTCTAAAATGCCATGAGGCATCTATGCTCTGGTACCTGAATCACTCTCCTCACTTCCAGAATCATGAGAAAACAAACAAACAAACTTTTTAATGTAGCTTTTCTTTTGATTAAATAATGCTTCACTAAGCATGAGTAAGCACTTCAAAATAGGGGAAAGTACATAACCAGGTAACTATGAGAAATTATATTCTTTATTTTGAGATCTTTATAGGCCCAAGTAAGAAGCCTCCCATTAACACAATAAAAATTTTTATTTCAAGTTCACATATATTTGTCTTTTTATGGTAGCTTAAAGGCCCTATATTTCTTCAGTAAATTAGTATCAAATGCAAATCATGAATCGCAAAAGCAATGTGTCATATTCAAGAGTGTCATATTTTATTTTTTATAGTCAAAGAAAGGTGCTACATGCTTACACTCTTAGTGGATTTATTCTTTGGTGTACTTCAAGGTGTAAGACAGTTAACTATGAAACTACTTGAAGTGCACATCATGTCCAATGTAATGTTCTATTAATAACTAGGAAAGGAAGTAGATTGGAAAATAGGATAAAATGCATCTTGGGTTCATCAAAGACAGATCATGCCAGACTAACCCAATAGCTTTCTTGATAAGATAGCTGATTCTCCAGACAAGGGAAAATCAGTAGATCTAATCTGGCATGACTTCAGAACCACTTTTGGTACAGTGCCACTTTCAAAATTATTTGTTAAGATGGTAAGGATTAGAGTAAGTCCAGGAATTGTAAAGTAGATATAGGTAGGTAGGAAATAAGAAAAAAAAATGATTAGCTGTTCTGAAAGGAAGGCTGTTGTGCTGAAAGAAGTTCTTCTGAAAATAGTACTGGGTTCAATCTTTCCATTTCTGATCTTGATGCAAAAAACTCTGCAAGCACTTGTGTATATTATCAATGATCATCATCATAAAAAAACCAAATCAAAACAAACAAAAACAAACGAACAAAAAAAAAGGAAAAAAGGAAAGAGAAAGAGATGGGACTACTAAGGCAAAGATGGAGGGGCTGAACTACATTTGTCATTGAATTTCACAACTGGGGCACTCCAGGCTCAGGAAAAGTTCAAAAGATCCAGAAGAGGAGGTCAAAGGCCAAGATCCATAAGAGTTTAAAATCGAGTTAGAGACAAGAATGACAAGTTGTTTACTTTAAAACTGTGCAAGGACAGACTTGCCTATCAGTAAGTTCCCTGTATTGATTCCCTGCAAGAAGTTCCCTGTATTAATTTTACCTGATTTAATTAGTATTAATTTTCAGCAGTGGAAATACAAGAACATGTATAAGTAGAGAGCAAAAACCTTGTGGCTGTGCCTTGCTATTCCCCATTTTCCAATGACAGCAAATTGCTCATTAGCTCTTTAGTATGCCTAGCCAGTCTCTTACTACCTTCTCACAGATCTGTTGTCCATGCATTTTCTTAATCTCTTTTTTTTTTGTATCTGCTGGATCTCTGCCACCACAGTCACCTCTTGCAGGAGGTTCTGAAGTTACTACATGCTTTGGAAAAACCCCATTCTTTTCTACTTGTTTATAGGTTTGGGTGTCTCCCAAGCTTCACTGAATGCTACCTATTTGTAGTATGCTTCCCAAGCTTCATTGAATGCTACCTATTTGTAGTATGCTAAGATTTTGTGAACAACATTTATGCATTCAGACTTTTTAATTTCATAAAATAAAGCTAGATACATTCTTTGTGAAGTTTTAAGATCAATCCCCTGGAAGAAAAAAAATAATAATTCTGTTTTTTACTTGTTATTATTTTAATAAATGATAAGGAAAAAAAGTAATTATTGAAATTTCTGAGTCAGATAAATATGAAATATTCTTGTGTTTCAGTTTAATATTGTGGTTTAACCCCAGTTGGCAACTAAGCACCACACAGCCTCTTACTCAGTTCTCTGTCACTCAGATTGGGAAGAAAATGAGAAGAGTGAAAGTGAAAAGTCTCATGGGTTGAGGTGAAGTCAACTTAGTAGGAAAAGCAGAATTCATAGAACTCACAGAACTCACAGAATTCACAGAATTACTAGGTTGGAAGAGACTTTCAAGATCATTGAGTCCAACCCATGCCCTAATATCTCAACTAAAACATGGCACTGAGTGCTAGATCCGGTCTTTCTTTAAACACATCCAGGAATGGTGACTCCACCACCACCCCAGTACTGGACAATTCCAGTACTTTATCACACTTTCCATAAAAATTTTTTCCTAATATCCAATATTTTCCTTGATGCCGCTTGAAGCAATGCCTTCTGGTTCTGTCAGTTGCTGCCTGGAGAAAGAGACCAACCCCACCTGGCTACAGCCACCTTTGAGAAGGTTGCAGAGGGTGATAAGGTCACCCCTGAGTCTCCCTTTCTCCAGGCTGAACACCCCCAGCTCCCCCAGTCATTCCTCACAGGGTTTGTGTTCCCATCCCCTCACCAGCCTCGTTGCCTGCTCTGGATGCGGTCCAGCCTCTCAACGTCCTTCCCAAACTGAGGGGCCCAGAACTGGACACAGCACTCGAGGTGAGGCCTCACCATTTTCAGTTGCCACTTCCCACATGCAGGCCAGTGTTCAGCCATCTCCAAGGAAGCAGGACTGCACCACACATAACAGTGGCTTGGGAAGACAAACGTCACCTCTGTGAACTTCTCCTCCTTCATCCTTCACCCAGCGTCATTCGTATGTGCAGCGTGCCGGCTGGGGGTGCTGTGACAGCCACCAAAGGCCTTGGCTATGGGTGACAACGGCTCAGCAGAAAGGAAACCACCCTTGCATTATCAACAGTGTTTCCAGCACAAATCCAAAACACAGCCATCTATCAGCTACTGGGGAGAAGATTAACTCTTTCCCAGCCAAAACTTGCATGAACATATTTCAGGAGTATGGAGCTTGCTTCGTGTTCTCGTGCCACTTCTCTAATGCTACACTATACAGTTTCATTTTTTATGTGACAAGTGAGAAAGACACGTCAGTATTGTATGTAAAGCTGTTTGTAACTGTGCAAAGATACAGATTGATTCTTTTTACCTCTATTGAATCTTTATGGAATAGTAAGTTATTATTGGATTGTAATTGCCAGCTTCCATTTCTATGACTAAATTCCCTATGTAATCACAGATAAATACTAGCTTAATAGACCCAAACAAGTCATGGCTGTACCCATGCATAATGCCACAACTGCCATTCCGCAGTGTCCCACTTCTTGTTATCATAACAATTGCTATTGATTTATTGAACTTTTTCATAGCCAAGTGCTAGTCTTTTAAACTATGCTAAAAAAATTGTGCTCACATGCGCTACAGCAGAAAGGTCACTGAAACAAAAATCTACTGATGAAACATGCAGTTTTATAGTTTTTCCTCTCTATGAATACATTTTTCTAAGGCTCATATTAATCCAGTATGGTACTTAGCACTGTTTAAAATGCATCCTCAGCAGTTAACAAATGTTTGTTTTAACCTCATTTCTATTATTTCTTCTAAAATTATTCAAGTATTATTTACTATTATCATTACCCAGGACAACTCAATAAAGAAAAGTGATTATTTTTTTTCAGTATTCAAACATACTTAGAATCTTTCACTCTAATTATTCTACTTTTTTTTTTTAATTTGATGGATGAACAAATCTTCAATTTCTTAATAAATATTTTAGAGATTACACAGTGTAACACCAGAGTAATGTCTTACCAATCTGGGGCAAAACTCAGCAACTCTTCCATTTCTGAGTCCTCAAAAAACTCAGAAGTCCATTTAAAGCATTTCTGCATTTTTCAAATATTTTAACATTTCTGCCCCAGATATCTAAAGGCCTAACCCTTTATTTCATCAAATAATGAATAGAAAGAAAGAAAAAAAAGAAACGGATCAGTCACTCTACTGCTCCTACAATCAACACATCTACAACTCAGAGAATTTATGTTCCTATTAAAGAAAGAAAACTAACTTAAAAGCCTATGAGCTCTTTGAAATAACTAGCTATTGAAGAAAATATTAATTTAAATCACACATACATTGTTCAAATTATTATTTTTCCTGAAAATGCATATTGAACATATTCTTATGATATTATATAGAAATACATATATGTATCCTACTCAACATAGCTAAGTCAGAGCAGCCATAACAACATGATTTATTTTTTAAATAGACAGATACCATTGTCCTGGGCTTACATGGCAAGGTGTTGGCAGAAAGGAACTGTCATGAGCTGGCCACAACCCTGATTCCCCATCCTAACTGCACTACTTGGAGTAGGCAGTGGGGAAGGAGGTGGAATAGCTGGAATAAAGGAGTGAAATTGAACCTGGGATGATGGGAGTAGCTTTTATTTTGACCCATGACCTTTCCCCCCCACCCTGTTGAGGAGGGGAAGTGAGTGTGCAGCTCTGTGGGCATTTGGCAGCCACTTGAGATTAATCCACCACGATCTCTCAGATCAATTCCATTGAACAGGATATTATGGCTTCCAAATACAAGTGAAACTCAGCCACATAAGGGTGTGAGCTCTGTGAGGAGCTCTGTAGCTGTAGCTCCTGCTGCTTTTGTTACTTGCCTTTATGAATTTAATTCTTGGGCTTTGGATAAAATGCAAAAAAATTAGAGGGGCTATATAATATTGCCTTGACCATTTTCATTGCCTTTTCTCAAATTAACAAATTTAATTTTCTATTTTGAAATAAAATGGTACAGTTGTTACTTGATAGATATATTTTAAAGATTTAATGCAAGTTCTTGAAATTTCATGTTTCTGATTTCTACAATTAGATCACACAATCTGATTTGATTTTAGTTCGTTAAACTGATTGAATTTTGTTTAGTGTTTACTTAATCCATTACTGAACCTCTAGCATTTTTCACATTCAGCTTTGATAAAGTCATTAAAAGCTGCAGCAAAATGATAATTTAGTTTGTTGAACAGATTTAGCTTCATTTTTTTTCTTTTTTTCAATGCCAATTCTGTAACATTACTCTTTTTTGTTATCTTTTCATTCAAATAGCTAAATAACTGGAGTTTTTTTGTCATATTTTTTGATTTCCTATGCCAGATCCTCTGGGTCCATAGGATAAGTTTCATGTTAAGCTTGTGTATCCTGAGGTTTAAACCTCCCTCTTATTTCTTGTTCACTGCCTACTTTATTTTAATAACAATCTTGATACAACTGGTCTTCATTTAGCTCCAGACTTATATGTCCCTTCTTTTTACTCCCTCACTTATGACTCATCCAAGTAGAGGATGCATATTCTGAGTCTGTCACACAATCCTCCTTCTGAAAGTCCCTATTTCTCTCCACGAGGCAGCTTTGACACAGGACATGAAATCTGCCACTTGCTTGAATGTTTCCACTGGCTGAAATCTCCCACTCAAAAAAAACCAACTGTGCCCAAATATAGAAGAACAGAAGAGTAACCTTTAGCTGCAATGAAAAAGGAAAACTGTTAGTATTCATAGTAACAGAAGCTCAGGGCTTCTCTATATCCTAAATAACTGAAAATAAACCTCCTACTTATTTGCCCTGCAAATTGAAAAAAATTTACTTAGAACATTCACAATGTTAATGTTAAATCATGGATGCCTCAGGAGCTGACAGACAGGTAACAATTCATAAGACAATTCCTGAACTGATTTGCAAAATGAAGAACATATGTATGTTAAATGCATCTGAATTTTTGCTACTCTGTCACTTGGAAAATTTTGCTTGGAACTTGAGCCCTCATGCACAAGTAGTTTGCTGAGTGTTTTATATCATGTTTAGTTTGGAATATGAGGAGATTAGAGCTCTTCATGCATTATAGAAGTGCCTTTTTATAACTGCAACATTATATATTCCACAGTAAGGTGGCACACCTACAAATCAAAATGCAGTGTCCAGACTGAAGAAGCAAGAGCGTTTAAGAAATATTAAGTAGTATTAGAATTTTTATGTAGATTAGCAACTAAAATATTAAAGGCAAAAAGCCTTTCAAATTTAGGTACAAGGGTCTGGGAGGGATTGCTGAGATCATCAACTTCAGGCCTCTAGTATTCCAGGAAGTCACATCATATAATCTTTTTCATAACCTTATTAAACTCCATTTAAAATGCAGTTCATTATTTTTGTCAGCATTACTGTTCCAGGACCTCACTGCACTGATAGTTGGTAACTTTGCTGATTGCAGCTAGAGTGTAGCTGAATGCTGGACACAGAAACACAGACAAAAACCTTTTTTCTATATCTCTCCAGATCCCTAAATAATTGTCAGGGTTCTGTGGAACTGAGTATGATGACTGCTAGGCATGTAGTGCCCAATAGTCATATATGGCACAGCATATTCTCCTTGTCAGGAGAAAATTAACAAAAAATTACACAAGAACTTACCACTTTCAGAACTGCATACATGCATTCCTAATTAATCTAAATCTGATTGTAAGACTTTCATTGCTTTAAGTTTTAAACTTTCAGACTTGGACAACATTGGGGATGAAGCTAAAATTACCACAGAAGTTCTTTCCTGATCTGAACAATTATAAAACACAAAGCTTCTCATGCATGACTTAATCTGATTACTGAAGAGGAAGGGTCTGTCAGAAAAGAAAATCTGAGTTTTTCTTGATACTGATGGAATAAGTGAAGGACCTTATCTCCAAGTTTTCTCCAGGCTTCTTCTTCTATGGACGGGTTCAAGGGTGTAGTATTAGAAATTATATCCTATCAACTGGTCAAACAGATAAGACAACATTTTTATCAGCAAAACCCTTATTGCTCATGAAAGAGTATATCTTTCAGCACAGTTCTTCTACCAGACTATTGTTCAGATTACTGAGCTCTGTGTATATTCCTTGTCTATTTGCCCCCCCAGGACATCCTTGAAAATGAGACATGTTGTTTTAAGGCCGCAAGGGTTTTATCCATGTGTAAAAAATTAAATAAAATAAATTCAGAACAAATACAGCATTAATATTTTATACATATATTGCTTTAATATTGCATCAGTAGCAAATTAGAATCCGGGCCTAGATTTTCATGTTTTGAATATTAACTGCTGAAGTTTCGTCAGTAGCCTTAGGAGGGTTTGCTGGATCTTAACGAATCATGACAGAAATTATGGTTGGTGTTCACACAAAGTGTGAAGTGTCTGTTTGAAAAGCTGCAATAAAGTGATGTCAGAGAAGGAAACTGTCTGCCTGATCCTTAATGAACAACAGCAAAAGCAGGCCTGGTACTAGACACTTACTAAACATCCCTGTACGTTCACAGAGTGAAAAAACCAGAAGTACTGGGATGCATTAGACACACCCTTGAATGATCATTACCCTGAAGGTAACAGAGATAGGACTATCTCACATACAATCTCCACTGCTTGATATAATATTGCCTCATGTATATTGGCCAGATCTTGCAATATGTTTATCATACAAGTAATCTACAGTCCTTCAAGCATTCTCATTAAATGCACCAGGGTAAGTTTAGCAGATAATAATTTGCATTCAGGAGCATTTGCAGGAGGAGATATCAAAATCTATAAATTGAGATTTGTATCTCTTGTCCAAGCTATTGCTCCAGCAAAACTTTTCAGTGACCATCCGTGGTCTTAGGATGCAGGGAAAAAAAAAAAGAATTTGTTTGTACATACTGATTGATGGCTGAAAACCAGTATTTGCAAGAGTTTTGTTATACAACTTGAAATCAAATGGCTCATAAACAAATATATTTTAATAGCGATGAAACCCTGGAAAGACATATTGTTCATATTTTTAAAGAACATCTGAAATCCAATGTTAGAATTATTCATAAACAGAGCCATACTAGCAAAGACTAGGGTTCTAACTGAAAGCTGATGGATAAATCTTTCCAGTAAAGGAACTCTTTATCTTGTTAGGAATAAGATCATAGACACATATTTAAAATGGTTAAACCTGGGCCTATCTTTTAATTTTTGTGGAAAAATGTAAAAAAACCTAATTTGAAAAATAATCACTGAAAGTTACAAGCAGTGCAATTTTAGAAATGATTGGTGTGTCTGTGTTAACAGTCTGATATCATGCAGGAACATGAGCAGTATAGAGCAGTGGCAAAAAGGGCAAAGTCACCCAAAAGAAAAAGGACCACACCATTTAATATGTGTCTTCTGCACATTTTTTTGGTAATTTCCCCAGTCCTTACAATGTAACATTCTGTTGTGGAGTTAACATCTTGTTTTCATGGGGCAGACTGCTGAATTACCCCCAGCAGTTGGACTCTGTCCGTCTCTGGAGATCAGGGACTGAAGCATGACTCAGAGAGTCACAATATAGTCCCTGATTACCCCTTGCTCCAGGAAGAAAATAAACTGCATTAGCCTTTTACCTGGTACAGATGATTTCTCCTCTCTGCACCAGACAGGCTGTGCTGGTCAGCAAGTCGGGGCAAGGGTCATAGCCAGACATTACTCACTCCCCATGCATCTGCAAAGGAGTGGGAATAGCTGCCTTGTAGAGGCCATTCACCCCTTTGTAATGCAATCTCCACTCAGGGTAAATTGCACTGTCTAAGAGGGCACTTTAAGCTTCTCTCTAGGAGAGAGATGTATGTGACAAACTCCTTTCTTGTCCTGTATAGTACATGTTTAGGCAAATGACTGTGAAGCATCAAAGCTGCTTATATTGATCTTTAATCCCTGATCTACTGCAGTAGAACTTGATACAAGTTCCCACATTTCCTAGACAGCTCTCTTTGCAAAGTGAGGCCAATAAAGATATACTATTTATCACCTTTAGTCCATGTATGAACATGTATCCAGGTTTAGTCCATGTATGAACAATCGTGACAATTCTAGGGAAATGTCAAAATCGTGACATTTCTAGGGCCAGCAATGATCTGTGTCCATTTTTCCTATACATATATTTTAAACAAACTATTTCTTGTGGTCATCATATTCTTGTTTGTTTATTAGAAGAAGAAAATGAGGGCCACTAAGTAGAAAAAAAAAAAGATTATTGATCATCATGGTATGGAAAATGGTCTGTCACCTATAAGCAGGCTAGCAAGGGAAGCATGTGAGAAAGATACTCAGTATTTGCCCCTTGTACCTCAGCATGCACAAATCAAGAGTAGTTTGAAAGGGAGAGAGAACATAATGTCTATAGCTTTCAGTTCTGCAACATGAAAGGGAAACAGAGACCCAGTTCTTGACCAGTTCAAGTTGTGCCCTTTTGGTAGATTGCTTCTGGGTCCAGGAAATTGTAAATCTGAAGAGTGAAAAATCAAGGAAAATGAAAAAAAAAAAATCATGCGCTGTGTCAGTATCTGTTATTTCTTTGAAGTTCAGTTTGTTGTCTGCTGTCATGGGACTACCTTCAAAGAGTGCATGGAATATTTAAAAAACAAAGTGAAAAAGCAGGCAGCACTTTCCTGTTACAGTCTGCAGATATTTTGACACTCCAAACAATAATCATGGGTTTCCCAGGTGCTTGATGTTACATAATTTGTCATGATGCCTTCTGTGAGTGCCCCTGGACTTCATGTCTTACTATCCTCTCTCTCTTTTTGTGTCACTTCAGTGGGAGTAGGTGTCATCAAGGAGGTATATGGGGGTGATAATTCAGTATTTTCACAAAGAGGGATTTTCTCTAGAAAAACTGGTATTCATTCAACTAATAAATGAATAGACTGAATAGACTATTAGTGAATAGGCAAAATCATCTTGGAAAGTGGACTTCAAGAAAAATGATAAAATTGGCCTTTGACACAAGACTGATACTGTGCAATGCAAAGGATTTTTAAAATGCTTTCAGATTATTTAGTAGTACACTGAGGTCTTTTTTATATATAAAAAGGAATAATATATTGATACAGAAAGGAAAAATACAGTGTGCTAGATATACATAAGAGATGGAAAGAAGAACAAAAATATAAAAGGAAAAAATGAGCTATACAGATAAATATACACCAGGTTTGACCATTGCTCATGTAAGTGTCTCTTATTGCCTTCAAAGAAAGATTTTGGACTCAGTAACTAACAGAAAGATAAAGCAACTCTCCCTGAAATGCCATATATATTCTGTTTTCTACTCTTGCTTTGAGAATTAGAGAATGTGGAAGATCTCACTCCAAAATAAACAGTGATAGATACCTTCCTGAAGGAAATTATAATCTAAATTAGTCATAGTAAGAAAGTAAATGTCATGGAAAGCCTTCTTTTTCTGACTCTAGAAAAATCTAAAACTGTGTCTTTGCTCAGCCTGCATCTCCCCTGGTGCTGCCATTAGGTTCAATGTATAATGACGAAGCACAACTGAAGCTTCTGACACATCCAGGATATCCCAGAAAGGACTCAGTAATTGTGAAGCTAAGTCTTCAGGCTAGGGAATGCTTCATATTACCCAAACAAGGATACACGCCACAAAAATAGCAGTCCGGAATTTTAGGCCCATCCTTACTCTAATAAGAGTTTGAGACATCCTACTCCTTGCTAATTTTGCTTTTAAATAATCAAGAGTCTAATTCAAAATATTATGCATGTGCACACAAGCACTGAGGGAGCAGGAGACAATGCAGGACTTGTAAGTAAGTGCATCTCAAGGGGACAAAATCGTGAAATGCTTGTGTTACACAGATGTTGTGTGAGACCAGCTGTGTTGTGCTTTGTGCTTACAATTGCCTGGCTACAGACACTTTCTGAAGTGGCCTCATGCTGATAGCAAATGGAGCCATCTCCACTACTGTGTTCAAGCTTCTGCATTTTAGGCCTTATTCTTGATGAACTAAGTAGCCAAAATAATAAGTTTGTATTTAGCTGTCTGTATGTTTGCCAAGTTCTAGGGTTCCCCTTAGTAACTCTCTACTAACTCACCTCACAGCAGAGAAGTCTTTGAATTTTGAATAAAAGGAAAAAGTGACTGACATTAATTTCCAACTAAATAGAGCTAGGTCTCTGTTGGTATGAGATTTGGACTAAAAAGCAATGAATCCATTGAAGGACTTTGGAATAGTGTTTGTCCTGGAGTCAATGTTGCAAGTTTGACTGTATTTATATTAAACCCCTTGACTTCAAGAGGAGAAATTACTGGTTCATGAACACATTATAAATCCCAGAAGGGTTACATATTTACTTAATGCCCATTTTTTTCTGCTGTTTGTTCCACCACTAAAATCATAACCTTACTTATAACCCCAGTAATTTCTATAATAACCACTCATGATGTAATAAACAGAGGATTAAGACTTTGGGCTGGGAGTAATCAGTAGGAAACTACAAAAGAGTCTGTGGTTTTGCTGATGTTTCTTTTAACAGAGGCAGGAAAAGAAAAAATAAAAGATAAGGAGATTTATCTGTTAAAAAACGTTTTCCTAAAATTTTCCCTGAGGTTCTAATCTTCTTTAGTGTGACCCAGACAACATCAGTAGAGCTTCAGCATATTGAAGGAAGAAACCTATTTCACACCTCCCCTAATCTTGGAAAGCTTCCTCAAAGTCCCTATACAAAATTAACATAACCCTTTGGGCCTGAATTCTGCATCTTGCAAAATTAATTAAATCAATGGGACAAGTGTGAATGGCTCTGTTTGCAAGGTCCTGGCTTTAAATTAACATTGAGACACCATTTTTTACCTGATGGTTTTTTAAGGAACACCACAGGCTGGGAACACAAGCACAGGAATGCAAGTCATAGGAAGTTACCACTGTGGGATGGCTTGGCCAGTGAGACCAACCTCCTTCAACTACATTCTAAGTGTGAAGCACCTATGTATAATACTATGATATATTTCCCATTTTTTTGAGGAGGAGAAAAATCAAACTTATTGTAAAAGCACATAAATTGCATTATTAGAGTCCTAGCTCTAATCAATGGCATGGCAGTGTTTCACTTTGGCATGAAGAGATTCTAACCAGGTGCCATGCACATGCTGCTGAACATTTCCACTGTGCTACCATCCAAAACCATTCCTTTATTTATGGGACACATGAAGTAAAAGAGAGACTCTATCCCAATGTATTGTTTTCCTCTCTTTACAGATGAGAGGAGAACCTATCAGATCAAAATAGAAAAATATTAAGTATTTCCTTTCCATTCATTTATTTTCCCTTTTATATGAAATTACTTTTTAGAAGAGGCTCTGTGTTTTCACTTTTTGGAACTGCCAGCAAAACAGAAGTAAAATGCAATGGTGATAACTGAAATATACTACCTTCCAAATTATCAAGAAACATTCCTAGTAATTTGCTGCAAAGTACACATAATGAAATCAGACAGCAAGAACAGAATATATAAAATGTGTGACTAATCGAATTCATTAAGTGATGCACATTTGATATGTTCAGTTGGCTAGCAATACCCTAAACAACTCTGCAAAACTCTGCAACTGTCTATTCTGAATTATGTGCACGTGCACATTTATATTAAAGCAAATAAACAATCCAATAGGAATATTCCCAGTCAGTATGACATACCTTTTTTGAACCTGCTAGTTTCAAAATGATAGAACTAATGACAGAACAAGTGCAGAAGCTCAGTAAATCACTTAGCTTGCCCTATAGTTGCCATAGTTCCTCTTTTCTTACTTTAATGGAGGCACACTGTCTGAGAAAACATGTAGCAGAAGGATATTTTCAATGTACTGTCAGTCCTAAATTACATCTCTGTGAAAGTAGCACTAGTCATGTCATGCCATTTTACTAAGACAAGGACTCATGAGTGCACTGCCCACAGCAGAGTCACATTTCACCTGTCCTTCTGTGGCCTGCACTATATTGACAGGATCTGTGACAAGAAGCTGAACAGATTTGTTGTTCTCAGGTTGATGGGCTTATATTTGTAGCAGTCTCATCTTCTGTTGGCAGCAGTCTCTGCCATAGATGTGGCTCTGGGAGAACACTATTATTCTCTGGTACCCCTAAGATCATGTTACCCAGGTAATCTTCTTGTCTTTCTTCTCCTGAACTGTTGGGACTGTTCCAGGAAAAGTAAGAGGTGCTGAATTACTATTTTTATTATTGTGCAGAACTGAAACCCAACTCCAAACCTCCTTCATTATCTCTTCAAGCCTTCAAGCCTAATTGACAGCAAGTCTTTATATCTTGATTTGTTCCCATTAGAAGTCCTTGTGCCCTTGAATAAACAGGTAAGGTAATAACTTTAATTACTGCTATAATTAGGTGTATCTGAAGCACCTGTGCTTTGGCATGAGAAAAAAGGCCCAAAGCTGAACTTTCCTTTCTGCAACATTGATACGTATTTTTTCTTAATGTCATTCATTTAGCAGGTAAAAGCACCCAAAGTAGACAGCTTAAGTTTGGTAGCAGCTTAAGTTTAAAAAGTAGAAAACATTTTTTTGTTGTTGTTGTTTGAATAGCTGCTCAATGAACTTATTTATTACTGTAAAGCAATACTTCAAGCAAAAGGCAACACAATTTATGGAACTGGTTTAAAAAGCCAGAGCATCTTCGTGATGCAGTCATTAAAGAAATCAAACAAAAATAACTGAATCATCAATAAAATAACACAGCAGGGCAGGCCTTTCGCATTTGTTTTCTTTGTATTAGCAAGACCCTCTACTGTGTTAAGTATATGTAAAAAAAAAGGCATAAAGAATATGTATGTTTCTGTGTAAAGTTATGTGTGTAATATCAACTATATGTATATGGTCACAACTATTCTTGCAATCAGTAAGTTTGGTTCTTTTATTTTTCATTTTAAGTAGTAATAAATAGTAAAACAAAACAATTCTTATAGCTTATGAATATATGCCTATGAGTATATTTAGATTTTACAAAGGTAAAAAAGTGATTCTAGAAAACTTGAGTAAATATATCACTTTTGACTGTAACATTAGATATCTTTAAAATAATTTTCAAATGCTAATTGAAGAAGAGCTGAGAATGCATGGTTGGCATTCATGCCATCTTCATGACAGAAAACAAAAATAGTAGGTGATAACTCATAGTCGCAGACAGAAATGTCCATTAATGGATCTCAGTATTTGGCACCCAAGGAAAATTTTTGGAACTGTAAAGTGCACTCAACATCCAGGAGATTATATATGCTATATATGCACCTATCTATACTCTAGAACTCTATCTGGTAGTCCAGCTTTGAAAATTTGGATTTTGCTTTTATTAAAATCTAACTGGGGTAGTTAATTACAGCAACTTGGTCACAACAAGTCTGACAATCATATCTGTACACTGAGAGGCCTGGAAATGCTGAAAACAGAGACATTTTCCATGAAAAATTGCTTTAAGTAACAGTATACTAATCTTCGCTGTTTCATTGTAACATGGGTTTTGAAAACAAAATTAAGTACTTTAAAAATCGAAGTGAAAATTGGTTAAATTGTGCAGTTTTGTTTCAATTCTGGAACTGAAAAAGAATTTCTCAAGAGGTTCAGAAATACCTTACATTCACATGATAATCTGTAAAAGATGTGATGACTTTTAGAAAATGGTGATCTTTCTTCTAAAATGGGACATCACTTCTGTCTGTCAAGGCAGGAATTCCAAACCAATATTCACTTTTGAAAATTCTGAACTACACAGTCCTCTAAAATAAATTTTCATTGGGAGTGGTTAGTCTCATTACCAAAGAATTGTCAGGCAGTCAAAAAGAAGGGAAGTGGTCTATGTGACTGTGATTTGGGAGAGGTAAGACAGACACTAAATAATCTCTCTATTAAAATATGTTCCACACTATAAAAGATTGAAAACCTACCATAAAGCAAGGCACAATAGGGGGATAATATGGGATAACTGACTTGTGACTAACCACATGGTTGTTTTTCTTTAAATAAATAGAAGACTTCTGACTCTAGTCCTGTCCAATATATACTTTCCTTGAGCGTTGAATTTCCATAAAATCAGCCACTATGACCTGAAAAATAGCTGTTCTGTGGGTAAGGGATATTTTCTAAAGAAATTCCTTAGGAATTTTTATTAGATGTGTAGATATATGTATATATAACTATAAGAGAGAGAAAAACCAGTTAAATATCTGAACTTCAGAAAAAAGTTCCAGTGTTTGAAAAAGAGTTAAAACCTTTTGAGGATTGGCCAATTATTTAGTTTCATTCTCTCTCACTTAGACATCTTCCTGACTGTCAGAGAGATGTGCTTATTTCAGTTTTTACCATTTTAAACTTGATTTCTACTTTCAACTGGTCATATGAGTTCCATCCACATAAGCACTTCCAGAAGATGTTCATGGTCCCAGCTGTAGCTTAAGTACCTTCCAAAAATGGTCTTTTTTCTCCATTGACTGTAGAAGTGGCTTGGACGCCTAAATTCTGTTCAATGGCTCATTTTTAGCTCAAGTTGAGTGAAATAAGTTTCAGTGTGTCTAAGGAAATCTGAGAAAACAGATGAAGCGTAGGTAGGGATTTCTAAAGAAAAATGTTTGGAAGCTGCAAACAAGACCTCAGAGGAGCTTTTTCCCTTACTCCATTGAGTGAGAAAAGCAAGACTGTAAAGCATAATACAATTTAAAGTTTTTTCTCTATTTGTAGAATTCCTACTCCAAATATTTCAGTGTTGTTGGGAGATAACAAGATGTAGAGTACACATGATATCAGTCTGAAGCAGATGACAATGTTTGCCAGATTTGTGCTGAGGTTCTTGGCAAACTCACATTCTGAAGGAAGAAGAGGAAAAAAAAATCAAAAAAAGTAATGTTGTTGCTATTTCTTCATTCTTTCCTTCCAAAGGAAAAAGTTTGCTGATTGAAATCCCTATTGCTTTAGTAGATGTCCATTATTCCCTTTTAATTTTATTTATATGCATTTTTGCCTTTAAATGAATTTCTAAACCAGTTCAGAACTACAATATAAGTGATGGTCATCTATTAAATAATACTGAACCACTTTTTTTGTTATATAAATGCTGTAAAATGGACTGAAAGTAACAGCAGATGTATTTCTGTAAATAGTCTGGTATGACACTAATAGCAATAAAATAATGTATTAAATAGCTTCTATTTTTCTCATGTGGGAAATAATTAATATGCACCTTTTCAGCAGAGTCAACTAGCATGACAGTCACTGTCCATGTAAACTTGTTGCTCATAAAACATACAAATAAGTTAGTTTGATTGTGGTACAAAAGAATCACTTGGCTTGAAACACACAGACAAAACATATTCTGGTCAAACGTTAATCCAAGACTGGAATACCCAATTATTTGGGATCCAATCTAGGTATTTGTGTTACTTTTCCAGTAGGAAATAGACTGCCACAACATTTCAGTTCTCAAAGCTAGTCCCCTTCTGACTACTGCATGGCAGACTAGGGATCTGAGTGAAATAAGCAGATACTCGGTTTTGAGCCACTCTTATTTTTCCCATAGACATTCACAAGAATAAAACAAAAGAAAATATCATCTCAACAAAATTGAGACATTATTCTGAAGTATTCTGAAGTGATGAAAAGATTGACACACAGTATTTTGAATACAATACCTTCATTGATTTATTCTGGTTTTTTAGAGGTGCTAAAATATGCTAGTTTAAATAATGCATGGTCAAAAATGTATTTCAATGCTAGTATCTGCTGTATCTTTTTAATAGCATAAGATGCAAAAGATAAGTATTGCCCTCAGCTTGAAAGATACTATTTTTCATCATTTGGGTCACCAATTTAATGTGATTTAACATTAAGCTTTCTGAATTTTGTGATCCATTGTAACAGTCTCCTTTTACAAAGAAAGGTAACTCTATCTGGCATTCACAACCCAGCATGACTCCAGCATTTTAGAAAGCAATGACTCCTAATAGCTTTTCAACTGCAAGTAGAATACAGGCTAATTGCAACAAAGCCCCTCAGTTTAGTAAAACTTGAATCTCCTGACCGGTCAGACAAATCCATTAGGATTTTATTGGGTCCTAAAAAGAGTTATGTGATTCCCTAGGATCCAATCCTTGTCAATCAGGCATGGTAAATTGGATTCTTGAATAGGGAAATCCCTAAGGGAGAGAAGATGTTATCTAGATCAGATGCAGTGATTTTTTGACTCTGTGCTCACTAGGTTCTGTTCTCTCTTTAGTGAACCAATAAAACCATAATAAGTATTGATTAACCCATTACTGAGCATTATCCACTGGCTTCTGCCTGACTGTATTTAAACACAGCACAGTGCCTCTCTGCTGCCATTGTACAGCTGTTTGCCTTTACATTGGCAGCCTTGTCAAGCTCATGACAGGTTTACTTAGTTTTCAAAACATCTTCAGTCACTTCATGTTCATTTCAGATGCAATATTAAAAAACAAAAGTATTGAAAACAGCTATATTTCCTCTAAAAGAGCAGGGAAAGTAAATAACTATCAACATTTTTATTTCATGCTGTGTATTTGGAAGTGAATGTGTTAGTCCTTAAAAAAATCAGATACTTTAAAATTAAATTGTTATACAGCAATCAGTCCTGCAGAAGGAATATTTGTCCTTAGAAATGGCACAAATTGTGGCTTTTTGATGACTTATGTAATTGTGAGCAATATATGACAGCTGTGTAGGTATCTTTCATTTACACCCACCTGCATTCATTAGCTGTTGAATGTGTCATAACACTCCAGACAGTGGACTACAGAATGTCTGAAGCTATGAAATCTTACTGGTGGGTGGATATGTAAGACTTGCCTCAAAATGGACTGTTCATGCATGAACTTAAGTTTGCGTGGGAGCTGATCCACAGTACTTTTGAAACTTCTCACTAATCATTACCTTTTGGAGGAGCTTTCTGAATTTCTTTCTGAGTGCTACTCAATACTTGAGAGTACAGAGATCACCTAGATAAATTAACTTTGATTACAAGGGACAAGGTCAGGACCTGAATGGAAGCAGGTCGAAGTGAGGCATCACAGAAAGCTCTTTTTTTAAACAATCATATGAATCATTGAGCTTTTAGAAACTATTTTATTTTATCATATGTTCAACACATGCAACATTTGCAATAGGAGAGGAATAAATGCTATGAAAAATTGATGTGCTTTTATGTCTTTTTTTAGGTGTAGTTTTCAAGGCTATATGGTGTTTTGTGTTCATTACAGAATAGTCATTTGATCAAGTGATTTTCAATACATTGTCAAAATAAATTACATTCACTTCATTAGATGTACAGGAAGTATAGCTGAAACAGGGACAAGTATTAATTTAGGACTCTGCAGAAACTGACACTCCATCTTATGACCCTGAGGCTGTATTATTCAAGATACCCCGTGATGGAAGGAAGTCTGTCTCCATAGCAATTACCTAAATCTTTTATCAGTCATTTCTGGAAAGAAAATTAGAGCAATTGTGTCAGGATGGTCATATGGGCAGAAATTGCACACTCATTCAAACCACTTATGTCTCTGACTTTGTCCCTGCTTGATGGCTGCTTTTGTTTACTACTATGCTTTTGAAAGTTTGATTGGACATGAGCAGATGTGCCGTACTGTAACCACAAAAGGTTGTCCTTTGTTTCCTTTCCATTTCTTTTATTTTTTTATTCCTAGAACTGTCGCTGAATTACTCTGTGTTTCTGTTTATTAAGCAAATTACTCTCTTACATCGAAAAGAGCCAGAGAAGAATCAACTGACATTAGTTAAAATTAACAGCAGCAAAGTTCTCATTGACATAACTTTAATTATTACAGAACGTGATAGTATTTAATGGCACAGGTTAATTTGATTGAACTCTTTAAAAGTGCTTTTAAGAGCAGTACCTATTTTTATCACATTATATCAATCATATCCCACTTGTAGAATTTTATTGACTAGATAATTAGTCCAGTAATACAGGGCTAGCTACTTTCTGAAAACGAAATCTGGCAAAATTTTAGTGTCCCATTCTTTTAAAAATTGTTAAGCCAAAACAAAAGGGAAGGCTTAGTGTTGAATGTGTAAGGCTGTCTCTTTAAGAAATAGAACAAAACAAAAGACGCACCCTCTTCCTCCACATTTAGATTTTTTTTTTCACTGTTGGTTTTTGAAATAAGAATAAAAAGCTTAACTGTTGATCAATAATAGTTGCAGCCTACACTGGGCAGTATGAACAACAGCCTAAGCTCTCCCTTCAAGTTCCTTGTTCAGGAAAATTTACAATTAATGGCTTTCTTACAACAGCAGAGATATCCCCTTCTTCATGGCTCAGCTAGGGACCTGCCAGACTAATCTATTCCCAGTTTGCTGGCCATGGTCCTTTACTCTATCTGTCTTAGCATATTGATTTCTGAGCTGTCTTATTGGTTCCTAACATAATTATACCAGGAGTGGGTCTCTTAGTACAGCTAATACATTTACACCATGGCATCTAGGGAAGCTTATTACAGCAGCATCCGGTAGCACCGCTACAGTTAAGGGTCAGTTGCCATTTCCATTATAAACCCCATTTTTCAGGGGTTTATACCTTAGCTGTTTTAATCTGTATCAGGCTATAACTTGGAATAGGCATTGTCAGCCTGCATAAAAATTATGTTATTGAAAACATGGTCAGTTAAAGATGTTAAAAAATACTTTTGTTGTTGATATAGATATGAAGATATTGTTAGATAGGATATTGAAAGACTTTATTTCTCTCCTTTGATTATCTAAAACTGCCAGTGTGTAAGCTGAGATATTTTGTTAGAAATGTAAACATTTACTTTTCAAAATGGATCTTCTTTAAGCTTTTCAAAGAGAAAAATATCTCCATTGCATAAGGCATTGATAAGACATGATAGAAGTGTAATGATTCTTTTGACACAGCATCATATCCAAAGGACAAGTGGCTCTGATGCAATGCCAATGAAAATGCTGCATACAATGTATGAATAATTGTTTTTAGAATTTTAAATCAATGTAATGCTGTGAAAGGTGTCAGATTAACAACCCTGAAAACTTAAGCCTTCTATTTATCCTCAGAGTGAGTATTCTTGGGTGTGTGGAGGCAGGGCAAACTGTGACTTAACTGGAAGTGAAGGACTAAATGTAGGGGTAAGAGGATATTTCAGCCTCTCTTCTAATTCATCTCACTGCTGACATAATAAACAACCAATAAATGTACCCATTTGTGCTACTTCAGATTACACTTTTTTTTGCTGTAAAATGGTGACCAGTCCACACCCCGCTTGAACGAGACCACTGATCCCTTCCATAAATTCTCACCTCCCTGGTACAAGAAAGATATGGACTTACTGGAGCGAGTCCAGCACAGGGCCACGAAGATGATAAGGGACAGTAGCATTTTTCATGTGAGGAGATGCTGGGAGAGATGGGACTATTCAGCCTGAAAGAGAGAAGGCTCAGGAAGATCCCATCAATATGTATAAGAACTTGATGGGAGGGAAAGAAGAAAAGGGAGCCAAACTCTTCTCAGCAGAGTCCAGTGACAAGACAAGAAGCAATGAGAACAATTTTAAAAATTAAATTCTGGCTCACCACAAAACACATTTTTAACTGGGGGTGGCCATATAATGGAACAGGGTTTCCAGAGACATTTGTGGAGCCAGGGGCATCTGCAGAGGTATTTAAAACACAACCACACATGTTCCTGATCAACCTGCTCTACAGAATCCTGACTGAACAGACGAGTTGAATCAGATAACCTGTGGAGAGGTTTCTTCCAACACCAAGCATTCTGTGGTCTTGTGATTCTGTGTTTCCTAAAATCATCCAATTAAACACAGAGAATGAGGTAAATTAGATGCTCTCTAAACATGATACTTTTAGGAAGTTTACTGTAACATGTGAAATGATCAGCCAGGTGGGACTGTAGCTTTCGGAGCTAAAGAAAATTCTCCAGAAGCACTGGACAACTCTCTCTTTGTGATATGTTTTATAATCTCTGCCTAACCTTTGTCTTATTGAACCTCTTTACTGCTATCAAAAGAACTGATGAAATTAGAGATTTAATATTTGATCAAGGGAGTAAGCCACTGAGGAATTCACTACCTTGTTTTGAATGGGTCACTAGGATACTAAATTGTGACAAAAGTTTGTTCAGCTGTCATAAAATGGTACAAACCCATTGCCTCAGCATCTGAACTCATGGACAGAAATGCTCATGGAAGTTCAGGAGGCTAAAAGGATGAGGAAAAAAGTTTACCCAAATCTGAAGGAACACAATAATCACCATTATTTCTGTCTACAGGATTGTAAAGCCATCCTGGGCAAGGGGCTATAGCCCAGGACCATTACCACAGTCACTAGAGATTTGCAAGTGAAAAGATGCTTAGGTAATAAGCTGAGGGAACCAAGAGTAGATGTACCAAGAGTAGTAACACAGATATGAGCAGCTGAGTTTAAAGAAACTGACTCTTGAGTGTCTAAAAAGTGATGATATAAAAGTTTAATTCACTAGTCATTGTTAAATGAGAGTTTGGTTTGGTATGAAGGGGGTTTGGACCACTTTGCATTTGTTTTCCTCTCTTACCTTGCTGGGTCTGTTTCCCTCACTTTCTCCTAGACAACTAAGCAGCAGTTTTGGGAGTGAAGTTGACTGCATCGGGTCTGGGGACCAAACTGTAAGATTATAGAAAGAAGAGCTGCTGATTCCAGCTGTGCCTTTCTCTCACTTGAAAAGGAGGGCAAGGTACAGATGCAGAGAGAATGAAGGCATTTGGAAGTCTCCCAATGAAGTACTTTACAGTTGCAGAACACAGACTGAATTCCCAACATGCCTTTTCCAGCAGTAAAGCTTACAAGATTAATTTCTGGCCCTGCATTTTGAAAATTGTTTCTTCCAAGTTTTTGCACTTCCACTGAACATGTGTTCTAGATTCCTTCCCCCTAAACCCCCTCCCACCTTCCCCCCCCCAGCTCCAGTTTTGGTTCTCCTTCCAGTACTTCAAAATTTTACAGGTTAGGACTTTTGGTTTAGGGTTTAGACCACTTGATGCTACTTATGTGCCACTGCCAGTCTGAGTTTACAGGGGTTTTTTTCTGAGGATGTAAACAATACTTCAAGTGGATGGATATCTACCAGAAGGCTATAGGGCTGTCTCTGGAGCTTCAAATGTCAATATAAACTCTTGTATTTACATCTGTACTTTGGATGAAGAACTTAAGAGACTTTTCTATCCCTTTTCCCTGTTCCACCAGCACACATTCGTGTTCTGCTGTGTTTGTGTTTATGCACATCTATCTATATCAAATGCTTGCCATATTTTTTAACTATTGCCCTGTTAAAGCACAAGACAGCCTTACCTAAAATCTGCAATTGTAAGGGTTTAGGCATTTCAAATTTTAAATCCATTATCAATTGGACAAAGAAAACCTATACACCAAACTCATATTTTTCTTAAGCCTGAATTATGCATGATATATTATTTTTCTTTTTCAATTCCTGATGCTTCAAAAAACTACACTCAATCTGTGTTAGCATTAATGCTGATTTATCCAAAACCTTTACAAAGTCCACATAAGTTTATATTTTACCATATGTGGTACAGTATATGTGTGTCTATATGCATTCTTTAAAAAAATTAGAAAGTATGCAGAGTAATCAAGCATAATAAATCTCAAATAGTCAGATTTTTATTTCTTTAAACTAAGTACCTTGAAACATAATTTTCTCTTCAAAGAGATGTTGAAAGTGTTGTGTCAACAGGTTTCATAATGAGATAACTTTTCCAAACACATTCAGGAAATGGAAGACAAAAACTGTAAAAAATTCAAGGAAACAATTATTATTTTTTAACTTACAAAATCATACAATATAAATTTTGATGAAAACAGTACAATTGTCACCAATGAGCTATTCACATGTAAGTTTCAAGGGTGCAGCCCCTGGACATAGAAAATACCCATTAGGTTATCAATCCATTCACTTGTCATGGCTCTTGCATTTTTTAGTGATTTATCTGGTCTAGTTTAAGGGTCTTAATTGATGAGACATTCAAAGCTTCATTAGAAAGACTGAAGGAAAAATGTTCAGACTGAGTTTTGAGTAAGCGATTTAGTTCAACAATGGAAACTACTCCAGCAAAACTTAAGGATATATTTTCATCCGTCTGTGTAAGATTTCATAAAGTCTCAGCTGAATGAGATTTGAAACAAAAAGTCATGCTGTGAAGGGGGCATAACAGTACAGACACATACAAACTAGCAGACACACTGTAATAACATAATTCATAGTCACAGACTGCTGTATTATTTGGGAAAAAAGTCCAGCTTTGCATAGTCTGTCATAAAAACGAATTGCCAACTATTTATTTTAGTGTTCCTAATTGTTGTCAGAATATGACCAAGGTCTGTGACACAGAATTTTTCAAAGTCAGCCTGGGAAAAGGGGTGTACATTTATCAATGTTTTTATTTTATTCACCAATGCAGCAGCACTTGTGAAGGTCTGTTTTTATTTAATTCTCAGGATTTTGTTGTTAATGGAAAAGCTGTCTCATAAATTAGGGAAGTGCTCAATTACAGACTTGACAAAGATTGATTTAGTTCTGTGCTTGGTCACTACTGGCAAGTGAGGGCCAGTAAATACCCAGTCAAAACTAATGGTACATCACCTTAAAGGTGATCAGGGAATAAGTAGATTTAAGAAGAAAAAATGCCTATATAAAAGCATGTCTTGTGACAGCTTGGTCAGAAAGATATCTGAAGTCAGTCTGAAACTTTTCATTGACTTTACTGTGTTTTGTCTCAGACACCACTTACAAAACTTCTGTTCTGTGGGGGCACAGAATGATGTGTCCCTCTCTGGGAGGTACAGGTAGCTTGTGTCTTGCTGAAGAGGTACGTCTGGACTGGGATCTCACATGCTTTAAAAAAGAAGGGAAATAACTTTTAAAAATTCTTTACTGAATGTGCATTGCCATTGGTAAGTCCAGTACTCTTGCATTGTTTTTATAGTAGAAGTTTCATGATCTCAAGTGTCCTTGCTGATAATGCCTGTGTGAAAAGAAAGCAAAATAATTTGAAGTAGTCATGCCTCATTGAAGGAGAATTTCCTTACAACAACTAGAGCTAGTGTATTAAGAACAAGCAAGGATGAAAATCACATAAGATAAGAAACTAAGATGTGAAAAAATGTCAACAAATGTTAGCAAAACACAGTGAAAAAAACCCCAAGATGTCACCTCCTTTTCTGAGGCAGAGTAGGTAGTACTTTTAGTCTTCTAATTCAAGTGTGAAGGTCTGGTGAATGATTGTGTGAGCCACGAATTCACAATAAACTATAAGATGTGTATGTATAGATATTGATTTAGGTTACGTGACTCAGTATGTTAGGAAATTATGTAATTAATGCTACCCATACCAACAATACAATCCTGTCTTTTTTTTTATAATCATGCAGTAGTTTTCTCATATAAATGTGACCTGATCAATTTAAAAGGTAACATTAACACATTTTAATTTATATAGAAACTGTGTTTGTCCAAGATATTTTTAAAGTATGCTGCAGAAAATGGAAGATACATATATAAGATGTGGGTAATGAAAATACTGGATTTATCCTCCTCTCTAGTTTGGGTAAATATAGGAACCCTGAGGAACTGGGTTGCTGTGAAACAACAAGCTCTACAGCCTGCTGTGACAAAAATTCTTTGGGTGACAGCTGGCATGTTACTCAAATGAGTGTTTTTATAGGTAATAATGTATTGTCTTTTCATTGGGCACTTAATTTAAGAATATGTATTTCATTCAATGGATGTACTGAACCCCCTGATTTCATCAGAATTAAATGTGCAGATGGAGAGCTAGCCAAAAAGCCAAAATATTGTGAAAGAATCAGACAGCTGATGCTTGATGTTGAACCTTTGAAAAGGATAATTCTGACTTTATTTTCTTTGTCTTTCAATCTTTCTGATCTCTACAATACTTCTTCGTCACTTCAGAAAAGTCTTCTCTAATGCATATGATGCACTTAAATACAAAAATGATGACAGATAATTAGAAGTCTGGCTTAATTAAGAGATTATTCTCTTTCTGTCCAGACAAGAATATATAAATGGGAAAAAGAGTTTGCGGCTTGTGCCAAATATAGCCAAACTTCTCATTGGTTAAATCATATTTAAGACAGACAAAAAAGACAAAAAAAAAAATAAATCTGACCAGATGTTTTCAGCCATTTAAATTACTTAGATTCACCCATTTGAAGCGTACATAAAATTCATGTGTAACTCTAACCTTGAAAGTAACCATTGCTGTTCTCAGCCTTCATCCTCTCAGTCAAACAATTAACTGTGCCGTTGTATCATTAGAGGTGTATGGATCATTTTGCAGAAGAAATAAGTCTGTCAACCTCCTTCCCTACTGAAGTCAATATAGTTAGTCTTGATTTGCAACGATATAATGGAGAACACAAATTGGCTTTCTTACTGTAGCAACCAACCTTACTTCCAGCCTGAGTTTTCCAACCGACACTGTTAATGTTTTGTGTCCCACAGCGAATTAAAGAAAATTAAGCACAAAATGTGCATTACAACTAATGGAAATAGTGAAACCCTTATGTGCTTCAGTAAATGCAGAAAACAAGACTTTTCAGTGTTTTCTTGCCAGGAGATTTTGTATGATAGGCTGCTGATCTTCATGTCTAGAAAGGTGAAAATTTTAACATTCACATGAGAACAAAAGGCAAGTACAATTTTGAAAACACATTGATATTAAGAGGAAAATGGGCCAACTTTCTTGAAGCATAAGAGAACAGATTTGTAACTGCAGTGAAAGTAGCTACTTGGTTTAATTTCAATCATGGGGCTACAAGAAAACCGTAGCTTTGCTCCACTGACACTTGCTGCCATGAGGATGTCTCTAGCACAAAGCTCATTTTATTTCAGCTTGTAGAACGGAGGCAGAAATATTGTAATCTCAAAACACAAAAATGAGGGTATCATATATTAACTCCATTTATCAATGGATTTATATGTGATTAATGTCTGAAGAGGTTGGGATGGGTTTTGGATGGCTTGAGTCTGGTCTCTGGCCAGAGAGTATTCAATCCTACTCATTGGCACGATTTAAAAAACATATCTTCATTTGCTAAGCCTGTGGTGTAAAGAGTGAGAAGATGTTAAGTTCTTGATACTTCTGCATTTCACAAAAATAACTGTAAGAATCTGTTGCTATGAAAATTTATTTTTTAACAGAACTTGAGCTCAAATTGCAGCTATTAGTAGTTTTACAGTCACTCAAAATTTAGGTACTAGAAAATATCCTAGTGTTTTTAAGTCAAATCAAGCAGGTTTGTGTTTATCAGAATTTTTCTTTCTTGGCCCTAATATTTCAAATTTATCAAGCTTATTCAAAACAAAAAGTGTGGTTACTGAAAAAATTAAAATTTTATAGAGTTAATGAAAACTGGTCAATGAAGAATAAAATACACCCCTTTGCAGATCATGGATACAAGTCTTATTCAAAACTGTAGACTTAGCCATGGTCTCCCTATGGGTCAGATCCACGTAGGTGTTCAGGGATAGGTTTTATGCAGAATAGAGAGGACACAAGTTGATGTCATTTCACATCATAACTTTAAAAAATGCTGATTTTTTAAATGGAGAAATTATTTTCTCATACTTCGCTTAAAATATTCCCTTTTCAATTGCAATATTTTATTTTCACACTTCCTTTTTATGGCTACAAAGAAATAACTTAATTATGATCTCCTACCACAATCAACAACAACAAAAATCATCATTAACACCTTTCCTCCACTTGTGTAAAAGAGAGAGAATAGGATTTTGGATAAGCAAATAGAGGCCAGATGGCCAGATAGAAACATCTGCTTGTGCTTAAACCAAACTGGCCATTCCCTACACCAAACAAAGAATTGACTTTACGTGTAGTGACATCTACATTGTTTACTTAGATGTATTTCCTGCTAGCTTTCCATAAGAGAAAAACAGAAAGGCAAAAAAAAAAAATAGCCATCAGTTTCCTCGTCACCAAAACCTACATTTTCTCTCAGTATCAAATACAGCTTTCATAGTTTGAAAACAACAAATAAACAACAATAATTGGCAAATTGAAAAAGCATGTGGTTTCATTATTACACATGTTCTGTGAAATCACTCCTAAAAAAAAATTAAAGTTTTATATGCTAAATTAGTGTGTGGTTGTGTGGCTTTTTAAGACTTCTGTAGCTTATAGATAACATATGTATTATATAATATGGTAGTTATTAAATAAACAGTAGGTATTCTCATGAATGGTAAAGAAATAGGCTTATAAAATGTGTGCAGTGTAAATTACCAATGCATAAATATGACAGTTTTGTATAGAGTATTTAAAGAAATTTTATAGGTTTAATTGAAAGTACAGAGTCGAGTAAGAAACAAATACCAATGACAAAGAGGAATTAAGGTAAGGAAGAAAGGATATGTTCTCAGTTGACACTTAAAACATGTAGTGTGTAGAGAAGCATAAATATTGAAGATTATTCCAGGTGCTTGCAGCTGTAGAAGGAGTTCTGGCCCCAGAGGTAAAATCACCAACCATATGAAGTTCCAACAGGGGAAAGTGCCAGAATCTGCACCTGGGATGGGGCAGTCCTGGATGTGCTGGGGAGTGAGATGCTGGAAAGCAGAGCTGAACACGGTGAATCTGAGCCAGCAGCGTCCTTGTAGCCAGCAGGGCCAACCCTGTCCTGGGGGCATCAGGGACAGCATGGCCAGCTGGGCAAGGGAAGGGATTGTCCTGCTCTGCTCTGCTCTGGGGCAGCCTCACCTCGAGTGCTGGGGGCAGCTTTGGGTACTGCAATATGAGAAAGATACTAAGCTATTAGAGAGCATCCAAAGGAGGGCTACAAAGATGGTGAAGGGCCTTCACCAAAGGAGGGCTCCGTGCCAGGATAGATGTTGGGTTGGGGGTGTCAGCCCAGACAGAGAGAAGAACTCTGCAGAGAGAAAGAGAGCTGCACTGTGGAGGATTTTCAGATCCTGGAGCTGTCGCCACAGCATAGTTTCATGTCAAGCTTAAAGTAGTAGAGAAAAATTAGAAGCATAAGCCTAGAAGAGACATTAAGAAGTGTGTCATGGTTTAGGAACGGCAGTCTCACTCCCCTCTCCCCACACCTCCTGTAAGAGCGATAAAAGGCAGAGATAACAGGCTGAGATTAAAAAAACCCCTAGAAATTGCAATTAAATAAGCAAATGAACAGTAACAGCAACTATACTAATAACAACAGTGTACCAAAGACAGGGTGTTTTAACTACAAATTGCTCACCAACCAATCCTGACCAACCAACATGGTGCAACCCTGAGACAATGAACAAAGTGGTGTCCAGACCATCTGCTCACACTTCTACCTCAACTGCAAGCCACACCCACCTTCCCATACCTGAGAATCCCTTCCTTCCTTCCTTCCTTCCTTCCTTCCTTCCTTCCTTCCTTCCTTCCTTCCTTCCTTCCTTCCTTCCTTCCTTCCTTCCTTCCTTCCTTCCTTCCTTCCTTCCTTCCTTCCTTCCTTCCTTCCTTCCTTCCTTCCTTCCTTCCTTCCTTCCTTCCTTCCTACACTTCCTTCCGACACTTCCTTCCGACACTTCCTTCCGACACTTCCTTCCGACACTTCCTTCCGACACTTCCTTCCTTCCGACACTTCCTTCCGACACTTCCTTCCGACACTTCCTTCCGACACTTCCTTCCGACACTTCCTTCCTTCCCTCCCTCCCTCCCTCCCTCCCTCCCCTTGACAATGATGCAAATGTGCTATGGTATAACGACCTAGACACACCCACATGGCTCCAGGCTCCACCTCCTCACAACTAATGCAAAAAATTCACTCTTTCCCTGACCAAAGCCAGCCCAAGGAGGCAGATTTAAATTTCATGGTGCTCATTTTTGTAAAATCAGAAAAGAAAACACCTGTGTTACTGTCTTGAAAAAATTTGATCAAAGTATATAAGACACAAACATTTGCAGATTGTTTCCATGTGCAAATGAAACAATATTTATAGTGCCGGTACTCAGGACAGAAGTGCGACACTTATTCACAAAGTTATGAATGCACACTGAACACGCCTCTGGTCAATTTAGTTCATCCTTTTCTTCTCTAAAGTTTAAGACTGAATATCTATATACGGTTTGGATATACTTATTTTACTCTAATATTTATAATGTTGCATCCCATAATGATATGCAAATTGCAGTCAGTACATGAGTCAATCATGGAGAATATTAGAGAGACTAAATTTTGTCTTAATGGAAAGACAATTAAAATCAGACTGTTTTCCAGAAAATGCAGTACTTGAAGAATTCACTTCGTGTTTAAAATCATACAAAAATACTTAGTGAATTCTTTCACATCAATGGCAGAGTGCAAACATTTAATATACAGCATGGAACTTCCACAGGTAAATGAAGCTTTAGTAATCCCACACTGTCTTTTCAGTCCCTCTGTGCAATTTTTGCATTGCATCTTCCCTGATTTGATCACAAAACCCCCATAAACACCATATTACAGTTATAAACTTTAATAAACACTGACTATGGATTGACTCTGTTATTACATCAAGCCCTTTGGAGACCATAAAGGGGCACCAAAAAGGACTGCCACTGTTTAACCCCAGCAGGCAACTAAGCCCCACCCAGTCACTTGCCCACTCCCTCCAGTAAGATGGTGGGAAGAATCAGAAGAGTAAAACTGAAAAACACTTGCAGGTTGAGATAAAGAGACTTTAATAAGTAATGCAAAAGCTGCATGTGCAAGACACAAAATGTAAAGTATCTTAACTACTTTAGAATGTAGAATGATGGAGAGCAAATTAATTGTAGTAATTAAAAGAGACAGAAAAATATTTTACTCAGCAGAAAGATTTCAAGGATCGCAAGGCTTTCTTGCGTTCTTTTGTGTCATTCATGTGGAATATATTTCTGTTTTGATTGATGCCAGTCTACCTACCCAGTGCAATTATTTACAGGCATGGTTCAAATAAACTATAAACTTGGTCTAAATATTCTAAACATGATAATTAACATATTATAGATAGACAATAACTGTAAGCAGAGTAGATCTTTAGGATGTGCCAAATTACCCTCCATTAGCTCAGTTATTGAACTACAGATACCTGCTGCCTCATTTGCTAGCAGTTTTTTAGTTTGCCTTTTGTATTGGCTGCTATCTATTGGATAGTTCATTCTGAATTTAAGAAATCATTATTCCCTCCAGGCATCAGTCTATATTTTGTTAATGATTCTTCAAAGTAGATACTCAGCTGCTGATGGCAAGTCAAAGTGGATAGCTGGTATTTTTTTTAATATTTTAAAGCTCAACTGATGCACAAGTAGGTGTCATACACCCCAATTAATTAATTTAAAACTCTCAGGTTTAATGTTTCATTGAATAGAATGGTGTGATTCAGAAAAAAGAGGTGAATAATTATAAATAAAACTTTGATCATTCTATATCAGTACCGAGCAGCTCTGAACTACAGTCAATTGCAAAACATGAGTTACCCACCAACAGCAACCAAGAACAGCATGCTGTCCTCATCAGGCTGACTCCAAGGGTTGCACTTCCTCCAGTGTGTTGAAGTACATTGACTAATATTTTATCAGCTTTAATTGCAATTTAAATAATTAATTCAACAAAACAACCGTTTCATAACATTTTTCCAGTGTAGTTGAGAACAGCACATGAAGTTTGATCTATAAAATCTGAGCTATGATTTATATATTTTGTTCACTGAAATTAATTTGTATTTTACAAGTGTTAATCACTTCAGATTTTGCACAGTTTATATAATCAGAGAATGCATAGACATGAAAGACCTCTATTGTTTTCCCAACAATATGTTAACACAGCCTTCACAAGCTTTAAAGCCAATAAAACACACTTATGAAATTATTCTCCATGATAGTGCAATCAAAGGTACAAGATAATACAGTGTTCATTCTTTAGATTTAAGTTTCCTCTGACAACAGATTATGCTAGAATAAATTCCAGTTACATCAAAGGAATACCGAAAAAGTGTGAGAGAAGAATAAGATCTTTTTAACCTCATTTTTTTTTCTAATTGATCCATATGTCAAGTTTCATGCCTAAAAGGAAACTTTTTTTTTGTTTCCTTGATGTTTGTTCATTCTTTTGCAATAGTATTTTGTAACATCATTGTGTGCATGCACCAGAATAGTGTAATTTGCTTTCATTAGCTTTCAGAAACCATTGTAATTTAAATTCTAAAGGGAAAAAATGCCTTATCCATTCACATAAAAATCCCTAATTCCCTTCATGACAACAAAAGTTCAGAATGACTTGATATATTGGCCTGAATAATTAACCATATTTTATATGGGAACTCAGCAAGGATTTAGATAGCTTTAATCTTCTCATTTTTCCTTTAATAGACTTCTTCTTAGAAAATATGCATCAGGTAATTCCAGGAAAATGTCTTGCTTTCTGATCTACATCACCAAAACTTCCAGGGATGAACTTTCATTCTCTGAATCTCAATATTTTTTTTCATGTTACTCAAGCAATTTTCTTCAACCTTGAGGTCTGAAAGGCATTTTTTTTCCTCCTAAGTTTCATTTTTGTTCTAATTTCACACTTTTCATTATGTTAACATATTCTTTTTTCTTTTATCCGTCCTGACTTTTATCCTTCACTGCTAAGTTACTGATTAATTTTATTCCCAATTGTCTGCTCTCCTCCCAGCATCCTACCTTGACCCACAGGTTTTACTTTATAATGTACTATATTTACTTTATGCCACTCTAATGACTTCCTGCATTGTATGTTTGCATTCCTGGTAGAAACTCTAATGCAATACTTGAAACTTCAGCATTGCGCAAGATTTTTAACTTACTCTGAGATAATTCTTCTTCTTAGAATAATAATAATAATAAATTTTAAAAAAAGCTTTCCTCCTTGCAATCCATGCATTTATTATGTGAAATCCTAGTAAACATGGTTTTGAACAGGATGGAGTTAGTTTTCTTTATGGCAGCCAATATGACACTGTTTTAGTTTAGTTTAGTGGCCAAAATAGTGGATAAGTTGGATATTAGGAAAAAGTTTTTACAGAGTGCTAAAGTACTGGAATTGACTGCCAGGGGAGGTGAGTGGGTCATCTTCACTGGATGTGTTTAAAAAAAGATTGGATGTGACACTGGATGCCATGGTTTAGTTGAGGTGTTGGGGCATAGGTAGGACTCTATGATCTTGAAGCTTCTTCCAACCTAGTGATTCTGTGATTCTGTGATAACATAGGGCTGTTTTAGCTAATCTGGAGCAGTACTCCTCTGTTTTTCATGGTGCCCTGACAGCAAGTGGGCTGAAGGCACCAAGGATTTGGGGTGCACAGCTGTGGCAGCTGAGCCCAACTGACCAAAAGGATGTCCCACACCATATAGGAACCCATCTGCATGAACCTACCCATACAGGTAACCAAGGCAACCACGAAACCACAGCAGAAATCCAAAGAGTATATTTATTTCATTCCCTCACTTACAACACCAGGCAGCACAGGCACATGGGGGCACAGGCTCTGTCTGGTTCAGCTCATCCTGGCCAGCAGCAGGATGGGGGCTCCCCGCCTGCCTCACTGTAACAAAAGGCTTTGGGCATGTTTGTGAGAGTGTGCTGCCTCTGAAAACAGGCAAAGGGTGAGCAACACTACACATAATAAATGGAATTTCACCACAACAACCTTGATAGCATTCCCAGCTTCAAGATCACTTTGAACCAAACTATTCCCTCCTCCTTGCCAAATCTTCTGGTTTTAATGCTTTCCTCCCTACACCATCCTGTGTAACAATAATAATTGAAGGAAAAAGGAGGAAGGGGGGTGTTGTGAGTTATGACCTCTGTCTTCCTAAGTAACCATTGCATATGATAATCTCTGTTTTTCAAAAATGGCTAAACATTTGCCCACCAATGGGAAGTAGTGAATGAATTCCTGATTTTGCTTTGCTTGAGTGTACAGGTTGTTTCATCTATTAAACTGCCTTTATCTCGATGCACAACTTTTCTGCTTGTAGACTTCCAGTTGTCTCCCCAGTCCCACTGGGGGAGAGTGACTGTCAGGAGAGCTGGGGTGAGTCACAACAGGAAAAAGAGGCAATCCACCATCTTTACCTCCTTGATTAATATGCTCATAAAATAATTTTATCATTGATATGGATTTTCTATGTGAATTGGTGAGCACAAATATATTTATACAAGAGATTGGTGACTTTATTTTAAGATATAGGCAAAATGAATGATTGAGAAAGAAGCTGAGAACCTGTAGGAACTTGGAATTAGGAATCACTGCTTGCTTTTTGGTGACCAGAAGAGCACAGGAACAGTTCGAGGCACTACAGAGAGCGGCGCCCTGCACAATCAGTACAGAAGTTTACAAAAAACCCAAGTAAAAAGTCACATCCATTTATACACAGTAGTTCTGCTGATTCTCTATAAGCTCTTAAGTGAAAGACTACATAAAAAAAGAATTTAAGGTAGAGGAAGAAAAGAAAAAGATAAATGTAGTCTCAAAGGAGAAACTAATACATTTCAATCCTTTATGAGAGATCAGTGGTGTTAAATTATTAATATGATGAAAGGTTAAGGAGCATCTGTTTCTGCCTGTGGTCCATGGTCCAATAGACCCTGATTCAATGGTGATCTTCCAGTTTACTTCACTTGCCTTAGACCTGCTTTGTGCAGTACAGCTACATCATTCGCAATAGTCTCCAACGAAAAAAAAATAAAGTAGTTTCTCACAATGCACTTTAGATTAAGGCTCAAGTCTATTTCCACTACAGTGAACAAGTGTTAGATGCACAGTTTCTATTAACAACAGAGAGAAATCTGTGCCTAATTCCCACATGCATCCTTAAGTGCTTGCCTGTTTGCTGTGGTTTTTAAACTCAGCTATTTCCTGAGATAGGTACACAAAGGAGGAAATAAACCAAACACAAACCCCCCTCCTAAACGTGTTTTTTTTCCTATCACTAAGCATAAAAATTATATCAATCAACATTGTCCAGACTTTATACAAACTGACATTGGTTCTGGGAATAAGAACTGTGTTTTCTCCCATTTCATGTTTTAAAAAATGCAAAAATAAGGATTCTATTGAAGATAAAATTATTTGTCAATTGCACAACTTTTTTTTTTCACAATTTTCTGAGCAGTATTGAAGTGATAGAATAATTTATGATTACTGAACTACTTACCACAATTTTTAAATTAACTGCAGAAGCCACCACTCTCAATGCTTATCTCTTGAGAAATATTCTAGATGGATATGAATCCTCCCATGGTAGTTTAGAAAAGTGTAAAATGAAATAATCAAATATCCCGATCTAACGAACTTTCCATTAGTTCAACAACCAACCTACACAGAATTTACGCAAAATGCTCACGTGCATTTAACAAGCCACTTACATCCTGGTCTAATTTTAAATCAGTGGCTATAACTATCCTATCTGAAAGGATGATCTTCAGACAATTGAATACTGTCAAAAGCACAGAAACATTTTCTTCTACTTGCGTCTTTCTTGTTTTTCTCCTGTGCCTGGGCATTCCTGTATGCTCAGACTAAGGACTTCCTGTCTGCAAGAGTTACTGACCACTCTGCCGGGTACTTAGTGGAGGTTGGTAGGCAGGTGAGCATTGTTTGAAGGACATCTGAACATGCCTGTGCTGGTGAAGTGAGCAGGGTTAGGCTGTGGATCCAAGCAGTGGTAAATGAGTGTCCTTATTTTTTAACACTGGGATGCTCCCTGGAATGATTTTATTTTGCTACGAGGAGCTCTCTCACAGGTATTGCCCAGCCATAATTTGTCTAGTTTGGATGTTCCCAATTGTTCCACACAGGCAATACTGATAAATCCTGTAGGCTTATGGAAGGGAAGAGAGTTCAAACATTTGTGTGGTGACTGTCTTGTATTGACAAGTATAGGGGGCATTTTCAGAACAAGTGTGCAGCAGAAAATAGTACAGTAGTAAGACCTTAAAAATCATGAAAGCTCACTGCTTAGAGAGAATCACACTAATAAACATGATCCGGGAACTAATACCAGAGCAGTCATATTAAACATAATAAATGCTTATAAAAACCAAACCAAATATCTACCTAATAGTTTTTTGAAAGGGAAGAATTCCTGTCTGAACATGGGTTTTTCTTGTAATTTTGTTTGAAATAATAGGTCTCACAGTATTTGCACAAGTGTAAGAGCTTTCTACAGCTACTTTCTTTGCAGCTGCTATCCTCTGCTTTTAACTGTTATGCTTTCTTTAGGGTGAGGTGACTTGTTCAATTAATTCTTTCAACAGATATTTTCTAAGCTTGGACTCTCTTGCCTCCGCCCTCTTTCACGTCATCTGCTTCCAAGCACTTCTGGGGCTGCATGAACTTGACTTAAGCTGTTTGCCTGTCCTGCTGGTGCCATTTGCCATTTCCTTTTCAAAGGGCTATTGCTGCTACAGCTCTATTCTACGCAGGGAGTGTGAAACCTTTGAAACTGATGCAGCTTCATTGCAGAGACTATCAGAAGGAAGTAACATAAAAAGAAAATCACTTCATACCTGTTTAACTGCTGTAGGATTTAACAAATTTTAAACAAATGAGAAGTAGATAGATGTTTCTAAATGCTTACTACTTGGCTGCAGAACCATGTTGATTTCAAAGGCATTTTCTCCCTGCACAGAATAGAGGGGCAGCAAAAACTGTTCTTTGAAGAGAAAATGCCACCATCAGGAAAGGAAGACAGCTCAGACAGCTCAAAGAGTCCCAAAAGTGTTAGGGAGCCACGGAGGACATCTAAAGGGGAAAGTCCAGGCTGTGAGCAGCCTGAGGAATTAGTTTAAAAGAACCCCTTTTCCCCACAGAAATCCTTCAGATGAAGCGGCAACTGTTGGATTCTTTCACGGCTAACATAGAGGGATCAAGCTCAAACAGTTCTGTAAGTCCTACAAAACAGCAGAGGATAACTAAAAGGTCTAAGTAAAGAGCAGATCGTACATTACGGCATTTTCCTCTCCTGGCATGTAAAGTGAAGGGGGGAGGGAGAGCAGAAAAATTAATAATAAGTCATAAGTAAGACTCGAGTTTGAGCAACCGCGTTCTTTCTAACTACACACAGCTTGTAGTTTAAATTAGATAATAGTGATTTGCTTTTACTATTAAAAAGCTGCTACCTTTTACTTCAGAGGTGACTACATTGCAGTGAGGGTGAAGGATAAGCTGTTTGTACTTTGTTGTGTAATGCCCCCGAGCACCATATAAAGAAAATGACTATTGTACATGCTTTGTAGCTTGTAAAATCCTTTGAAATAAAATGTGGACTATAAACATTATATAAAAAAGGATGACTGATGAAGAACTATATATTCTTGATAAGTATGTGTTTATTGGCAGGTAATTAAAAGGAGTCATCAGATCAGGAAAAAGCTTTTATCCCAAGAATTTTATAACCATATTTAGATCATTAGTTTTTGAGGTATTTGGATGATTAAAGATTGAGAGATACTAATGAAAATAAAGGCTTTACTTGATTTCTGCATTAAGAGTATGCAAAAGGTGTATAAACAAAGATAATGGCAAGGAAGTAGTTTGTCAATAGAACCTTTTTAATCTAAAAAAAATACTTAATTGAAGGATGTGTCTCAGCAGGAAAACAAGGGCTATTTAGCTATAACTTGTCTTTAAAATGTATTTTCAACATCTATATTCACATTGTATGTGTAGAGGAGGTACTTTGAGGGCGGGTAGCTGGTCTGATGAGGCATGTTAAAAGGACTTGCATGTACCTCCAGCTTCTTTATTAAAGTAGTGTGAATTTAAATATGAGAGCACTTTGATTGCCCTTCCTGCAATTTCTGTCAGTTGCACTCACCTGTTCATAGCTCTAACCAGAGCATCAGCCAATTGTCTTTTGAACAGAGTCTTACAGTGCAAATCCTTTTTTCATGTCAGCTGCTAGAAACAGTGAGAAATTAGAAGGCAGGAATAATGGCTTGTGAGTGGAGTTTTAGGCAAACAAGTTAGAAGTAAACCTTTTTGACCTCTAAAGCAGTTGCCTGTTTACTCCTTCCAACTCTACATGACCCAAGCAATGCTCCTTACAGAACACCATCCAGTCAGAGTCACTGACTGATGACTCAAACCTGAGAGACAATTCTCCTTTTCCCATTTGAATAAGCATCCCATTTGTTAGCTTGATATCCCTGGCATTTTAAACCATAACACTGCAGCAACGGCAAGTACGAACATAAACATTTTCTACATAAAAGCTTGAAAGGCTCAAGCATGAAGACATTTGTTGGTTAGATCCCTGGTTTCTTAGGTAAAGTGGCCTAAAATCAAAGCAGCAATTTTTCTAAGGTAACCTTATAGAGCTGGCTACTCAATGAGAAGTACTCTAAGTTTAGATCACTAGGCATACAACCTAACTGCAGATGCAGGATGATGAAAAGCCAATGGCCTCTTTTAATCCATACACAAAAATGATGCATGCTGAAAATTAAAGGTGGAGAAAATGGTTTCAAATTTGAGGACATGAGACTGAGCTATTTCAGGGCACATTGGTCTGGATTCAAGATAAATTCTGATACTGCTTTAGGTGAATTACATGCTTCCCAAAGTTGGACTGCAAGCAGAAACAACTATATAAACTAAATTCTCCCTTACATTCTTCTAGCTGTCAATATCACCATTTAAATGAATCTGAATGACAGAGAAATCAATGCACATTTTTTCCAAAAGGCCTGCTCACCAGGTGCTTAGTCCATTTATGATTAAAATTTCTGATGTAGATAATGACCAAAATGTTTCATCAACTGCATGAAAGAAAATCAGCAATACTTACTCTGAGGAAAAACACCAGGTAAATTTAAACAGAACCCATAGAATCATAGAATCATCATCTAATGGCCTAGGTTGGAAGGGGCCTTAAAAATCACCTCATTCCCACCCTCCTGCCATGGGCAGGGACACTTTCCCCTAGAAAACCAGGTTTCTCAGTGCTCCATCCAGCCTGGCCTTGAATGCGTCCAGGTATGGGGCATCCATAGCTTCTTTGGGCAACCTGTTCCAGTGCCTCACTACCTCACAGTAAGAAAATTCTTCTTGATACTTACTGTAAACCTGCTCTTTCAGTTTAAAGCCACTAAAGCCATTGTCCTGTCACTACCTGCTTTTGTAAATAGTCTCTCTCCCTCTTTCTTGTAGATTACCTTCAGGTACTGGAAGGGTCACCCTGAAGCATTTTCTTCTCCAGACTGACAAATCCCAATTCTCTTAACATTTTGTTACAGGAAAACTATGGCTGTAGGAAGTGTAGGAACTTAAATAGACAAAACAATTGATTTTCTCACTTGCTGGAAAATAAAATCCATTTGACGGAATCTTTTGTGATGTTAGACTCTCAGAAATTATATAACCCAACTTAGGATCCCTCCACCATCCACAGGAGAAAGTGGAAAAAATTGACAGGTGATGCATCTGACCCAAAAAAGTCTAGAAATAATAATGCAGTTACTGTGTCTTGCACTGCAAGAGTCTCAAGATTTTAAACATAACTCTCTCATTCATTTTGGAGACAGGACTTGGAGTTGCCACATGCCAGCCTTTCCATTACCTCGATGACTTCAGACCAAGAAGAAACTTGAAACTGGAATTTGTCAATTACTCTGAAAAAAAAAAAAAAAAGACAAAGAAAAAAAAGACAAAAAAAAAATCAAGACTACACATTTTTTTTTTTAATTCTGTGGGAAAAAAATTATCACCCATGGCATACCCCCATTCCTTGAATGTATCTTTTAAGACATTGTCTCATGTTTTATTTTCTTAAAGTCTGAACTTAATACATTTTCGGGTATGGGCAGACAAACTGTGAGAAGTTGTTTCAATGAAGTCTATTAATAGAGTGACCATGTCCTTGCAATGTGGATGAGTTTCCATTCCATCTTACATTTCTGTATAGAATATGTTCATGTTACCATGTGCTATTGTCTGCGTATGATGATGCCAATGCAAACATAAAGTGCTGACTGATGAATTTCTGGCTGAGGGAGGGAAATGGTGGTCCATTCAACAAGATTGAACATCATGTCTCAAAATATTGTTGCATGTGTGTTTTAAAAGGATGATATACTCTGGATCAGACATTAAAGTAGTGGGATTAAGTAAAGGTAAATCATGTTTGCCCAAACTGATTGCCTTCTATGATGAACCAACCACCTGGCTGGGTGAGGGGAGAGCAGTGGATGTTTTCTAACTTGACTTCAAAAAGGCTCTTTACACTGTCTCTCACAACATCCTCAGAGGCAAGCTCAGGAAGTGCAGACTTGAGTGAACAGTGAGGTGACTTGAGAGCTGGCTGAACAGCAGATCTCCAAGGGGTGCAATCAGTAGCACAGGGTCTAGTTAGAGGCCTTCAAAAATTATGTCCTCCAAAGTTTAATAATGGGCCCAATATTTTTTAACTCCAGTGACTTGGATGAAGAGGCAGATGTCTCCTCAGGAGCTTCATTGTTGACACAAAGCTGGGAGCAGTGGGCAATAGCCCAGAGAGCTGTGCAGCCCATCAGAAGGACCTGGATGGGTTGCAGAGATGGACAGAGAAGAACCATCTGAAATGCAGCAAAGGCAAATGCAGGACCCTGCACCTGGAAAGGAAAAGCCCCAGGCAGCAGTACAGGCTGGAGACTGATGTGCTGGAAAGAAACTCTACAGAGCAGGCCCAAGAGTCCTGGAGGACGACAAGCTGTTCATGAGCCAGGAGCGTGTCCTTGTGGGCAGGAAGGCCAACGGTATCCTGGTGTGCATTAGGAAAAGCATTGCTGGGGGATCAAGGGAGATGATCCTGCCCCTCTACTCAGTCCTGGTGAGATCACTCTGGGAGTGCTGGGAGTCCAGCTGAGGGCTCCAAGAGAGCCATGGAGCTCCTTGAGTGAGTGCAGCACACAGTGAGTGACAAAGGTGATGAGGGGACTGGAGCATGTCTCAGTGAGGACAGGCTGAGGGAGCTGGGCCTGTTCTGGCTGGAGAAGAGATGAGAGGGGATCTCATCAATGTCTGTCAGTGTCTGAAGGGAGGGTGTCAAGAGGATGGAGCCAGGCTCTGCTCAAGCAGAGCCAAGCCAAAGGATAAGAGGAAATAGGAATGGAAGTGATGCCGAGGAAGTTACACCTGCATATGAGGAAGAACATTTTTAGTGTGTGGATAACCAAACAGTAGAACAGGTTGCCCAGAGCAATTATGGAGTCGCCCACACTGAAAATATTCCAGAACCGTCTGGACACAATCCTGTGCAATGTGCCCTAGGATGACCCTGCTTGAGCAGGGACCAGATAGCTCAATGTGGTTCTTTCCAACCTTACCCATTCTATGATTTTGTGATCATGACTTATCCAGGTTATTGGTTAAGCCCTCAAAGCTTCTTAGATCTTGAGATGTTGTGGGGTTTATGTTCCCTTTCTTTTCCTTCAAAATATGATGAAACAAGTGATGCAGAATGTTATTCTTTGAGATGAATAAGAGATGCATATCCAAATGCTTTTTCAGCACGGTTTTATAGAAATCCCAGCCAAAGAAACACCAGAAGAATTTGGATGTTGTAACTAAAATTTTGTTTAGTATAGCTTTATTATAATTGCATTTATTCACCACTTGTCAAAGTGCTATTCCATGTGGAAGCTTGACTATTTGTTCATTAAAAGATATAGAGCAGGAAAAGATGCTGGTAAGGAATGAAAGGCAATACCTCTTATTGCCTTTTCAATGGACCTTTCATGCAGATCTTTTTCAGTGCTGACAAAAAGGGTGACAATGACCCTGAACTAGAAGGCTTTTTTGGTACAGAATATTTTTCCTTTAATCAGTATGAAAAGGTAAGAAAGCTGAAGGAAATTAGTCCACACAGAGCACTGATCATACTTTTGCCTTCTTTTGTTTGTCCAGTGAAAGATTTACATTGATTGCAAAGTTGCAGTTTAATGACTGCAGCACTTCATCACTGAATAGATATTTTTACCCTCAGATAGAACATTTTCAGTTGTGGATTGGACCTCCTTTGGGAAACTAAAGCATTGAAACCATGATTACCTCTGTAACACAACAATGGTGAATAAATACTGGCATCCATTCTACAGTATCAAATGGGGTTCAGAATACAGTTCTTGTATTCTGAAAAACTTTTTCAGCTATTAATACCTCAAAATATTTGCAAAACTCTCGAGAAAAATTAGAAGATGAGAAGAATTGGTCAAGTATATATTGACAAATGAACAGATATGTGAAATTGGGATATAATTACTTTCTGAAAGAGCTATTGTGCCTGTAGTTTCTAAGGACTAGCAGAGGACTTTTTGTGTATTCCTTGCTCTTCGTTTCCATAGCTAGAGCTGTCACAAGTTATGACGGATCTGAGTATCCAGATACAAATTAGTATTTCTTTCATGACCTGGAACTTCCTTCAAACATGACTGAATGATGATCCAGAGGAAGAGAACTTGGAAAAAAAACTTGGCTGTCAAGATCTTCTTAAGTTAATGACTATAAGAAAAGGATGACAAGAACTCAAAAGTCAGTAGGGCAGGAAGAAAATAGTGAACACACATGATCTAGTCAGCCTATTCTACACATAAGACTTGAACAGCCTAATGCCAAAATCTGTTATATTGGCTGCACCTTCCAAAGATTCAAAGTGGTTATTTTCAAGGAATTTCCAGGAATACCATGGTGTGAAAATAATTAGCACTTTTCAGAGAACTTGCTTCTTCCTACAGTGGGGATGCACAGATTTTCCAGAGTAAAAGCTGGAAGCAAGACCTCTGCTGTGCCTCTCCATTTGCTGTGAGAGACTAAGAAGTCTTGGAATAAAAGGAGTAGAAAAGGTATGGAAGTTTACTTTTAGTACTGTAAAACACCACTGGTAAAAATTGAAATTTCACATAAGTTGCTCACATGAGTAAATACTTGCAATTTATTATTTTTTTTTTTTGTCAGGAAAGACAATGAGCATTTATTCCTTCTCATTCAAATGATTGATAACAACAGAGATATAGGTCTACTTGTAAGCCCAGCCACCTCTACATGATGCACAGAATCTTTGTTTTGCCTTTTGTTTTGTTTTGCTTTGCTTTGTTTGCTTGTTTGTTTGGTTTGGATTGTTTTGTTTTGTTTGTTTGAATTTTTCACTTTGGGAAAACCACATAGGGCAGGAGAGCCCATAGCTTTCTGCCAACCCCAGGATGTCAGTCTGCAAGAGAAAAGACTCTAAACCACAACAATATGTGAGAAACTGTTCACTGGAGAAAAGGCAGAATTTCCCCAAAAACTTGTATAAAGGAATTTCATTTGAAAAAATGCCTTATGCAAAGTAAAATGAGCCAGTCAAAAACATATTCTGAACTTTGTAAACCGGAATGTGAGCAATTGCTCTCAGAAAGAAAATTGAGGTAAGCAGGAAAGACTTTAAAAGAGCTCAAAATGCTGCTCATAGAATGAGGCCTGAAAGAAGCTGTTGAGGCAAAGTTACCCTCAGGCAATCAGCCCCAACCTGACATAGGCACAGGCAAATTAGTTGCACAATGCTGTTAACTGAGCTCATTCTGCAGCAGAAACAGATGTATTCCAAGATGGAAAAACACAAGCTAGAAACAGCAAAGAGGAGGTAGGACACAGACAGGGTGGCAGGGAGAGCTGCTGATGCTGCTCATAAAGCTTCAGCAGCAAAATCTTGGGGCAGTTTGTACAGGGGGGGCAGCCACAGGCAGGCAAAAGTCTGAGACTATGCACAAACAAGGCAGGAGTTCAAGGCTTTTATTTCTCAGTCCCCTCTCCATGAAGACCTGTCTCAGTACAGCAGGTCTGTTCTGTGAAGAAGGAGGCTCTTATAGCAGAGAACTTGGGTTAATATGACAGATCGTGACAGAGTGCATATGGTCATGTACATGGGTAACTAAAGGGGTGTATAGGTTACTAAGCTTTTGTGTAATGCCTAAGATGAATTTTTAATTATCTTTGGCTTTAAGTATGAGGTTTACAAAATATATTTTGAAAACTTTAGCATTATTTTCTCTACCAATACTTCTTTAGGGAAAAAAATTAAAATTGAGCTCCTGATATAATTACAGAAAAAAAATCAAAAAGAGCAAAATATTTTAATAATTTTATTTGTGAAAACAAAAATCTTTAATTCTTTGATTTAATCCTTACATTTACCATACAAATAGGGATGGGGATAACAAAGTAAAAATATGCAGATGTGTTGCAAACAATAAGGTAATACACAATACAACTTTTTTGAAACAAGAAATAAGTAACTTAACACTTAGGTTGAAAAATATGCTTCAAAAATATGTTTGCAGATTTTGCTTTGCATCTCATGCTCTAAAATAGACCCATCTGCAATAAGCTTCCATTTTTTTGAGGCTATGTTTTAACATGCAAAAAATAATTTTCAAATAAAACCACTGTCTGAAGTGACATACAGTAAAATTCTCCTTAAACTTGCCTAACTTATGAACTCTACATACGTGTGGTTTGTCAGCTGCTTTATGTATAGCTAGGGGGCTTTCAGTGCTATGAACATACAGTAAGTTCTTGTATTTTACTGCATTTAATGTAGCAGTGCTCTTGTACCAAAGCTATTAAGCCTCTTGATCTTACAATCTCCTGCTGCTGCAACAACTTAGCAGTAGTTTCAGTACTAAGGAGGCATATTGCTCATCTCCTTCGGGGTCTCCAGAACTCCTGCTACGGTGATGAGTACAGAGACTTAATGCAGTTGTAATATCCAGTATGGACAAATGCCACCATTTAATTAGCTGTGCAGTCCAGAATGTATTGCAGTCTGATTTCTAGAGTTTTCAGGGTTCTATATTACCTGTGAGGCTAAATGGAAATGCTCTCAATACAAAATGCCAGGTGCCATATAACTATTTGTGTTCTTCTGTAACTGGTAACATGTTTTCCCATAAAGTTCAGTTTAAGATATTTGCTTTGATCCATTTTGGTATCTCTGATATTATGGGGATGCCACTGCCATTGTTCCAAACTTACTTCATAGATATATCATAACTAGAAAAAGTCAGGGTCCACTTACAGGCTCATGTGCTTTCTTCTAAGCTTTCTTCATGGTTGAAATATGCTCCCAGAGAATTCATGCTGCTGGGAAACACTAAAAGATGAAAGTATTCCTTGGAGCATTTATATATTCAATCTTTAGCATGCCTGAGTGAGATTCACTAGACCACCTAGAGCTAACCTATAGATGTGCACAGCTCATTTAGCTGGTTTGCTTATGTAATTTCTAGAGAGGACATACACTTCTGCAGTGTTATTCACCAAATCATTCCCTAAAAGTCCATTTTCTCCTCCATTGGTGACACTGGGAAGCTGGGGAGGTTAGCTCAGATGCAGACACTGATGCCCTGGCTATCTACACTCAAGGTGTTCCAGCAGCCACAGGGATGACTCCAAACCACATGAGATATAAACACACTATGACAAGACAAGGACAATCTGAGACTGGGCTCCCCCAACCTGTGCATATCAGATCCAACAAAAAAAAAAAAATTTTAAAAAACCCTCTGAATTTTGCTTCAGAATTTTCCTCAACCCTCTAGTGGGGGACTCACATTAGAAAAGGCCAGATGTGAGATGGGTTTGGACATGAATCACCAGGGGAAAAAAAATCAAAATATCCTATTCAAAGATACAGCTAAATCAATTGAGATTAGAGATTTGAAAATAATAGAAGGTGGATCCTCCCTCACTTTTAACCCTTTGTTCAGCCAAAATAATGACCTATTATATGTGGAGAGAGACAATTATATTTAGTGCTGCTTAGGAAACATTTTTGTATAAGAATGTATTTGCAGGCTATGCAATGCACCAAGCATAATGATATCCTCCAATGAGCATAATGTCAGGTATTCTTATGCATATCTCTTTCTAGTGGGTGTCCACCGTGGATAAAAACTTTTTATGCTATAATACAGATCCTGGAGATTCTCCAGTTAAATGACGGAGTAGTTTGGGTTTGGAGCAAAAATCTTGCAGTATCCTTCCTACTTAGGATTTTTGAATTCCATATGGTCACATTATGCAAAACTGTGCAGTGGCAGGAAGGGGAACAGTTCACCACCAAGTCCTTTGAAGGCACAGAATGGTTCCTTTCTTGAAGCAATTAATGCAATTTTCCCTGCTAAGGAGGGCATAATACATAGTAAAATGTGGAATACCAGTTTTATGATATTATTAATTCATTTAATTTTTTCTTAATTGGAATTTTTCAGTACACAGAGGAAGTCATCCACCAGCCATCTGTTCTTATATAAAGCAGTCATTGCTAAATTATCCTGCATTTAACTCCCGTTAATAAGGTTAACATGGCAGCTTTAGCTTAACACCACTGCTTCTCGCTGTACTATGTCCATTTAAGAATGTAGTTCATTTCTACCCAAGATGACTTCATAGGCAGAATCAATTTCTCTTAAAGGGTAAAAACCTGACACTGCTTCTTACTAAAACTTTTTTCTCAATGCTTAGTTAAAATACCTTGGCAAAGAAGCAAGAGCTCTGCTAGTTGACAATTTGGAGAGTACATTAAGTAACAAGTTTATAAAGCTGACATTCTATATCAGTGAATTTTGAATACTGTCAATCTCTACTTTTATACCCCTAGGGTATTTTGACAATTAATGAATATATGACTAAGGTTCTCACATGGAGTACAGAAGTTTTAAACTACTGTGGTAGCATAAAATCACAACCAGAGCTTGAGACCTTCTACTGGAGAATTTTTCCTGTCACAGGTTTTTTGCAAAGGATCTCCTATCATCTTGAAGGAACAAACATTTCCCAAAGTCTTGACATCGTCTTGAAGAAATCTTGGGTAAGCCATTCTTCTAAAGTAGCAAACTATCATTCACAAAAAAGCCCCAACAACAACAACAACCAAAAAAACTCCCTCAAAACCTACAAAACCCAATAAAAACCACACCCCTCCCCACAAACTCCAAACCTAAACTCATGCCATTTGTTGTGGTGGAAGTTGCTAAAATTACAGAATGACGCAACTTCACACACCATCCTGCACTCAAATTGAAAACTGAAATAAGAGAGAGGTGGCTGAAATCTACCTTAACTCTTCCTTTACAGAGAGCGTAAAAGTATGGCATGTTACTTTTGCTTTATCTACAAAATGCATTTGCTTGTAACTATTTGCTTGTATAATATATATATGTAACTATATATGTAAACTACTTTGCATGTATAAGCTCTGTAACTGCCTTACTTACAAAAGTTGTTTCCAGGGTGGATGAATAATAAGTGTTAGGGAAAAAGTTTCTTCATAAAGAAACTGATGAGATGGCTAGGACATTGAAGTCACCCTGCAGCTTGACTGAGGAGAGCTAACTTCAGCCTCTGGAAGTTCTGGGAAAATCTCATGGGAACAGATCATGCAAGGAAGAGGTGTCCAAGAGAGCTGCTTGATATTCAAGGATCACTTCCTCCAAGGTCAAGACCAATGCATCCTGATGAGCAAGGTTTAGGCAAAATGATCAGGAAACATACATGGATGAATAAGGAAATCCTACTATTACTCAAGCATGGCCAGGAAATACACAGGAGATGGAAGCCGGGCCAGGCCACTTGGAAAGAGTATGGAGAGGTTGTAAGAGTAAGTACAAATGAGAGAAGGAAGGCCAAAACCCATCAGGAATTAGATCTGGCCAAATAAGACAGGGACAAAATGAAGGGTTTGTTCAAACACAACAATAACAAAAGGAAAACTAAGCATACTGTGGGCCTGTTACTAAATGGAGGGTGCCCCTGGCAGCAGGACACAGAGAAGGCAGTTACTGAACACGTTCCTTGCATTGGATTTCGCTGACAAGACCAGCCCTCAGGGATCTCTGATCTAGGAGTGTAGGGCAAAGGAATCTCGGAAGCAACACCTTCCTCTGGTCAAAGAACTTTGGCTGAGAGAGCAGCTGGTCAAATTTGACATCCACAAGTCTATGGGCCCTGAGGGGTTACATACTCTAGTGCTGAACAAACAGGTGAACACCAAAGCAAGGCTTCTCACCATCATCTTTGAAAGGTTGTGGCAATCAGAAGAGGTGTCAAAGAACTGTAAAAGCAAATGTCACCCAAATCTTCAAAAAGGGTAAGAAGGATGATCCAGGAAAGTACAGGACAGTCAGCCTCACCTGTGTCCCTGGAAAGGTCATGGCATGTCTGATTCTGAGGGCATTACTATCCAAAAGCCAACAAGAAATTGATCAAGAGAAGTCATCAAGTATTCAGTAAAGGTAAATCATGTTTGCCCAAACTGATTGCCTTCTATGATGAACCAACCACCTGGCTGGGTGAGGGGAGAGCAGTGGATGTTTTCTAACTTGTCTTCAGCAAGACTTGCACCTTGTTTTCCACAAAGACAAGCTCAAGAAGTGCAGACTTGAGTGAACAGGGAGGTGAGTTGAGAGCTGGCTGAACAGCAGATCTCCAAGTGTTGCAATCAGTAGCACAGGGTCTAGTTAGAGGCCTTCAAAAATTGTGTCCTCCAAAGTCTAATAATGGGCCCAATATTTTTTAACTCCAGTGACTTGGATGAAGAGGCAGATGTCTCCTCAGGAGCTTCATTGTTGACACAAAGCTGGGAGCAGTGGGCAATAGCCCAGAGAGCTGTGCAGCCCATCAGAAGGACCTGGATGGGTTGAAGAGATGGACAGAGAAGAACCACCTGAAATGCAGCAAAGGCAAATGCAGGACCCTGCACCTGGAAAGGAAAGGTCCCAGGCAGCAGTACAGGCTGGAGACTGATGTGCTGGAAAGAAACTCTGCAGAGCAGGCCCAAGAGTCCTGGAGGACGACAGGCTGTTCATGAGCCAGAAGCGTGTCCTTGTGGGCAGGAAGGCCAACGGTATCCTGGTGTGCATTAGGAAAAGGATTGCTGGGGGATCAAGGGAGATGATCCTGCCCCTCTACTCAGTCCTGGTGAGATCACTCTGGGAGTGCTGGGAGTCCAGCTGAGGGCTCCAAGAGAGCCATGGAGCTCCTTGAGTGAGTGCAGCACACAGTGAGTGACAAAGGTGATGAGGGGACTGGAGCATGTCTCAGTGAGGACAGGCTGAGGGAGCTGGGCCTGTTCTGGCTGGAGAAGAGATGACTGAGAGGGGATCTCATCAATGTCTGTTAGTGTCTGAAGGGAGGGTGTCAAGAGGATGGAGCCAGGCTCTGCTCAAGCAGAGCCAAGCCATAGGATAAGAGGCAATGGGGCAGGAACCGATGCCCAGGAAGTTACACCTGAATATAAGGAAGAACATTTCTATTGGGCAGATAACCGAGCAATAAAACAGGTTGTCCAGAGCAATTATGGAGTCGCCCACACTGAAGATATTCCAGAACCATCTGGACACAATCCTGTGCAATGTGCCCTAGGATGACCCTGCTTGAGCAGGGACCAAATAGCCCAATGTGGTTCTTTCCAACCTTACCCATTCTATAATTTTGTGATCATGAATTATCCAGGTTATTGGTTAAGCCCTCAAAGCTTCTTAGATCTTGAGATGTTGTGGGGTTTATGTTCCCTTTCTTTTCCTTCAAAATATGATGAAACAAGTGATGCAGAATGTTATTCTTTGAGATGAATAAGAGATGCATATCCAAATGCTTTTTCAGCACGGTTTTATAGAAATCCCAGCCAAAGAAACACCAGAAGAATTTGGATGTTGTAACTTAAATTTTGTTTAGTGTAGCTTTATTATAATTGCATTAATTCACCACTTGTCAAAGTGCTATTCCATGTGGAAGCATGAGAACTTTCTCAGTAAAGGACACAGAGCAAAAAAAAGAGGTTGAGGATTCTCAAGAACCATCTGGACATAATCCTATTTAAACTACTTTGGGAAAAAACTGCTTGAGTGGGGAAGTTGTACCAGATGATCCACTGTTGTCCCTTCCAACCTGACCATTCTTTGATTTTGTGATTTTGTGATTTTTGATTTTGTGGTTTATTTCCATAGTTAGAGTATCAAAGGTTTTTTCCAAATGTTTTAGAAGACATGGCTGTTTGCAAACTCGAGCGTTCAAGTGGGAAAGGATTTGGCATGTTTTAATTGATGAATTTGGCCTGAGTTTATTTGGGTGGGGAAGAGGTGAGATAGAGGTCTCAAAGAAACACATGTTGTTTCTATTGCTATAATATACCCTAAATTTCCTTCAACTCTAAATTTTATTGGCATTGAAGCCAAACCACTCTACATGGAAAAGTCATTAAAGAATCAAGCCCTTCTGATTTCACTTCCAATTTAAAAAGCTTTTAAACTACAAAATTGTGCCTCAGAACCTCCATTATTGCTAAGACAGTTTCATTAAATAAATATGTATCACTGTAAGAAATAAATGAGAAGCAATAACTGCCCTGAAAGCCTATATTCAGTACAGACCAAAACACATTATAGGTGTTCTGAGTCTTCTATTTTTACTTGTAACCAACAAAAAAATTCCCTAAGTAATATGAGCATGTACATCAAAGGGATCTTTCAGGAAATTAGTAACTAAAGAAAGAGAGAAATAGAATGGGAATGTCTGTTTCCCCCCCCCCCCCCCCCACAAAACACACCATCTCTCCCCAACAATAAGCAAACAAAAAATCCCTCAACAAACAAAACAAAACACAAAAACACCCAAAATAGAAAAAACACCAGTCTTCTCACAGCAAATTTGCTTGTAATACGAGATGGCTTGTTCAAGTATCCTTATAAAAGGGGCTGGTAGAAGTGGGGCTTAAGTATTGTATTTATTAACTCCTTTTCAATTTCCATGTCATGTTTGTTCAGGTTACTTAGCTGAAGATACTGCTTCTGTTACTATCATCTCTGCAAAGTCAATCCAACAGATTAAATTAAACCTTCTTTCTTTCTGCCTCACACATCATAAAACAACAAGAAGAAAAAACTATTTCAGAAGGTACATGCTGTTTCTGCTATCAGCTGGTAGTGATGGATGAAACAGAAAGAATGGAATTTGATTTAATCAGATAGCTTAACCTTGCAGAGAGAAGAAAGTCACCTATAGAAAGTATTCCTGTGTATATTTTATTTTCAGACGCATGTGTCCATGCATAAATATATATTCTAGACATATGAGTCTATCATGTCTCACTTTTTATATTACAGTGAATGAATATATAGAAAAGGTAAGGTTTACTGTATTCCATGCATAAACCTATCAATGTTTTATTCAGATGACTTTTGTTAATCTTACATTACACAAAGTAACTTCTCTGCCCAAAGAAATCTGCCCAGGAAAATCTGGTCAACACATTACAGAGGGGGAGGGAAAAGGAGAGCTAAACATTCTGCTTTTCAAACAAGGCACAGGTCACAAACATTTAACAAAAGGGATTTCTCATCTCTTCACTATATTATTTTCTGCATCCTTTAGTAAGATAATGGTTTCATTTTAACAAGACTTGTCTTTTCACAGTTCCCCCTTCACCCTCTCATTCCATTATATATAATGGGCTATATCCTGCAAAAATACACATAGAAAAATTAATCTCCTAACTAGGTATTAGAATCAAACACATACAGAATTATTTTGAGTAAAACAATCTCAGTAAAACACAATCAAAGCAATCACAATATTTGTTGTCTATTTTTCTTTTGTGAAAAGTTGCTTGACTGTCTGACTCAATAGAAATATTGTGTAGAGCTAAGCCCTGAGATTCACAGAAAAATGCATACTGTGTGCTTCCTTCATTTGTTTGAAAATGGAAAGGGGATTGCATCATGAGCAGGCTGTTTCAATTATATTTTGATATTTTTTGCCATTTGAAAGATAGCATGTAACAAATCATGTCAGAATATTTTTCCTACTGGACTTCTATATCTATCCAACAGTCAAAATATTATTTGTGAAGCATGAACATTTTAATAACTATTCTTCTGGTTTTGTGAGCTAGTTGACACTGTATAATAGCAGAAAAATGAAACCATGTTGAAGATTTATCAGAACAAAACACTGGAAATGATGAATCACAAGTAATGAAGCAGGAGCTAAAGAAGTAAAAAATGTGTAAGTTTTTGCTTGATTGAAGAAATGCTAATACATATTGGTATGTAAGTTGTGACACCCTGATACAGATGTACAGATACAGCAGTATTTTATAATCAAAATAATGTGGTAGGGAACAATCCCTGGAAACAAAATTTGAAGACCTCATTATCTGTGTGGTGTTAACCAGATCAACATAGGCACAGAGTGAGTGCCTGAGGTCGCAGCAGTGTCAGCTCAGGAATAAGAATTGCAGACTAGGTCTGGGCACTGCAACACATGGCTTGGAAGTGTGGCTGTTGGTGAAAAGGAGGAGAAGGCGGCATATAATTTACTGAGAAAGTTCAGGATTTGGTGGGAATTCATAAAATGGCAGTTGCATTGCTATAAGCTGATTGCCTAACTCTAAAGCACTGTGCAGCAATGAAATGGGCAGGTTTCTGCTCCCCTGCTACCAAATATCCTTTGAAATTGAAGATTGGGGTCAGAGCTGCAGAAGACAGACTGGAGGCATAAGTGGCTAACCCTGTGTAGGGGAATTTATTAGGGTCAGATATTCAAAGGGAATTAAATCCATCCATCCTCTTATGCACTCAGAAGAGAAGTAGTCTGACTCTCCACCATTTTATATAATATTTACCATGTGCTTAAAAGGTGTGAAAGATCTAAGGGGAAAGAACTTAATTTATTTGCATTTTAAATCCACTTTTATGTGACATAGCAAATGTTACTATCTTCTCAGCATGAACACATACTCTGAACCAAAAAATTAGGATTGTCCTAATTTTGTCCACACAAATGTCCTAATGGGTTTTATGTCCATCTTCTATTTTGAGACCTTATTTTGAAGTGGACATGCAGGAAAAAGGACTGACAGCTTAAAACATGAAACAAAATACACAAGCTGGAAGGTATTTGTCTAATTTCTGAGATATAGGACCACAAAAAAGATCAGAGAACAGATGGAACACCTCTCCTAGGAAGAAAGCCTGAGACTTTTGGGATTGTCCAGCCTGAAGAAGACTTTGAGGAGACAACATTGTGGTGCTCCAATGCTCAAAGGGGGTTTATAAGAAAGAGGAGTACACAGCTTTTAGCTGAGCCTGTTGCGATTGGATGAGGGGTAATGTTTTAAACTGAGAAAGGGTAGGTTTAGGCTAGATCTAAGGTACAAGAATTTTATAATGAGTGTGGTGAAGCACTCATTATAAACCAGTTGCCCAGAGAAGTGGAGGATGCTCCCTCCATGAAAATCTTCTAGGCCAGGTTGGATGGGGGTCTGAGCAACCTGATCAGATTGAAAATGTTCTAACTGAAATGCATTGCAGGGGCACTGGACTAGACAACTTTTAAACTTCACTTCCAGCTCAAACCATTCAATGATTCTATGATGCTATGAAATATGAAGACTCCATCTACTGTATATTTCCTTTCCAAATAAAACACTTTCTTCCACCTAATCCTTTGGAGTATTGCATGTGCCAGGTGTGTTATGGTCTATTTGTTACTCTCAGGCATGTTTTTTTCATCTTCTGAATAATGTTGGTCCACCTTTCCTGAAATAGAAAATTGCACCATAACTTCTCTTCCATACTATAGCAAAGACAAATGCAATTTAGAAGGATGGCTCAAGTGAACCCAGGAAAGCAATGTAGCAACGTCAGTCATTGCTGCAGCTGCTACTAGATCTGACCTTCAAGAGGCACAATAGTTCAGAAGTGGCTTGTATCTGCTGAATCTAAAACTTTGTTGCTGGTTGCAGGTACTAACTGAAACAATCAACTGAATGAAATGATAAGAATAGTTTTCTGAAAAATTTGAAATTCATTAAAATATCATAAGACAAATTAAATCAAACCCTGATTACTAGGGGATAGAGTTAAAAGAGAAAAAGTATTATATTAACTAAAAGCCATGAAAAATATTCTGAACTCAAATAGTTTACCAGTAACTGAAGACCACGTCCTATTATGAGACTTGAGGCATATAGACACAATATGCTTCACTACAATGTAGACAAGACAAAGCTAACCTGAGGTCCAAGCACAGTTTTTCCCAATTAAGGAAACTGATCGTAGAATCACCCAGGCTGGAAAAGACCTTTAAGGTCATGGAGTCCAACTGCTGGCCTAACGTCACAAGTCCTATATTAAACCATGTCCCTAAGTGCCACATTTAAATCTCTTGTGAATTCTTGCATGGATGGTCACTCAGCCACTTTCTCTGGCTCCTGTTTCCAATGCTTGACAACCTAGTTCTGTGAAGAAGTTTTTTCCCTAATATCCCATCTAAACCTCCACTGGCACAACTTGAGGCCAACTCCTATTGTGTGTTACCTAGGAAAAGAGATTGATGCCCACTTTTCTATGCTCTGCTTTCAGGCAGTTGTAGAGTGAGAAGGTCCCCTTGAGTCTGCTTTTCTCCAGGCAAAACACCCCCAGCCCCCTCAGCTGCTCTTCATGAGACTTGTGCTCCAGATCCTTCGCCATCTCCATTTCCCTTCTCTGGACATGCTCCAGCATCTCAATGTCTTTCTTGTAGTGAGGGGCCCAAAACTCAATAGAGAATTTGAGGTGCAGGGTCGCTAGTGGTGAGTACAGAGGGAGGATCACTTCCCTAGTCCTATTGGCCTATTTCTGTACCTATTTCTGTACCTATACTGTACCTATTTCTGGTACAGTATCATATAGTTTCCACAAATTAACATCCCAGGATAAGATGACACAAATCTTAAAAAAACTCAGAGAGTTTGATTTTTGACTCAATAATTTCACCTGTGATTTTCCATGAAAATTGCCAAATATAAAGTTGCAATAGCATGTTATTATTACATGTGAACAGATATATTCTTTTGTATCTGCTTGAGTGGGCTAGGTCTAAAGGATTACTGTAATCAGAACATAGTACACACAAATTTCATAATGCTAATCAATGCTTAATCAATGTCTAATATCCACTGTGCCATATACTGTGGTTTCTGAAAGTTATTTTATTACCAGGGACTAGGCACAAAATAACACTACTGCTGTGAAGTGAGAAAACATTTCCTATTATACCAGTTGAAATGCTAGAATGACTAAGCAACACATTTTTCAAAATGACTCTTGGATTAATGTTTATGGTTTTCACATGTCTGACACTAAAAATGTGCCTGGGAAAATATCAGAAAAGTAGCAAATCTGATAGAAGTTTCAAGTTCTGAAAAACTTGTGGAGGAAGTTGTCATGATATTAGATGAGACAGGCTTTTCTGCATCAAAACTATAAATCTGTGTTCTGATCCTCTATTGACTTTAGTATATGCAAACAACTTTTTTGATGAATATATTTATCTATTTAAATCTTACATGCTTCCAGTTGATTCTCTCTTACACATTTGATGTATTAGCATGTTTGCTTGGCCTTACTAATGCCTACATAAGCCAGATGAAACTGGACCTTCAGTGTGCTATACACTTTTCGAATTTATACTAGAGACAATTCAGCTCTACATACTCATTTATGATCTGAATACACCCAAGAGATATGAGCTGAGAAAGAATCACAGGGACACAATGAAATAAGCCATTCCCAAGAGCTTTAGAAAGATAGTGATAGACCTGCAAAGAAAATTTCCCTTGCTTTTCCCAATACAGGAATCTATTCTCTTAACTATTTGTGTTTTCATTCCACAGAATCATAAAATTGTTAAGGTTGGAAAAAGCCTTAAAGATGATAAAATCTAGCCAGCAACCTAGCACCACCATCTAGTTCACCATCAAGTCATGCCCTCAAGTACCACATCCACGTTTTTTTTTTTTAACACTTTCAGTGCTTCATTTGTTTTGCTAGAGAGCTTATTTAAGGAAAGGTTTTTGAAAAGAGATTGTTATACCTTCCAATATTTTTAAAGAGCAAAGAATCAAAGTATGGAAAGCCACATTAGAATATGAGAGGTCTGCAAACAAAAGACGAAAAAGTCATGATATGGCACAGAGTGATTTGTGTGATAATTGAATTTCATTCTCATGTAAACACATGCTGGTTTTGCCTTCACTGTTGAAAGAAAAGAATATTCTACACTACATTTTATGTCAACTGCGACTCCCATACTTCATGCTGGCCAAGCACTGCAATGAAAAAAAAATTAGTATCTTTCTTAGATTTTCATTTGATGCTCTGTTAGATTTTAGCATGTTTCATAAAGCTTTATATGCTACCTATTAAGAAAACCTGTTCTACCAAGGAGGATTATGATCCCCCACTTTACTAATGAGTAACTGAAATGGAGAAATCCTTCCATCTTCCAGTAAGTCACTCACAAAAGCTGCTGGCAAAGAAAGGGATGAAACCAGATGTCTATGAAAGTCATCTTTACCTTGCAGCTGATCCTACATCCATTCACTGCACACTATATACCTATTTCAGTACAAAAAGTAGTAGATGTCACTCTGTTTCACAAGACATCATTCAGACATTACAAAGTACAATATACAACGCTTTATATCATTGCAATTCACTGTGCAGCTTAGACATAGGCACCAAGTGTGTTCAGTGAACTAGGCAGTGATCCCACAAAAATAATACACAGTTGCTGCGCAATTAAGAACGCTACTGCAATGCACATACCACAGGTGACTGTATAAAATAACTAAAAGAACTTCAGTTTTGATATTTTCTGGCTTTTTGATGATTCATTTGAGTTATGTCTAAATATTACAATGAAGCAATATGTTAGACATCCCTGAGCAGGTAAGTTTACAATTACTTGGAGCAGTGTAACCTCTGAAGCATAGCACTGCACCTGGGCAATTAGCTCAGGCGTAACTTCAGTCTGAAGCAGCTTTATTACTTCCAGTTCCAGAGTTAGCTCATTTAGTGCCTGTTTAGGAATTGCTCTGACAGGTACATGCTTATATTTTGTTTTCCGTGGAAGGGAGGAAAGAAGAAAATACTCCTTTGTGCCAAGCCTGATGTAGGTAGCCCAGTACTCTCACTTCCTTCCACAGAATTTGTAGGGAATCAGGACATCCCCAAAGCCCTGTCTCCTCAGAACTTCATATTCCACCGTTTCCTGTGAAAGCTAAAATTCCACTGAACCTTCCTGTATGTGCATATGCACATCTAGCAGAATCCTGAAACACCATGGATTCAGTGGAAATTTCCCGTCAGTTTATACATGCTGTCAGAGCCAGCTATAATAAAGAAACCACAAGTTACTTGCTTTAATCTTCAACAGAACACCAGGGTTTTGGCAAGAGACACTTTCATCAGAAAGTTTATAACTAACAGTTGGGGATGTTTTCCGCTAACAGGCATACGTCAAAGGTAAGTACAGTTTAATTATAGCTTGTGTGTTTATTCTTTAATAATGAATTTGATTTTCACTGAACATATTTAGTAATCAGGGAAAAAATATATTCCCCCAATTTTCATCATCAGCTTGCAATTAATTCAGTTAGCTCTCAGCCTTCTTCCCTGGAAAATATTTTCCCAAGCTACTCACATCCATAACTTACTTTTTCAGAATAAAACACTGGAGTAAGCAGCTGACATAGAACACGCTTATTAAGTAACATACCTTAAAAATATTTTGCAGGGTTAGGTTGTCTTTTCAAGTACCAGAGCTCTAACTTCCTCGGCAGTTTTCATGCTGCTTCTCCATCTTTGGTTTCAACTGCTTCTGCTGCTACAAAACTTTTCTACCTTCACAACATTAAATTCTATTAAAAAGAATGTGCCCTAAAAGTGAGATGTGCCCTGAAAGTGGGAAAAGAAAATTACTTTAAAAATTCACACAAAAACCTTGAAGCTCATATTGGAGATTCCTTCCTGACCATTTTCTTTCTTCCTTATGTTTCCAAAAGAAATTAATTGCACCAGTGCACTGGTAGAATGACAAAAACAATGCTACATTCTGTGCCTTCTCAATTATCCTTTTGTCCTTTTATAAAGAACAAGCCAAAGAAAATTGATCCATACAAAAATAAAGGAAACTTTCAATCAGCAAAATAATTTGCCAAAGACAACAGTGTAGCCAGATCAGTTACAGCTTTTCAGAGAACTGAAGATTTCAGTAATGTTATTTAAATTTTAACATTAATGAAAAAGCTTAATTCAACCTTCTTTTTTTGGGTAGGCCAAGTGAGCTATTTTAACATATCTGAGTCATCTGCTTTGCGCCTTGATCTTGCTGCCTCAATCAAAATGTATATTTTACTAGGAATTTTAAATTATAATAACTTGCATCAGTTTTATACAGGAAGGGACAATCTGGCTCATCGAATCAAGTCCTTGCTATCACAAACAGATATGACCTTTTATCCCGTTAATCTACTAGTATTTAGATGCTTCAGATGCTTGTGAATATTAGAAATCATCAGAATTTTTCCAGACCGTTCTTGTTCACGGTCAGTTAACACTGTTGACACCAGCCATAGCAGCTCTGTCAGCCTTGTGTTTTAAACTTGGTATCCTACAGTCAGCCTTCATTCTTCTAGGCTAAACAATATCCAAGCTCTTTCAGCACCTCCTCTTTTCCTTCCCCTGAATATCCTAGTAGTCTTCCTCTGTATCTGATGCACTGAGAATTCTTTCCTGAACAAAACTGATCCTCAGAAATTAGTTTTATAGATCTTTTATGGTTTAGATCCCTGTTGTAGTATGTAAAATTTTGATTATTGTTTGTTTGTTTTTTATTAAGAGACTACCTTCTCTGATTTGTTATTAATTTCTTTGATGGTACTTGCAGTTCTAGGTGCTACCTTTTCCATGGACTTCATGGTTCCCCAAATTTTTATTGTTTATTGACAAGTGCAGTGTAAGAATCACACCTACCTTGGAAGGTACTTCTGACCCAGACAGTACAAAGACAGCAGCTGAGGAGAGGAAAATACATATCATTGTAAGGTGATATTTAAGGGAAGTGAAAGCTGCAGGATGAGCTTGCCATTGAAGAATACATACAATTTCTAAAAAGCTTTAAAATTGTGAAAATGCTGCCTGTTTATGTCCCGTTTCGAGATTTCTGCAACCTTTTCTTCAGGGCAGGAGTACAACACCTGTATTTTCTGGGAGGAGGGCCAGGCACAGAGACTTGGAAACAGGCTGAAAAAAGACCAAGTAGGAGGCAGACAATTCAGTGTAGCAAAGATACTCTCTCACGTTTGTTTTTATAGGTTCAGGCATGTAACCTTTTTCAACTGGATCACAGCTGGCTTCTCTAAAACAACTTTAAATCAATGTATCGGTTAACAGGTTCAATGTCTTAGGGGGGTAGAAGTGCCTGAAGGTTTGGAAGGCAAGATCCACACAGCAATCCCAAAGCAGTGCAATCAAAATTCTTGCAGCACCATACACTCTCACTGACACACCTTTCCCCCAATAACCTCTGCCTTTAAAACATTTATCCTTACATTTTCAAAGTCCAGCTAAGGATATTAGCCCCTCAGTAGACTGCCATTAAAATGTTGCATGCCTCTTTGAAAGCCTAAATGGTGGAGTTTTAGTGTCAATAACAAATTTTTATTTCTGTTAAGATGTCATTGCACTAGTTTTTGGAATACAGCTGCACTATTTCCTGCATCTTCATTAATTACTTGTTATAAATTTACAATTTATATTGTCACATTGTATGAAATATAGTCTGTAAAACCCTGCTGCTTTTAAATCCAGCTTGTGTCAATTTGTACTGTCGAATGCTTGAGTCTCAAAATGAATATATGCTTTATTTATAGGAAAAATCAATACTTTTCTAACTTGCAAATGTTGAGAATCACACTTTTTTGCACAGTTAGAATTTTGTTTATTTTTATACAGTTATTGGCTTTTGTTTCCTAAAATAGGATCGACCCAAATCAAGGAAAAAAAAAGAAAGAATTCTATTTGTTCTTTTTATTTAATAAAAATTTAAAGCTAAAAGCTGCTTAGCCACAAGGGAAGCAATGCAGACCAGTGATAAAGCCAGTAGTCTCTATTTTTAAAGCTGTCTTTTATTTCTGTAATGCTGATGGCCAAACTCAAGATTTAAGTAACACTTCCCCTTGTGACCAGGCTGCTTTCAACTTTTCCATTTTATTAAAAGAGCTAAATTGAGGGTATTCCGTGAGACTAATTTGGAGTTCGGCTGTTGTTGTTGCTTTTAAATAAAAAATGAAAGCCAGAACTGGTCTAGTCATCAGGGAAACAGTACATGAAGTTAAGTTGGGAATAACCCATACCGTGCTGGGACTACAGAGTGTTTGTATAATGTTTGTGATGTGGGAAGTGTTTGATTATTGAAATCTGTCAGAAAGTGAGAATATGCATGACAGTAAATACTGGCTTTTATCTCTTTGCTTATTTAATTGTTATTGCAAAACACTTATTTTAAAAAGTCATTGAAAGTACAGTCTCAAAGTGTTGCTGAGATGTGTTCACTATCATCTGATTTGCCTTCTTCCTCCTCTTTGAAATACTCTAAAATATACTTTCATTGCAGCAATTTGGAACTAGCCATAAAAAACATGTTCTCAAAGCTTCATAGTCACTTGGATAATTCTGTATAAAAAGTATTAGTTTAGGAGATAAAACAGAGTTGTAAGTAACAGTTTTTTCATCATTCTATAATTTCAAAATAGCTCCTTAAAACAGCAGACTTTGCAATGGTTTTAGGCTTTGGCTCACACATTGATTCTGAGCCAGAGAACACAGAAATGGATTTCAACCTCACCAAAGATGTATTGGAAGTAACTGTGCAGAGCAGTTCTACAGATCCCCCTGAAGTTCAGGAAAACACACACACTTAAGAAGTAAGCAATAACTGTGATTTCTTTTACTTTCAATCATTTACCTATATTGTCTGCATACCTTGCTTGAAACATCTGTCATCAAATGTACAGTGAAGCCAGTGAAGATTTTGGTATAAACAATTGTTCCTAATAGATGCATTTTCCCCATGTAGCAATTCATTGGTATCTAAAACAGCATACCAAGAAGAAGCTGCAAGCACATTCTGTTAGACACAGGGGTGACACGAGTTAATTTCATTGCTGTCAGGAGATATCTTGATGGGTATATATTGTGCGTTATCATGAGTTACCACAGCTGCAAGGGATTATGTCTTCTACTAATAATGGCATAATAGAATACCCTAACTTGTCACAAGATTTCAAGTCAGCTATGAAATTAGCCTATTTCATCACTGGAAAAAAAAGTCTCTACTGATTTACCCCCCCTTTTTTTTTAATGGGACTTTGGTACTTTTGTAAATAGGAAAGTTTCAAGGAACTGTGGAAAGGCTTCATTTATTCAATAAATTTTTCATGTGGATTCTAAAATTCACTCTTCCTATTTTCTGTACACAGATAATGTGAACCACAGCACAATTTTATAGACAATTAGCAATTATTATCTTAAACCAATGGCAATTAAAGAAGTAAAATCTACCCTCTGGCCTAAGTCACAATCCCCGTAATGTCAATGTTTCCTGCAGCATCCTTTGGAGGCCATCAAACTTCACAACACTGAAGAATGACTTTATTAAGAAGTTCTAAAAGCAGCATGTCAGACCCTAATTTATAGTTCTTAATTCCCTTTTAGGAAGAAACTTAAGAAGATAAAAATGCATCAACAAAGTAGCTCATTTTTAGGGAACGTGATGGTTTTCACTCCTAGATGAATTTTGTACTGGTTTAGAGAACCTAATCAACTCAACAAATAACCAGAGATGTGCTACAGTGCACACTAGGGAGGCTCTAGAATGTACCTGAGGGAATAAGAGAGCCCAACTCCTTCCTCCAGTGGCAGTAAGCCATTAGGCTGTGTCATCCCAGCTTGTCTAATCAGTGGCTGTTGAAAACAGAAGTGATTTTTGAAGCTGGATGGGTCCAAATTGCTACAGGCCACCAGGTGGGAAACTGAAAGAGCTCTGTCTGTAGCCACAGCTAAAAGGTGCAACAGTGAAATTCCAGCATTGAAGAGGCACACCAGGTATTACCACAGCGAAGTCCCCCTCTCAAATGGGTATTTGAAAACCACTTAAGAAAAGAATAACTGCTGCTGGCCATTTAAAAGTGCCCAGACCTTTAAACAGTAGGCCTTACTGTGAAAAGCAAGTTAAAAATATTGACATTAACAGAGAAATAGCTTATTCATCTCCTCCTAAGGTTTTTCAAGTAATTTGGCAGCAACAGCTCTGTTTTATCTGATTTGAACTATAGTTCCACTTTCACCATGTCCATGACCGCACATTTCAGATCAGATCCAAAAGCAGTGTTTACAACATACAGCTGAATCTCTCTAACAATGCAGCATGTATATCAAATAGAAGGAACAGAGTATCTTGCATAAGACTACATCGAGGCAAAAGAGCAATCAGCAGCTACTACCCTCTGGTTGTTTCCTGAGGGAAAAGAATAGCTCGCTCAAGTGCCTCTCAATAATTCTTGCCAGGGTTTCCAGCAAGGTCAACAAAGCTTCATGGTCAATGGCTAGTGAAAGTGAAAGGATTAGCAAAAGCATTTAATTTTTGTCCATTGATGACAGCAGATCACTGAGCAATAAGATTTTCTTTCTTACTCTCAGGGTCATGTAGATGAGCTGTTCCTGCTGAAGTTGCAGGAATTAAACTTATAAAATATGCTTTGCAAAATTTAGGGGAGAAGTTAGATTTGATTTTAATTGTTTAACAAACCCCAAGAGCTATAGTTCAAAAATTAAAAGGTTTTGTGAGCACAAACATTAATTGAGTTATATGTGCTTTCTGAAATGTACTGTCAGTAGGTTCTTGAAAAGATTAATGTTCTTGTGATTTTTTTGTATGCATGTCTGAATTTTCCGCTTGTCCCTGTGGGTTCTGTTTAGTGGCATTTAGGTCCTCTGATGGAGCAGATGACTTTTTGCAGCTGACAGTGTTGTAACAGGGATCAGAAAAAAGCTTATTGCTCTGACCCCCCAGTTTGAAAGAGGAACTAAAAATGCAGATACGGGTAGAAATTGCTATTTAGTGCTCTCATTCTGTTGATAAAAACAGGCTTATTATCTCCAGTGAGAGAGGTCTGAGCCTTGCCAGAATCTTCCTAACGCCTCTTGAAGGCACAGATTTCCCCAACGGGTTTTGTATTCTTTGTTCAGCAGATAGAATATTTCTGGGGAGTGAGACAGACAGAGGTAGGGAAATGTTGCTTGTGGTGGGGGTGCTGGTGAATACACATGTGATCTTTGTTTTCCCATCTTCCCATTTATAACCCAGAGCTTGCTCCAAAGTCGTCGCAGGAAGTTTCACCCAGCCCTTTCCTTTGGTAGTGAAAGGAATTTCTACCTTAGTAACTCTGTTTCTTCCTTTGCCTCTTCATAGGCAGTCACAGACACAGCTTTTCATATTTTCATGATGTTTTTATATTTACAATCTGGGAATTATAAATGCTTTATAGGTTCCTCTGGCCAGGTCTGCAGAGCGAGCATCAACAGTAACTTTATTTAGAAAACTCTCAGGGGACAGGATGAATGCTGTTCTTTTTAAGACTTGAGGGAAGTCTGAGTTATCATGAAAACTTTCTTTTTTTTTTTTTTTTTTTTTTTTTTTTTAGGAAAAGAAATAGTGTCTCTTCACTTAAACTTCCTCTATGTCCCTTATTCCTCCTATTCAAAAGCTGCCCACAGAGAATTAGTTTGAAAAGAGGCAATTAAAATTTATGGTTTAAATTTCTAATTAATATGCATTACAATTCTTTGTGTTTGCTTACAGGCTGCAAGTTGTACTACCATATCTATTGTTTGGTCATTTTATTTCATTTTGTTTTGATGAGAATTTTGAAATCAATTTTTTGTCTCAATTGTATCAGTGGGGGATAAAGTTAAGAACAGATTTCAAAATTGTAAGGACTTCTCCTGGGTAACGTAATTGAACTGAACATCTTCAGCTGGGTTCCCAAAAGAGAAGGACTTCAGTTAGGTCAGTAAAAGAATTTGGGTGGAGAATTGTGGTCTGCAAGGCCTGCAAGTGCTCAGTGGGACTGTGCTGGAAGCAGAAATTCCCTGGGCTCTGCCTTCTGTATTCAAACTGCAAGATAACCTTCTTCCCTAAATACATAAATTATAACAAGAGGGAGTGAGATCAACCTCAGATAATCCTAGGAGAAGAGAAGAAGTGGGCCCTCCTGTGAGAAGCAAGAAGACTAATTGTGCAGTAAGTAAGCTAAAAGCTGCCTAACAGCAAAATTTAATAGAAAAGGTACAAAGGCCTATTTTACCCATCAATATGTGTTTAATCATAAACCAAAATGTACAGGCAGGTTAGCTGCCAGGACAGAGCATTATCTAGAAATATAGGTCATGTGTATCCACATTTCTACTCAATGGACTTATACCATGTACAGAAGGCCCTTAGATTCATGCTGCTTGCCAAGTCTTTGAGCAGCTTACTTTCAGCAGAAACCAATCAATTTTATGAAAGCAAAATGCAAGTCATCCCAACTGACAAGAGGCCTAATGGCAGACCATTTCCCTTTTCACTGGTAATAACAATATTCCCCAAATATTAGAGTTAAATTGAAATACACACATGTCCAAATATGTAATTTCTCAGAGTTTAAGATGGTTAATACCTATGGTTAAGCACATAGGTCTCCATCAGTAACTGAGACCACACCCTTGGACAGCATTTTAAAAGGCAGATTTTAATTATTAATGCAGGGTAGATATAATTTATTGTTACCACTGGCACTCTTAGAAGCCATTTCATTAAATTTCAGGTATCAACAACAAAATGAGTAACGACCTAATTAAATATAGTACAACACAAACTCTCAGTGGGTCTAAGTCTTGTATGGCATACAAGGCTGAACAACAGAGTAGGCAAAGGAGTCCCTGAACACAATCATAAGATTGTAAGGATCTGTCAACTCAGAACCATCAAGAAACTCAATATTGTTTTCTAAAATGGATTAAGCAAACCATATAATAATTTCTTTTCTCCCCTAAGGTTTAATATATTTTAATTGATTTAATTCTGCACATGAATGTCCAAAGAGGACTTGAATATAGTTACACTATTTTATTTAAAATATATATCTTTAGTTGAATTCAGATTGAATGGCCTGAAAGTCCCTCTTTCTCCCCATAAGAAGCTTTAAATAAGCAATGTCTTAAAACTGCATTTTGAGAAGAATAGGAAACAGCTTTGAGCAGCTCCCTTCCTTTTCTCTTCTCTGTATCTGGTGCTGATGGGTCATTTGAGCACTTTCCTCCCTTTCCCATGCTAGGACCATTGTAGAGGGATATTAGAAGCTTTGCTGAAGCAGAAGCAGAATCACCTGATTTCTCCTTGGGGTGTCAGATAAAGACCATTGAAGCAGCTCTTTTTTTTTTTTCCCTGTTGTGCTGTACCTGAAACATTGCAAAATTCTTAGGAGATATGCTAAAGTTTGTGCCTGTTCTTTTGTTTGAATTACTTCACCCCTTCCCAAGATTCAGCTTGTGCTGAAGTAATAAGAACGTACCCTTTCCCCTAATCCGTTTGTGAAACAAAACACAACATAAAACAATACCATTATCTAGATCACAATACATGCATTTCATATATTTCACCTCAGTCAAAGTGCCTGAGAAAACAAAATAAAGGAGCAATCTGCTTACACATGCAGAAGTAATAGTGATATTGCAAGATGACAGAGGAGGAATTTTTTGTATACTATGTGAAAAGAGATGAAATTTGCAAGCTAAAAACCAAAAACATGATAATTTTCTGGTTTTTCTCAGAAACTACAATGTGATTGGCATTCAAAGAAGTGCATTCTCATTGATCCCCTGCCTGGTGGAGAAAGGCAGTTACACACATTTCTGGTCAGACAACTTAGTAATTTTGTAGATTAATTTCCCCTTATTTCTTCTTTTTTTAATTTTCTTTTATTTCCAGGAGTTTATTTTTGTCAGCAGCATGTTCTTCTGAGAAACCCTGATTCCAGATCAACCATTGCAACCTGAATGCATTTACAGTGAAAGCTGTGTGAGAATTCTCCCTGGGCTTCTGGGAATGCCAGATTGATTTGTGTTACTAGTGTTTAGTAGAGCAGTAGGTTACTACAAAAAGTGATTTTGAGATACGATCTCCAGTTGAAATCCATAGCTGTAGGGAGTGATACTTTGAACTAGATATTTTTCCTGCATTTTGGGACCCTTGGACTGCCATCAATAGTCAAAAAGCACTAAGTCCTAAAGTAATCTTAAGATGTTTATACTAAGTAGATATGGAAACTCAATGTAGGCAAGATATTAAATTAAATGTTTGAGCATTTTAATTTTTTTAGTTATTATTTACTGAAACCTGGGGTAAGAGAATGCAGTGAACTGAAAATACCAAGCAAGGGACAAAAATCCATTTGACAAATCAGGTCACTAAGGAACTCTCTGAGGCTTTAGCTGTTGAAAAGACTTAATTTTTTAAGACAAGCTTTTTTTCCATCATGCTGCAACATAACCTTTTCTTTCTTTCTCCTCTGTCCCACTCAAGCTGCTATACTTTAGGATCAGTTCACTCTGTTGAAAACCCATTGTAAAAATGTCAGGGTTCATATAGCTCATTGCTATAGATGACCTTGTAGTACTCTTTGCTCTTACATCACTTCTTTTAATTTCACCTTCCATTAATCATCCCTATTTCTCTCTTGTTACAATGCATCTATTATACTGTTGTTGGATTTTGTTTTTCTTTCCTCTGAAGCTTCCTGGTCTGCTGTTTCTCTTGGTCTTTCTAATATTTTCCTTTTCTTTTTCCCTTTTTTTTTTTGTTTTGTTCCTATATAATTTACTCTTTTAATCTCAGGCACAATTATGTTTTTTATAGACAGTGCCTGTAACATTGTCTTATAGACATTGCCTGTAACAATGCCTGATTAAAATTTGTGCAAAACCTATTTATGTTCAACCTACAACACAGAGTAGTTCGTGGCAATGTTATTGCTAGATAAATTGTACTTCATCCTGAGTTAGTTATTTCCATGTAGATTCCCCAGCGTGAAGCAGAATCCATTGCCATACTCACCACACTTCCCATTTGGCCTTCTATTTCCAAGCCATTTTTATTTTGCCCATCCTGTTACATGTACATTCTCAAAGTCAATTTGTATTCTTGAGCAAACTCTTTTGGACCTTTCTTTTCTAGTTAACCTAAAGTACCCTTCCAAATCATATTCTTTTAAATATCTTTCTTCTTTCTGTTATTCCTTCACTGACATAAGTTTTTGCTAGGTATTTAAAAATTTATATCTACAATTTTGTTACACTTTAAAGCTGTATTTTTCCTTTCTCCAATTCTAACTATCCCTTCTATCCTTAAATGCCATAGTCTGACATTTTCCTTGCCTTTTTAGTAGTTATTGTATCTCTGGTTTTAGCTAAACACAGTTTAATTTTTGCTTATAACTCTCTGGTAAAAGTTCACTGTGTTTGTCCTCAAAATCTGAAATAAAATTATATGATTTTATTAACTTCCTAAGTTTATAATTAATAGTTCTTCTATATGATTAAATTGAATTCAAATATATCCATCAGGGGACAAATACCAGTCAAAAATAAAAAGAAGGGGTAAATTACATAAGATTATACATTTCTTTTTAAGTTCTTGCAATTCAGAGACTACCTAATCTGATTCACATCCTATTTTTAGAAAATATTTTCATAAACTCCAAATTTACTTCAATATTAGGGCACAAAATCAGAATGAGCTGCAAGTGCAATCGGAAATATGTGCTGCCATTCCATTCTATCATAATCTTTAATTCAGATGATTTTGTTTTTATACTTATGATTTTCATTTCCCTTGAGCAACATATAACTATTTTCCCCCGCTAATCTCTTAAATATCAGTGTACGATTTTGATCATAGTGACATAAAAACTCAGTGTAATATATAATTTATTTTCCAAACTGAAATTGAGAAATTATTTTTAATGCTGATACTCTTACCTATAAACATATCACTTAGAAAGTACCTTGAAAACATTTTCTTCCTTCACATAGTCAGTCTTTTAAAATCAATTTGAATCTTTTGTTCAGTGAATAATAATAATTTTTGATTACAGGAAAGATTGCAGCACACATCTAGTGTGGTACTTAACCCAAGTGCTTTTCTTTCCTTTTTGCAACTGTTAATTATCCTTGTCCTATTACAAGTCCAGCTACTCCCTGGTCTGCCTACAAGATTTAATTAATATCACCTTATAGAAAACAAAGTTTCACTCTACTTTATGTTTGATGTTTTTCCTTCTTCTTATTCTCCTGCCACATAACAGCCATTATTAATGATCACTTCTTCAGTGCCACATTTCCCGGAGATTTTAAAGTGGTTACTTTCTCAGCACCCTCTCTTAAGAAGCTTTTATGTGGTTCAAATTCCATTGCTAACTATCATGCTATTTCTAACCTTCTATTCCTTAGTAAAGTTCTTGAAAAGATATTCTGTTCTTAACTTCCCAAACACCTTGTTAATAATAATCTCTTTGATTGTTTCCAAGTAGAGTAGATTTTCATCTCCAGCACAGAACGAAACTGTTCTATTCCACTTACAAGAGTTGAAGATCTCTTGAAATCTTACCTAGTGATCATAGTTCTTTTCCCTCCTCATTATTTTAGATGACATTATGGCATCTGGCAATAAGAACTTAATATTTTATTACAGTATTACATATCATGAGATATTTCCAATTCTTGACAACTTCATTTTACTGGTAGCACTCTTTTCCTCTAGTTGTTATTTGTCTCTTTTTTTGCTGTTGTAAATTTATTTTATTCACTTTTGTAATATATTGTATTTGTTAACTTTTTTTTTCTTTTCTTCATTTGCAACAGTCCTGCAATTACTGGAACAATATTATAATAGTAATAACATCACACTTTGACATTTGAATTTTTAATTAAATTACTGATCAACTCTCAACTGCAGAGTTTTACCAAGTGCTACTTAGAGATGCTAAAGAAGTTCAGCCATTGATCTCAGAACTTAATTTTGTATAAGCTACTTTCATTTTCATACACTTCAGGAACAGCTTGTGTTCCTCAAAGAAAATTCTGCAAATTAACATACTGTACTTGCATGTCAGCTCCCTTGCACAGCTAATTAAATATTTCTCATGTGCATTACAGATGATGACTACTTCAGTTTATGTTTCAGAGATGTTTTCCAACATTCTGTGATTTATTTATAGGTATATCTGTGGCACTAATCATTGGAGTATTTGAGCACACAGAAATGATTAAAGATACATCAAAATTACTTCTGGAAGGTACCACTTTTCTTTCTCTGCTTTGAAGCTGTTTCTTTACCATAATCTTCTGGAGAATGATTCCTCCTGTGTTCAGTGTCATTACTACATACCTATTGGGGAATGCCATTTAATACAGATATGCCTTGTAGTGAGCTTGAAAGTCATGTGAAAGAGGCTCCACTTGTTTGGGATCAGCTTTGTAGGAATTTATTTCTTATTATTGGCCTGTCACTGAGAATGCCCTCCTTTCCATTGTCACAAGATGAAAACCAGGGATCTATCAGCCAAGTATCCCAAATGAGTGTAGCAATCACACGGGGAAATTGTGAAAGACAGTGCTTGAGATAAGTGGGCTTCAGCCTTTCATATGGTTGATGAGGGAAGAGAAGGGGGAGGAAGAAGCAGGACAAGGTTTTCAAGATACATACTTTAAGTATGAAGAACTCTAGTTTCTCTTTATTGTCACCCACATAGAATTCAGTTCTCTTTTGAGGTAAAATTATTCTCTATTAATAATTAAATAATCAAGATTCTGGCCACAGTAGTTGGGTAAAAGCAAAACCCATTTAAGGAAATTATAGACAATGTTAAAAATTAATTTCTCAAATAGGTCTTGTAATGATAATTGTCTACTTCTGAGAACACTGTCTTGAGGCAAAACAGAACTAAAACTCAAATATTTTTCCCCTCTCTGAAAAAGACTATATAAATTGTAAATTTAAAAAAAAATTGTATTTATATCTATTTTAAAGTTCTCATATTTATGTTCCCCTTCTGGAAAATCCTACAGTAAAATTCTATCTCAATTATGGTCCCTCGGGATTTTCCATTTCCCAAAAAAGAAAAACACAGAAATTTTTGATCAGGAGTTGAATTTTACTTGTGTATGGTGTTGCAATATATTTGCAGAACAGGGGAAAAAACTCTCAACCTGATGAAGTTCAAGTTTGTTTGTGTGTAAATTTATTTTGACTTATAAGACTACAGATTTTACACATGCACTGCAGAAGGCATGCAGGCATATCCATGACTTTATTCTAAAGTCTATAGGACCCCAAAACCTCCTCAAAATTTCCAGAATCCAATTTCAGCATGGCAGACAAGAAAAAGAAGTGGTAAAGTGAAGCAGATATTGCAGGTAGATTTGCAACAGTATTTCTTCCCACCATTGTCCCATGCCACAGCTCACTGGACGTAGATGCAAATTCCATAGCTTTAATAAACAGTTAACATGCTAATGTGACAACAGATGAGCAGACCTTTTCAGGAGGCAATTACTGTAGAGGCCTCAAAAACTAAGGCAAATTTCAGTGACAAACTGTATGTATAACATAGGCCATTAAAATTTAGAGGAACTCTGGACAAAAGGCAAAACAAGATGAACTCTTGTGAAGTTTATCCTTGAAAAACCAAGCAAAACACAGATTCTATTCAAACATATAAAACATGGAATGACTTCAAGTGGATTGATATGTTTCATTTTCAAAAGGGCAAAACCATCCTTGTTTGAGATTTTGGTCCTTGTTTGGCCTTTTTTTTTTTTTTCCCTCTAGAAACTTTAGCAACATGAATAGGAAGTTATTTACACTTCTTATTCACAGGTGCCCCAAAATGAAATAGCACTCTTTCCCTACTCCTGCTTCAAGAACCATACAGCTCTTATCATTAATATAAACTGTATGTAGGAATGCATAGCAAAACAGTTTATTTCTTGCAGCTCTACATATTAGAAAAAAATAAGTCTCAGATTCACTGCAGTAAAAATATGTTGAAAAGAATGTAGTATATCACTTTCAAGTTTGCATTATACATAAAAGGCATGACAGAATCAAATACACTGTTAGAATAATGAGCCTCCAGCCTGAGCTAAAGGGAACACCTGAGCACCTGGAGTTCTGCTTGGTGGAACATCCAAAACCTCTTTCTTGCTGCTTGTTCTGTGCTACAAGGTCCTTAGGAGATTGATTCTCCATTAATTAGTTAAAATCTGCAGGGCCAAGTTCAGTTTTGTGTGGGTGAGAATGAGGAGAAGGGAGATGCGGAGAAGGCCAGTTCAGCCTGGGGCGCCTCCTGCTCAGATGTGTGTCCCTGCCCCGGTGGCAGAGCAACGGGAGCCTCTGCACAGCCAGCCTGAAGGGCACTGGGTCAGGAACTTTAGAGTAAAGGGATTGTGCTATGGCCACCACACTTCCTCCCGCAGGAGCAGCCATTCTTTGTTTTATGGGCAGCAGAATATAGAGCAGATCTGGAAAGTACCTGATCACTGTAGAGAATGATTTAGAGTGATACATCAGGAGTAGGACTGGTAATAAAGCAGGCAACCTGGAAAGAATCTGGGTAAAGAAGTTTTAGCAGAGCTCTAGTACCTGAAAAAAGTTCTTTCTGGGATCAAGTATTTCAGGGGCAAGCGTTAACCTGGACAAGGTAAGCACAATTTAAGGGAAGGAGACAAGAAAATGACATGAAGTAGCAAATACAAATTATTACACACCATCCAGTACTTTGGGAAAAAGCAAGAAGCCAAGAAGCCTAAAGGATAAAGAGTTTTGTGTTAGACTAAACACAGTAAGACAAAAGTCCATCTGGCATGAGTGAGAGTAAAATTTTACAGGAAAAAAAGGAGTGCAAAATAGCTTGTCTAAAAATTTGAGAATTCTGTGAAATATTTGGACTGAGGGCAAGAGACATTTTTGTTTACACTAGAATACTGGTGTACTAAGACTTGGAGACTTTATGCATTTTTTTTAATAATACAGGACGGAGAAGAACATATGGTGGCTCACTCAGGGTAAATTCAGAAAGAATCAAATCAAACCCAAGGGAGTAAAATTTCTTTTTAAAATACAGGCACAGACATACACAAATACAGACACACAAAGAGCATTGCCCAGAAAAAAGACCTCACTAATATTTTACAATATTTTTTGGCACTGTTAGGTCTGATACACATATTTTAAAATTTATTGTGGCATAAGTGTACAAAAAAGTAAAGATTTCTGCTAAACAGTCAGACCGAGAAAGTGCTAGATACCAAATATTATCTGTATGAGCACCCTTTGTTAGGAAAAATATGAGGCTTTTGTATTGCATTTGCTATAGCAGATACTACCTGCACTTCGGTATGCTCAATTATCTGGTCTTAACAGCAGCATACTTTATTTTAATATCAACCTTTTACTACAGTCAGCAAATATTGTGTATTTTGTTTAAATTGACATGTCATATGTTATTATAAAATATGAAAAGGAATGATTGGGTTTTTTAGAGTTAGGCAGAATCATTTTACTGTGGTTTGGCTCAAATGAATAGCATATTTTCTTTTAGACAAGCCTCAAAAAAACCTATGAGAAAATAGAGCAACCAATAAAACAAACATTAAAACGTGAAATATGAACTAATGATTAATTGTTTACATTTTTATTAAATTACTTACAGATCTGACTGCATCTTAACCTCCTCCTGGACTGGAAAATATAAATAATCTTTTTATGAGATGGTTGATAACTGAGATAATACAGGTATCAGTTTTCATGCATTTATACTAATCTCCTTTGCACTCTGTATACCACTTTATGTGTGCTAGCCAAAACTGGTTGTGTTTAAAACAATAAGAACAAAAACAAAAGATTTGTGTTTAAAACAATAAGAACAAAAAAAGTGGCATTCTTTAAAGGTCCTCATTGACTGTGTTTTATTATACAATTATCTTAATGCTGAACTCAAGAGTAAATGTGAGTCAGTCATCACAGTCTCCTCATGAAATTAAGACAGTGAGATTTAAGTTGAAAAATCTCCTATACTATTGAGAGTAGTTACTGATTATACCATGGAATCAGCAATCAAAATGCAGTGTAAAAACAGACAGAGATTTTAAGATAAGCATAACTTCCAGTTGTCTGAATGCTGTTCTAAAACTTCATTCCATTATCTGCTTTTGTTCAAATACTGGGCAAATACAGACATCGCTTGTGAAAATAGTAGCTGAAGAAACATTACTGAATTATTAATTTATGTGACATTTACTCTAATCCAATATCAAGAACATTTGCTTGTTTCACACTGGCAAAGCTGTATATATTTGTAATCACTACAAGATGATTTGAAATTCTTTTACTTCCAACATTTATGTGCTAGAAAGATTGGTAGATCACACTATCTTCCTAAAGATGAGAATCCTGCATTATCCAGTTACTTGCTCTTCTAGATATTTAAAAAGCAGAGAGAATAAAAAGTACTGTGGCAGGGAGCAGGCACAGGGACACAATGGTGATTGTTATGGAAAACACAAATCCCTGATTTCTATATGAGGTAATATTCCCAAAGGACTAAGAAGTAGTAAGGAAAAAATTAAGAAGTCCTAAAAGTAGGTGAAAATGTATCATTGTCTTTGAAAAAAAAAGGAAAGAGAAGGGAAAGGAAAATAAAACATATTTTGAACAGGATATTGGCAAAGATAGCAAAATAATTCGTTCATGTATGCCTTCTTTGCTGTTTTTGCTTGCATACAGTTTCTCCAAATTTTCAGCTATAATTGTTTAGTAGTTTTGAGCAGTTTATACTCTAGTACTCATCCATTAAAATTTCTGTATTCACTAATATATTAATAGGGTATCCTTCGAGACTGGACTGATCATTTAGATAAAAGTGATATTTTTCTAGAGACAGACACATATTTTCCAGTAGTATAAATTTAATTTTACTTCTGTAATAAAACTGATCATGTTGTCAAAAACACCATAGGCTTGTTGAGCTTGTCTCTTACTCACTACTGTAATTCTAATAGATCTCCTTTATCCCATAAGAATTTGTTGTTGATAGGGATTTTGTTTGTAAAGAACTTCAGATAAGTGCATGGTGAAAGATGTTCCCATACAGAGTGTTTTGTTTAGGAAGCATTTTCATTTTAAGGATTATCACACCACTGGGAATTCTGAGCTTTGTACACTCATAATCAAATCAACCCTGCTTCCTCTGAAAGTTTTCATCTCTCAGAAATATCCCTTTTGAGATTCATATTAGTGATTTTATCCACAGAGATTTTTTGCAGTTAAATTAAATCTTCATGAAAGTGTTTTTTTCCTCACTGGAGAGAAGAACTTGAAAGAACAGAAGGCCTAATGCTCTTAGACGTCCATTTCTGCCCATTTGAGTAGAAAGTGCATGAAAACTGATTTTCCTACCAGCTTTCCATACAAGTGTGGTACTCTGGAAATAGTTAGGAAGCATGCTGCCTTATTTTCATTTACTGCTTCCAGTCTAGTCTATTTACTGCCACTGATGGCCCAGAATTTCAGCCCAGATCTCAGTTAGTGAAAGTACTGCATGCAAGAATACCTTAAATCACAAGTATGGGATTTTTCCAACAAAAAAAACCACCACTCAAATCTCACCCCATCCCTCCCCCGGTATAGATATTTGTAAAAATAGCTAGTTCAAATACAGATGTAGTTTATGTTATTTTTTTATACCATAGTATTTTAAAGATAACTCTACCTTTAATTCCTGCACACTGCCTGAGAAATAATTTAGGCTGATGAAGATGCCAATCAATAATGGGAAGGGAGAAAGGAAGGAAGGAAGTGTCGGAAGGAAGGAAGTGTCGGAAGGAAGTGTCGGAAGGAAGTGTCGGAAGGAAGTGTCGGAAGGAAGTGTCGGAAGGAAGTGTCGGAAGGAAGGAAGGAAGGAAGGAAGGAAGGAAGGAAGGAAGGAAGGAAGGAAGGAAGGAAGGAAGGAAGGAAGGAAGTGTCGGAAGGAAGTGTCGGAAGGAAGTGTCGGAAGGAAGTGTCGGAAGGAAGTGTCGGAAGGAAGGAAGGAAGTGTCGGAAGGAAGGAAGGAAGGAAGGAAGTGTCGGAAGGAAGGAAGTGTCGGAAGGAAGGAAGGAAGGAAGTGTCGGAAGGAAGGAAGTGTCGGAAGGAAGGAAGGAAGGAAGGAAGGAAGGAAGGAAGGAAGGAAGGAAGGAAGGAAGGAAGGAAGGAAGGAAGGAAGGAAGGAAGGAAGGAAGGAAGGAAGGAAGGAAGGAAGGAAGGAAGTGTCGGAAGGAAGGAAGGAAGGAAGGAAAGGACACACAGATCCTACAGATCCTTTGGTAGCTGGGACACTGCAATGCTAACATCAACATTGTAAAATCTTTATTTATCCACCAAATTGAAATGCAATATTTAGACATGAAATTGTCACTTTAAGACAGTTTAAATTCTTGCATTATCTGACAAAATATTAAGTATTTTGTTATCAAAAATGTCTCATTAAGACAGACTAAAACCATTGCTACTGATTTGAAGAGAAATCAGGCTTTTCCCCACATCTGACACCATCATGAGTCATGTTGCATTATTTTAGTCACTAATTGTGTCTATGCACATCAAGCTGCATTGTAATTAATTTCCCATCATAATCACAAACTGTGATTTTACTAACCCTTCAAGATTAAACTCATTGTTCATTCAACAATTTTTTTGCAAAGTATTTTTCTTCTCTACAACACACTCTTACCACTCCATAATATCAACAAATATTACATTGTCTTTTTCAAATTCCAGCTTCTCTCAAGTATAAAATTAGCTCCATTGCTCCTTAATTTCCCAATACCAAAGAGTGCTGAGAACCTTCAGTTGCTATGAGATGTAAAGGAACAGAGAAGATTCATCCTGTTGGAAAAATGAATCCTCTAAATGTATTTGAAATTATATTGGATATGAATTTTCCTGTTGTACCACCAGTTGATCAGTGAATACAAAAAAAAACCAAACAAACAAACAAAAAAAGGCATATATCTTCTTGATGTTATTTTCTCAGGTTCTGAACATTGATATAATTTCATTGCACATCTTAATCAGAATAACAAGCACTGGAAAAAGTTGCACTGTCCACTTCGCTATTTGAAATTTTGTTAAATTCTCCAGAGATGCTTTCTGTAGATGAAATCCTGCTTAGAGTTCTCCTGCAGTGCTGATTATTTTGTTGCAGTAGAGCTACTCTGATTTTCAGTCTCCCCACAGAGAATTGAGTAGACCATACCATGACTCTCTTCTCAAATATCTCACATGGAACTAAGAACCAGAACAAGATCAAACGCCATAAAAATATTATGATCAGTTTTTATTTTGTCCACCACATCCCAGCCTGATTTACTGCATAATACAGACAGATTGTCTGTCCAAATAAAATCCAACAAACCCAGGGTGTGTTTAATATCTATTTTTACCCTTACCATTGGCTTCTCACCTGACATAAGCCAAATCCAACACCGAATATAAAATTAATGGTGGTATTATGGCCTTCTCTATGGTGTTCCTCCCCACAAAACTAAAATACTGTATGCATGGAATCTTATCTTCACAGTATGTAGGGAATAAACTGCTATCCTCATTTTGTAACATCAAGTGCAAAAAGGAGCATCAAAATAAACCACTAAGTTTGGGTCCTGTACCTGACAGGTTGAGTTTTGAGCAAGAATAGTAATTGTCTAAAGTATCATGTTCTCACAACACAATTCCTCCTAAAATTACTTGCAGCTAAAAGATCTCTTCGTTCTGAAGACAGGAGCAAAAGTTTCTCAGATTGGATAAACTCAATTGACAGCCAGCTGTAAAAGGTTTTGCTTTAAGGAAGTACTCAGAAAAACTTAATTATTTTGTAGTGAATCAAATCCTACAGAGGCCTTAACACTGAGACCACTTTTTCTTTTCCTAGATTGTCCATTTTTGTTCTTACTTCTTGCAGTGAAGAATGCAGATTTTTGCCTCTATACAGGGCAAGATCCATTCATATGTTTTTTACAGTATTGTATCATGAGTTTGTTTGGCTATATCTCTTTCCAAGATTTGCCTGGAATGAAAATCAAAACGATAGCAAAGACAGAAGTCCTCCATTTCTAACTGGTAACCTATTTCAACATGATGATTCTGTGATATTGGAACACTTGATTTATAGTACCCTGAAGAATATTTCATTTTCCCCAAACATGAGGGGGAAAATGGTATTTTTGCTTTAGAGGCATTATCAGTCTCAGCATAAGGAAAAAGAAATTGTTAGACCATTAGCAGGATGAGTAACTAACTTTGGCCATGTGTTTCTATTGATTAAAGAAACAATGTTCTAAATTATGAAGAAAGCATCAGACATTAAAAATTATCAAAGATTATCAAAGAAGACCATAGCAATGTTTCTCTACCAACCATATGAAGTTCAATGAGGGAAAGTGCTGAATTCTCCCCCTGAGACTGAGCAGCCCTGGATGGATGTGCAGACTGGGGAATGAGAGGCTGGAGAGCAGCGCAAAAGAAAGGCATCTGGTGGTCCTGGTCAGCAGAAAGTTGAATCTGTGCCAGCAGTGCCCTGGCAGCCAGGAGAGCCAACCCTGTCCTGGGGGCATCAGGCACAGCATGGCCAGCTGGGCAAGGGAGGGGGTTGTCCTGCTCTGCTCTGCTCTGGGGCAGCCTCACCTCCAGGGCTGGGGGCAGTTTTGGGGTGCCACAACAGAAAAAAGCATTAAGGTATTAGAGAGTGTCCAAAGGAGGGCAATGAGGATGGTGAAGGGCATTGAGGGAAAGCTGTGTGAGGAGCGGCTGAGGTCACTCGGTCTGTTCACCCTGGAGAAGGAGGAGCTTGAAGAGAGGCTTCATTGCAGTTACAACTTCCTCATGAGGGGAAGGGGAGGGGCAGGCACAGATCTCTCCTACCGATTGACAGGACAAGAGGGAATGGCCTGAAGTTGTGTCAGGGGAGGTTTAGGTTTGATATTAGAAAAAAGGTTCTTCCCCTAGAGGGTGTTTGGGCACTGGAACAGGCTACCCAGGGAAGTGGCCACAGCACCAGCCTGGCAGAGTTCAAGAAGTGTTTGGAAGTGCTCTAGGGCACATGGTGTGACTCTTGGGGATGGTGCTGTGCGTGGCCAGGAACTGGGCTTGATGATTCTTGTGGTTCCCTTCCAACTCACAATATTCTGTGCTTCTATGATTCCATGATTCCTCAAAACACAAAGAGCAGCAGGAACAAAAACTTTATATAAAGAAAAAAGTTGCATGCATGCATAAAAATTACATCCTGACCTTTTCAATGATCAGTTTATGTCCAGAAGCATAAGAGCTGATAAAACTTATTTTTGCAATATAACTAGAGATGTTGTTATTGGCCATAAATTAATCTGCCCTTTTGAAAATTCAGCTACAATGTCTATATTCTATACTGTATAAGCTTTGTAAGTTTTAAAAAGCAAAATGGCATACAACTGATGAGCTGTGCAGTCATATTTTTCATAACGTTATATTTCCAACATGACTTATTTATCATTGCTTTGCTACTGTGTAGAATAACAGAGTATAATGCTTGCTAAAGTGTAAGTACTTACATAAACTCATTTATTCAGGACTTGCTTTTCCAATAAGTATATTATTAGTACTGTATTAATTCCAGTATGCTGCTAAAATGGTATCAGGGTAGTAATTTGGAAATTTCAAATAGCACTCATAATGTTTCAAAGATATTTTCAATTCTGTCTGTCATTCATTTTAGCCTAGTAATAATGGGCTGGGAGGTATCATCTGACATTAAAAATCTTCATGGAAGTGAAATTATGAATATAATGTCTTAAGCAGTTAGTCTTGGTATTTAAACACACATTTCAAGCTAAATTTTGTGCATGACTAGTAGGGGTTCTTTTCAATTTTTGTTTTATACACTTCAAGAAACCTCTGGTCACTGTCCTGCTGCTCGGTGTATTATCTTCTTTTTCTTCTCTCGATTATGCAGAAAATGTCAGTTCTGGGGGTGCTTGTCTAAATTTGAAGTTGAATAGCCAACTTAGCAGACCTAAACTTCAAAATAATAGCATCAGAAAATCTTTTAAGATGGTCAGGGACATCTGGAGAACATCTAGTTTTTGGAAGGGTCAGAATGTCTTCTCTAAGCCCTTGATTCAGGAATCACAGCAGTAAGTTGTCTTTGTAAGGCTGAACCAAGCCAGTTCTCTCAGCCAGTTCAGCTGATGACTGCTTTGGTAGGCCACCCCTGCACTCAGGCCAGCTTGTGGATGCATTCCTTGTACTCACAGTTCTGGATTTTATTTTAGTTCATATGTATCCAAATTCTCTGTTAGTTGCTTCTATTGCCTTTATTTGCAATAACCTAGATGGCAATGGTCAAAGCAGCTGCATTAGAGTTACTTTGGACAACAGAGTCAGTAGGTGCTTTTAGGGAAAACACACCAATACTTTGCTGTAGCATTCTTGTTCCAACATGAAATTTTGTCATGCTGCCTGAACACAAAGTATTGGATATCCACATACAGAATATGTCCGGTTGCAGCAAAGACATAAGGCAAACTGAGCAATAGCCAAAAAAAAAAAAAAAAAATAAAGTGGCAGGCTTGGTTCAAATCCTTCATAAAATGCTGAAGGCACATCTTATACATCATTCAGGACAGAATCTCTACAATTTAGAGAACTGTGTGTTTCTTATTCAGCAACATAAGGATTATAAACTTGCAAGCATAGACTATTAGACTATTCACCTATTGCACAATAGTCCTACTCAAGCAAGCTTTTGCCTGGAAAGGGAAAGAATGTACAGTGCAAAGCTCTACATGAACCTCCATCAATGACAAATGCATTTTTGTGATGGTATATAATAAACATCTTCTAGATGCTCATATCAGATTCCTTCATTAACATTAGACTACCTCAATTTAAGGACTGAATAAGTATTGTAATAAAAAGCAGGTGTTTTGTGATTAATACAAATAAAAACTAAAGAGAAATAATTTGTGACATGAGCCTATATTAACTTCTCAGGCAAACTATTTTAAGTAATACCTCTTCTATGATTTTTAAGTGACTGCAGCTAGACAGGGATAAAACTACAGTTCTTTCTGTTAGTCCGTTTTTGACCTGTTCTGGCAGTGAAACTCAAGTGGGGCACGTGAACAGCAGCAGCACAATAGTAAGTCAAAATCCTTCTACTTCACCCACTATTGGGGCCAAAAATTATATTTCTTATATTCAAATGGAAGTTCTGTGCAAATGAGTAATATGCCTTATTCCTAGGCATCTTCTTTAAAACAATTCTGGAATCAATATCAAGGCAGTTTGTAACATGGCAATGGGTGGAGTCACAGAATGATGGTGAATTACTCTTTCTGATTCAGTATTTCTTCTCAGGAATCAGGATTTTTTTTTTGATAAATCTATACCTATACATGATTTCTAGATCGCTTACTGACGGAAGACATGGGTTTGCCATAATGGCAGCAATGAAAAGCTCTAGAGCTACCTGAGGCAAAGTTTAATTGAGGGTGGGAGGCATCTGCATTACTTGAATCGATGGCAAAAGGAGAGATAAAAATTTCATTTTTGATTAGGAGTATAATCTGAAATTATTTTTAACACAGCATAAGGTCTTGCAGTGGGAAGTAATTTCATCATATTTTCCTATTTTCTGTTAGTTTCAACTGCATGCAGTTGTTTACACAGAAGAGTCATAAGTAATGCTTAGCACAGGGCTTAGAGAGTTGATGGTAAAGCCAGATTTTGATGTTCCTTAACTGCTTTGCAAACTGTTTTTAAAATCTGGCTTCAGAGATGCTTATGTAACTATATACAAGGACCAATAACATCAGCATGCTATAAGAACAAGTCACTGTGGTTTCATTTCAAATTCTGCTGTGCATTTAATAGCTTCCTGGATGCTTTGGGCCTTTTGTCCTAGCAATGATTGTATTTTGGAGCACAAATTACTGGACTATTATTGATAGTTTATGTGCTCAATAAAAAATATTCATATTGCTTGAGACTTTAAAGTAAATTTTTTCTTTCCTCTGAAAAGCATATCACAATATCTAAAAAACACACCCAGAAAATGTAGTTTATAGTCAGTCCAACTCTGTTGATGTTAAGATCATCATTTTTCCTTCGCTGCTTCCCTGACACTTTCATGTCAGGCTGTATTCTCACAACAATAGGATTTTTGATTAGGGATTTCTAAACTGTATGTAGAAAAAAAAAAATCTAGATTCCAAAATGGTACTCGTTCCTTGTTTCTGTTTATTTTAAGTCAATCTTTAATAATAGCTTGTATGAGGTGTTATAAATGACAAATAAGATGAAAAAAAAATATGTAACATGAATGCTAAAAACATTTGTGCAGAATCTTTTTTTAAAGAATAGGAATAAACAAGGTTTCTAGTAGGAAATGCTACTAAAGTGTAAAGTGTTTGTAAAAGTTTTACTTTTTGCTTTACTTCATACTCTCATTTAGTTTTAATTTGGTGACCTTAGCTATGATAAACAGAAATAAATTTCATTATTTTATTAAAGTTTCAGTTGCATTTGTTTTTACATATTGAAAAATAATCAATAGAAATTATAGTGCTCTGGCATGAAGTAGATGGTGGACAAAATCTCTTACATGTATTATAAAACCAGCAAAAAGTCTATAAAAACATCTTGAAAGTTAAGCTCCAAAGGGAGCAATAAGGCTACCTATTCCCCACGTTTCAATTTCACTATATTACTGTAAAGTATCCTAGGAAGATTCTTTTGCATTTTCAATTATTATCCATAAACACACAAAAAGGAGGTTATACTTGATTTGATCTAGAGTGGATATAGATTAAAAAGTATGAAAACCTTTAGTTCTCTTCTGTGTTAACTTAAAAATGTCTTCTATATTTGAGTTCTAGGCAATTTTACCTTCTCTTAACCATGCAAAAGCTATAGTGTTTCAAAGCTGCAGATTAGTGATGGTGGCAGCTTATTCCTTTTGGTTATCTACAGCACCATCTTAGTGTCTTGAGGCATAAAAGAATATTATCTGTGTGACAGTTATGGCTAGAGCCATCTATACTGTTCATGCTATCAGCTCTCAAAGAGCTCAGAATAGAAATCATTCAGTTTAAGACATCTTCTGTAGTTTCATTAAAAGCTTAAAATCATGAGGTACCACAAGTTATGACTAAGGTTATATGAAAATTTCCGTAAATCTATGATGTGGAAAAGTATTTATGCAGTTGGGGTGGTTAGCGTAGAATTGCTAATCTTTTGTAAAAGCAGTTGACCATAAGCAAGACAACCTATAAATCTGCTTTCCTTCTTTACTTAATTTTCATCACAAATAATGTGCCACTCTGATTGCATGAAATCATCAGGAGTGTCTTCAATTACTGTGTGCAGCCTCTGATCAAAATGACTTCCTCTGTTCTCAATCCGGGGGATGATGGGGAAGAAAACGGGAGGAGGGAGGGTGAGAAATGCACAGCTAGTTATGTATTACAAATGTCAGGTTACTGTGAAAGTGTATATATTCATATTTAATAATTTCTAAGCTGGAGTTGTGATTGCAATAATGGCTCATTCATATCTGCATTTCATTTAAATGCACTGTTTTGACTCACCGAACATTTGTCATAGATATTATAGCTAAACTTTTTCACATGACCACTGAGGTAATGACAGCATTACATTACCAGAAAACTGCATGACTTGCTGATACTTCCATTTTCCTCAGCAGCTTATGAAATAATCAAAATGTGTGCATGAAATGGCGGCCTGTTCTGAATTTATTTTAATACAGATAGGCTTATACAGAGAAATGAAGAAGAGTGTAGGACCTCAGACACAAGAGACAATGACTACGCACAAAGCTGAATTTTACTAGCAGGAAAGATGGATATATGGGTATTAGACTTTTCATAGCTATAGGAAGGATAATCTTTCAATCAGATTAATGAGAAAATATATTGCATGGGCCCTACAGCACTTTTTGCTTTCCAGGCTAATACGTGATTTAAATCCCAAAAGTACATTTTCAGCATTACAATATCCTTTGATAATAATGTCGCTTGCACAAAGACAGATAAAAATAAAACAGTCCCCCTTGATTTCCCATTTTAGATTTGAAGTATATTTTCTGTTCTTTGCCTGCAATGAAGTGAATTCTATTGAGAAGAGTCACATTTAATAAGACAAAGGGAATTTTCTAATTATGCTACCTGTCAAGATTTGAATCTATGGGATTGCAACTGCAATTGAAGAAACAGAGGAAGCAATTGCATATAGTCCAGTTTACTTTGGTGTATGATTACTATTTGCACTTAGATATTGCTAAATGTAAATCAAGCACACACACAGAAGCATGCTTTGAAGTAAACACCAAAAGGCAAGTCTCAAAATGGATTTTATAGTCCTTATTTCAATTTTCAGTATGCAATTTCCCAAGCTTTTCTAATTTATCTATAGAAAAATTGTGGAAACCTGTGAAAATGAAACACTTCTAAATAACTCTGAGTCACACAAATATACCATGGTCCAAATGGTAAATATAATTAAAGCACAAATTACTAATGGTAAGAATGTATACACATAATTATGCTAGGTTAAGCATTTAAGCATCTTTCTGGCGGAAAGCAAGTATTGTAGCGGTGAAGAAAAACAAAAACCAATTAAAACTAATGCAATATGAAAAATAATATTTCCATACATTTTCTTTTAATTTTTGCATAGTTCATGCAAACATAAGAAACATGCAAACATTAAAGTAAATCTTGCTGTTATAAATGGAAGCCTGAAAGTTATCATACACTGTCCTTTCAGGGTCCCTGGGGAACTGTTCAATGTGCCCCATCAGACATTACTCTTATTTGCAGCTCTGCAGTCTTGGAAACACTATGGCACATTAGACAAGGAAAATAAATATTGTGTTCTTGATGGTTTTCTTCATATTACAAGTTTACACAAATTCGTGATACACAATCAATTATTATAAACATTTAATGCAAATAATAAATTAGTTCTTTTAGTGACTACATCAATTGTTTTTCTTTATTATTAAAGCAACATCTAGTAGAATAATGCAGATTATGATCATGGGTGAAAAAGTTGGCATAATCAGCAAGCCTGTTTGAGGATTTTTTAATCATTTGTGTATGTGTTTATATGTATATATGTGTGTGTGTGTGCATACACATATATGCTTATATAAATATTCATATGGACACACATATAAATGCGAAAACATACAAACACATAAAATCTCCTATTGCAAAATGTGCTTTATTTGGTACTGAAACACAATTGGATCTTATTTTGCCTCATCTGGTTTTATGCAAGCTGCAAACCGACTTTTCGACTATTTGGTTTACATCTCTATTTAGCTGCTTCTGTGGTATTTATTCAGATAGGGAAGAAAGATGGCCACATCACTTTTTTTTTTCCATAAAAACATTTAGGCTCTGTAGATGTTTTTTAATAACTCCCAAGTGGTATCTTTTTGAGCACTACTATCAAATATCTTATTACCAAGCTGCAGCTTTAAACATTTACAGTAGGAAGACTACTAAAAATTCATAAATGATTTCAGCATTCTAGTCTGGCTCAGGTTTCTGAATACATAAATATGCAGCACACTCAGTTCCAGACCAAATATTTGGTGTCATCATCCACCCACATGACAAGAGCAAAGCATTAAATTCATAGGGCTGCAATCTCCTTTCACATCCATACCATAAGAGATTCAAAATTTTGAATTATAGATGTGTTAGTCAGGCTTCTGGTCTGCCAAGGCTCTTCCACCCTACAAATGGTGTTAGCATTTCCACATGTCTTCTACATTTGTAACTGGTTATTCAAACAGGAGATGATGGGACCAAAGGTAGATTAATCCAGGTAAGTGCCTTTTGTGGGCCAAATTTTTCAAAAGCAGGCATGTTAAGTCGCAGCAGAAAAATTGTGCTGACCCTGTGATCCTGATATAGGGTAGATCTTTTCCATCTTCAGCATTGTCCTTTCAAAGGAACACAGAAGGTTCATGTACTGAGCTTCTTGCCCTCTGTCACTTCTGAAGCCTCCTCTCCTTCATGCAGAGATCAGAGAGGTTTTTGTACCTTGCTGTACGAAAACACCCATGAAGTGACCTTAAAAGGAAACATTGAGAGCAGGGTTGCAGAGGCTTAGAGCTTCACAAAAGTATGAGAGAAGGAGAAGGTGCTTTTTAATGTGCTTCCCCAATACTAGTTGTTCATGGAAGAGGGTCTCTTTTGTCTTTTTTTTTTTCCCCAACTATCACTAGATTGCTGTGGCTGATATATCTATGTATTTCCATTCAGTGGACAGGAAAACCATTCAGTTCCTTCAGTATTTATGAGCTGGCCTCTCAAGAGGACTGGTAGGAGGTACTGCTGTCATCTGCAACACCACGAAAAAGTAGAATGAAGTAACTCATTCAGTGAACTGCTGCTTTTTCCGTGGGAATGCCCTTGGGATTCTATGAAATAGAAAATTTGAGCATAGTCAAGATTAGGCCCATGATTGTCAGTGTCTGTGTTTCTGCAAATACAAAACACTTCCTCAATGCAGCTGAAAATTCCTTAGCCCTTCTCTTTAATTACATGGGGAGATATGTTTTTTAATACACCATTTGCCTCAAATTCACAATTTTGCTGGGAAATACCACTTAGTGCCTTGCAGAGGAACATCTTCAAAAGCAGCCATGAAGATTTCACAGCTGATATAAAGGTGAGGACAGTGGATGACTATAACCAATATTTTGTTTCTTAAGGAAACACTGTGCTGATTGCATGACAGAGTAATCCCAAGTATATAGTTTGCGTATATATATATTTTAATTGTACAGCATTTTAGGAATTATTAAGACTAAAGGCACTATAAAATGCAAAATATTATTTGAAAGTGTGAAAAATGTAAAGGACAGAAACACTGAAGCAGGTCCTGAAGTTATGTCTAGCTAAGCAAAAGGAAAGGGCATTGAGCAGATTACCTCCCACTAAACCTGCCTTTCAGGTCTTGTGTCCTGGATGTATTCAGGGTTAATTCGCTACTTCAAAAGAGGTGATACTATTTGCATAGCAACACATTTCCTTCCTGCTCCCTGTCTATCCACTTTTATACTGGTGGGACTCTGTGCAGATGGCTTGGTGTCCCTCTCCAGAGTCAGTGCAAAAGAGTCATCAGAGTAAACACAGCAGCCTTTCCTCACATAATCAGCTGCCTCAGCCTTGTGGCTGCAGAGAGAATTTCAGTTTCCCTTCTTCAACCGCACATGCAGAAGTGAATGCTATTTCCTACTCTTGAAAATATACAATATCACAAAGGTTTGGAGTGATCCTTTCCACCATGGCTTCAGAGATGCAAGGAGCTGAAATTTATCATCCTTGAACTAGCTGTTGAGCATGTTGTTTGAACCTCCCACTCGGCTTTTCTCCTCATTTACTGCTCCACCATGAAATTCACCCAGACTGAAGACTTCAGTGTCCACCTCTGATCCTTGTAGGAAAAACCCCTTTGTGTCCCTGATCTCTCAAGTTTCCTTAGTCTCATGAAGGAAGTGGAGCTATCCTCAAAAGTAGCTGCCCAGAGCTGCAGGTGTATGCTCTGGGAAGGAAAGCCCAGAAATGCACCAGAATGGTTTTGATTCAGACACAAAGCAGCAACCAAAGCGTTCAGCGCTGGCAGTGGTGAAGAGCAGCTACACCAGTCTCTCACTGAATTGTCTTTTATGTTTCTTGCAGAGACATTAAATATTAGAGATCTCTTCTGGTTAAAGTGATTAGAAATCTTAAAAGAAAATTTTGTTTTCTTCCCTTTATTCTCCTTTGTCGTTTTGTGGCTTGTAGCTTACCTTTAATTTGGTGGCCTTTTTTTTTGTTTCCTTCTGTAAAGGTGTCTTCATTATATCTTTAAAAACAGAAATTATTTTTGAAATTCAGGTGTTCCAATAGGACCTAGCATCAGATTTCTTATGGAACTAAACACTCAAACCAAACATAAAATGAAAGAATTGCAAAGTATAGCGCATGGATTGGGAAAATCAGGATTTTCAATTCAGTTGCAAAGAGGAGACAAGGTATTCTTCCATTTGGATTCTCTTGTAGTACTTTAGGAGGCTGTGTATCAAGAAAAAGTATTGCATGTAACCTTTTTAGGTTCCAATATCCAGGATATTTTCCCCAGGTAATGGAATTGAAGTATGTTTTTAGTGTTGACATTGTTTGCAAATTACTTTGTGGGAGAGACACAAAACAAAGAAAAATACTAATTTTCATGCTCAGCTTGTTGACTCTGTTTATTATATCTTCAGGACTGCTGAGCATGCCTGTGCAAATGATGGTTGAAAGGCAGCCCTCACCAGAGCAGGAACATACTTTCAAGTTTGTTCTCATGAAAATTCTATTCCTTGGTCCCAGACATCACCTAAGACAAGTTTTCTACAGTAAAGAAAGCTGTTCAGTAAAGAAAGCTGCCATACCTGGCAGCTATTCAGATCACGTAAGAAATAATCTGGGCCTAATTTTAGTATAAGGTCTCAATGCTAATTCCAATTATTGTTTTTTACAGGACAAATGCAATATTCAACTATTTTGCTCTTGAAGGCATTTTTGGAAACCTAAAGATATTTATGTATTTGGGCTTTGATTGAGTAAATTTTCTTCGTAGTAGCTTCTATGGTGCTGTGTTTCATATCTGTGATCAAAATGACATGGATACCATAGGAATGTCTCAGTTATTGCTGGACAGTGTAGAATGTCCAGGCCTTTTCTGCTTCTCAGCAAGCAGCTGGAGATGCACAAGGAGTTATGAGGGGACACAGCTGGGATAGCTGACCCCAGCTGACCAAAGGGACATTCCATACTAAATAGCTTCATACGCAGCAAAAAAAGCCGTGGGGAGAAATTGTTGAAAATCTGAAGTGATGGCATTTGTCTAACCATTACATGTGATGGTTAAAAATCTGGGAAGCTGTGAATTAATTATTTATTTTGCTTTGCCTACATGTGCAGCTATTGCTTTATCTATTAAACTACAGTGTTTTGAGTTTTATTTCTATTTTGCCCTTCTAATTCTGTCCCCCATCCCATGGAGGGCAGTGGAAGAGTGGCTGGGTGAGGCTGAGCCACGCACCAGAGTGAAACCTCAACACAACACTACGCTGGTCAGGTACTGTGCTCTGGCTCCTTACTCCAATGGCAGATGCTGTGACATGATTCCATGGCAACTGACTTGTGAGTTACTTACTTACTCTGTATGAGGACATTTCTGGAACTAAGCTTGCTAAATTTCTGTGGAGAACATACTAGAAGGTAAAGATGTACAGCTCTTTCCAAGGAACACAATACATTGAAAGAAAAACTTTAGCAAAACAAGGTCATGATGCACCCTCCCAAAGCCATAAGTATGTTCATACAAACCAAAATACACAATCCAACTTCCCAAGCACATTTAATTTTCATGAGTAAAGTGATTTCTCTATAGACAAATTTCAAAGAAGAAATCCCAAACCTCCAGAAGGTTGCAAGCTGTAGTTCCGGCACATACTAGCATTCCTTGCCAATAGTGATTTGGAAGCAGCATGTGGCTACTTCTAATTGAGGACCAAATATTTTTCAAAAAGCATTCATGAAAAATGAATGGTTGATATATCTGAAGCAGCAGACTACCTCCTGCTCTCTTCCCTCCTACCCCGTACCCCCACATTATGCTAGCACTTCATAAAACAGCAACGTAACAAGTCCTTTTTGACAACGAAACTGCTTTTGTGAAGAAACACATTCATTTGCAATCATAATGAACTGAAAATGCTGATTCCACAAATGTGGGAAGTGCTGTGTATTCCTGGCAAGAATTTAAAATAGTAAGAAATGACCCTTACTATGGCAACAACTAATTGGTTTATTGCCCTGATGGGCTAGTGACAAGAAAAGCAGTTGGTAGCAGTGCTTTCATCACAGGGTATTCTAAGAAATAACTAATTTAAACCTTCTCAAGCGCAGGCATAACCTGCTCCACATGGGAGCATATCTCCAGAGGGTTCATTAAGTTACTAGCAGTCTAGGTTTTGGAAGCAACAACTAAACACTACATCTCTGTTCTAGTCTTTGCTGATTGCCTGAAGACCTATAGGCTCAATAAAATGGGGTGGGGTGGTGGAAAGAATTGCCAACTGTTCCTGAATATAAACAAATAAAGAAAGTACAAAACTATATTCAGCAGAGCTTTTCTGCTTAAATGCAGTAGCTGAGAAAATATGTTTCCTGTAATAATTTTAGAACAGTTCCATATTAAGTTTTGGAAAAATGTTGCTTTTCTACAGAGGAATAAATGATCAGTTATTGAGAAGTAAGTGAAGTGAGCACTGCTATATTATATCAGGAAATAATAGGGCCTTTGCAAATTTCTCTCATACTCCTTTATGTTTCTGAGTCCTGTGAAAAATTCTCAGTCCTCAAAAATTCCTTTTGATCCTTCTGTCCTTCTTAAACAAAGAGGAGAGTAAGTAACCAACTTGCCTTTTACTGGAAAAAGGTATATACCTGCTGGGCTTTGTGACTATCCTCTCTATTGGGCCGGCAGAGGAAGGGCACGAGGTATCTGTGCCGTGTTTTGATTCCATGTTGGGACATGCCTTGCTGACTTGTTTCACATGATTTCATTTTCTCCCTGGTATTGCTTTGTGATTTTTCAGTTCAAACTAACTCCCTCAAAAAGCAGAATTGCAATTTTGGGTCTTTTAAAATAAAAGCTCCAAAGCATTTGCAGCTTTTAGGTGGTTTCCACCCAAACCCATAAATTAAATGTTATATTCAATCCAGAGTCATGAATCTGTGGTTTGCAGTGACACTTGAAACCAGGAAAATGTATCTGTTTCTGGGCTTTTAAGTTTTGTACAGCTCTCTATAATACCGTTGACAGCTATTTAGGTATCACTGGATTTAAATGTTTGCTTTAGAAAATCACATTGGGAGAATTTTGGTTGGTAAATGAAAGCTAGTTTAGAGCTCTGTCCTATTTTGCTAAAGTTCAAAAGGGGAAGGATAAATTGTTCTAGTTTTAAGCCATTTCAACAGCTAATGGAACAGTACAAATGGAAAAGGCCCGTGTTGTTGGAGCAGAAGGGTCTGAGTTACATTCCCAGTATAGCCTGTGTGCAGATTACATGACAGCTGTGGCATCTGCATTTACACAGTCACAAATCATTTATGAGACTGACAGTTGTGCCACAGTTTGTGGTTTTCTCTGCCACCAATTGAACTAAAATATCTCAAAGGGAAAGGTTAATGCACTATACTACTGTGCTTGGCATCCATTTGAATATTGAAAAGTCTCTTCTATACTAATGCATAAAAATCAGCCAAACTGAAGTACAGTAAAGAGCAGAAAACTGTTCTTGAGGTTGAATCGTGTAAAAGTACTGGTCTGTGTTACTTGCTGTTGATCTATACTGTCTAGGAATAAGGGGGAAAATGATGTCTTCTAAGCATTTATTTCCGTATTTTACTGCAAATGAAGGAGAAAGAGGTCCTGAAGGTTATACATAGCTGCCCTTTATTCCTGTCCAGCTGGCCAAAACTTCCCATATTTATAATATTTAGTGGGTGCAACGAGTGTACAGAGAATACTGGATCTTTGAAACTTTGGGAAAGGAGGTGACTCTCCATCCCAGGAGCAGGAAATTGCCTTCAGTGAAGCAGGGAGAGAGTGTTGCTCCAGAGGGACACTATGTCAGTAATGATTTTTTCACCTCTCCCTTCTTCCTCTTATGTTCATGAAGTCCCTAGGAAGTACAAGTTTTTTTCCTAGTGGTGTTGCTTCTGTTATGTTGGTATTTTCACCAAGGTCAGGAAAGGTAACACTGAGAGCTCCAATTGAATGATGAAATGACAGTGGCTTCAAGCAACTTAGTGAGGCCTTTGTTTCTTTGGGAAATTTCCTTTTGTGCCTCAAGAGGTACAATGGCATCACTCTACAGGGGCTTCCATGAAGAAAACTCTGTGTGATTTGAAGCATTGAGTGATGGATACAGATATATGTTTAAAAGACAATTTAATTTTATAGTTTCTAATTGTGTGTTCAATTCAAAATGATGCCTTTTGCTATGGACAATGGACATGCCTAGCCATATCTTTTTTTTCATATTACAAGGTATTTAGACGCTGATGGCATGGTATTGGTAGCTATTTTAGAAATACTTGTTTCTCGGGTATGTAACTTGGGTTTTCAAAAGCATTCAAATTACTTTCAAAGTTAATGAGACTTAGGCTTATAGGGAATTATAAAGGTTTTGAAAAAGGTATTCTATAATTGTAAGAATATGTTTAATACTTCAAATGGAAATATTTTTTTCTTCATTTAACCACCATAAAAATTCTTGACCAACATTCCCTTCTTCTGACCCCCTCTCAGCTGAATGGATTGATAAGTTTTCACTCAATTCCATGGGACCCTTCTGATCCAGATCCTGATTCAGTGATGTTCCTCTGCCCAAACCCAAATCCTGAGTAGATAGTCTTAGGGGAACTTGGCCCCTTTTTCTTCTAACAAAGTGAGGTGCCTGCCATTCCCTTCTATCCTGGACACATTTTTAATTCCTTAGAAACATGTTTCTTAAATTAGATATAAACACAATATTGTTCATTCATATGTAACATAAATGCATAAATGTTAAGAAAATGCCTTCTATGATAATTGATTTAGCAAAAAATGTTGTTTTTCTTATGCAGCTATTCTAATGTAAGTAACCGAATTAACAATCCACGAGGAGAATATGCATTAAAATATTTACTGTCTACAATTACCTAATTCTTTCTGACTTAACAATGCAATCTATTATTAAAACTGCATGTTTGATATGCTTTCTTATTCCACTTCTATTATTTTGAATGTTTTAATGATTGTTTTACAAGGAATAAAAATATACTCAATGAGGAAAATGAAATTAGTTTGATTCCTAAATGAATTAAAACCAAAAAATTTATAGACTTTTCACCTAATGCATTATGCATGAGCTATCTTTTCCAACATTTCAAGAGTCAGAGGATGGCAGAGAACCAGAAATGTTGAAAAGGACTTCTTATAACAAAGTTTACATTTGAAGTTCAAGAAGAGAGATCAGACATGAAATTCAGACTGTGGGTTTTTTTTATTTTCTTCCAAAATTTGAGATGGAAGTATTTGTTCATCAGAATATGATGATAACCCTTTGGACAGGCAGGAAAAAGCTTTGATTTCCAAACAAAATATATTAAATTTTCCAATCTTCATCACAACACATTCTCTAATCCTCATAAAGAGACTCTGAGGACAAACTGTTGAGAGCATACCCTTCACATTTCCTCAGATGGCCAGCTGAGTGCTGCTTCTTTCCTTTATTTGTGTTTGAGAAGTGAGGTTCAAACAGTGACTTTCCAGGTTCCAGAATCTCAGGTGAATGCCACAATCTTTGTGTTTGACTGCATCTACCCTGAGTCTTTCTTTTGGGAGTGTTCTGTTCTTCACAAACATTTATTACAGCAGAATTCAAAGTTGGAATTCCTAAGTGAAAATAACATAAAATCACCTTAATCCTATGGTTGTGGAGTTAATCATTCATTTTCTGGCACAATGCCTGCTTTGTCAAATGGAACATTTTCTCATAAAAGCATATATGAGAACTGAGGACATAAAGGGGCTGTATATCTGTTCAGGTTCAAGTCACTGGATCCAACAAGAAAACGGATTGCAATCAGTTTTTCTATGCTCGTGATGAACAACATATTATTGGCTAAATTAGGATATACATTCTGTCTCTTATGTATCGACCAAAACCCAACATTATACATAGGAAAATCTTTCCAGATACAAGTTCATCAAAGCAGCCACCAAGAGTGAAAGGAAACAAAGAAATTCGTGAACAGTTGGAGCACTGCTTTCCGATCCCAGGTTGGCTGGCCCTTGGGAGTTGTACTACCAGGGAGCAGGAGGAGAAGGGTGCTTTGCAAGGGTCCATGGGTGATGGTTGGGGCTGATCAGTCAGTGCCATACTCATGGGGTGCCATCCTGTTGTACCCAGTGAGATGTAGATGGCAGGATCAGTGACAGGGACCAGAGACAGCATATGTCCAAGCATCACAGATAAGTCCCCATTGATGGGCCTGGTTCAGTCAAGGCAGAATATCAGGTCAGTGGGTCAGGGTCAGGATCAGAACAGTGAGAATACTGGCTGCAGCAGAGATCCAGGGGGAGCATCTCAGGGGGAGGAAGGTGGGAGATCCCATCCAGGCTTTTCCTTCTGCAGCTCTGACCAAGGTTCCACAAGAAGAGGCAGTCAAAGCCTGAGGGGAAGGGGAAGAAGTGGCTGAGCCTGTGGGGGCACTTTGGGCCAGCAGGTACCTGGCTTTCTGTGGATAGCAGAAACGCTAACACTGCAAGTGTGTACATGCTAGCAGAATAGTGAATCAATGTAGGGTGAGGCTGGTTCTGATGGGACTTCAGTGAGATACCGCAGTTGGCCCAAATACATTAATGTATAGATCTTTTGCCTTAATAAATTGAGATCTCTATTCCAAAAATATTTTAAGCTGTCATAGAGATGAACAACATTTTACAATGGCTGTTTCAATGCCTAGAGATAGATTTTCAAAGCACTAGCACTTTCTTCCACAAAGTAATAACTTGTGTTTATGGATTATAATACCTAATGATAGATGTTCTTTTGATAACTATTAAGCTGCCCTGAAAACTAATTTAATCTCTGGTCATTCACATAGTTACCCTGACTTGTTCCAGTCACATTTCCAAGGACATTTCTTTATTGAGTCTTAATTTGTGTAAAAATATGAAATAGTGATCCTGGGAGAGTCACTGGCGAAACTCCCATTGGCAGCAATGATTTCAAGGTCTGGCCTCCTGGGATTTTAATATTCTTCAAGGGCTTGTAGATTCAAAAAAGTGTCAAAGAACACAACCAAAAACAACCAGCCAAACAACTAAACAAACAAATAAACAAACCCCACCACAAAAAAATGCCTCCTGATACACAAAACCACAAATGACCAACCAACCAAAGTATATTGAACAAAATATCTCCAACCAAACATATTGCAATTGAAAATTCTCTCTTTCCACAGATGTGAGATGTTTGTGAGTGAAAATATTTTGACCTGATGGATTTTTCAGAGAATTAGGGGTAGTAAAGGAAGAGTACAATAGACTCCTAGTCAGTCATCGGAAGAAAAAAATGTACTTTCAGAGAGCAATTCTGATTCTGTTCTGGAGGGGCAAATCTTTCCCAATGAATTATTTAAGGACCTAAGGACAACTTGACTGTTTAGGTAGGTGTCCTGGTGAGATTCCTAAAACTATCAAGTGAAAATGAGCCTCATGCGAAGTACCTGAAATATTCAACTGTGTTGACTGTTTTACATTCAATCTTGCATTCTCATCTTCAGCAATTCTTTAAGTGCCTTCCTGTCTGTGAAAGAAAATTAACATATTTCCATTTCATAGTAGAAGGAAGAACCCACAGAAATCTAAACCACAAAATATTCTTCTTTATTAGGAGGAGTTGAGAGAAATTTGGCTACAAGTAAGATGTAAAAGTAAAGGAGAGCTAAAGAAGTCCCCATCACGTGATCTATTTGTTAATGCAGATTGCAGTAAATTTTATACTGTCTTTTTCAATAAAAAATGGGCATTGGTTAAAGCAGTGACTGAAGTGTGTTATATGGGGTACCTTTGAGATACACTGCACTTTCATAATGGAACACCAGACACAATGCATAAATAATAAGAATTTTTACACTTTTTATATTTTGCAGAGAAAAAGGTTTTCAAGACAGCTGAGATATTTCTCCATTTCTCTCTGCTCATTTAATGAAACCCGTGTTTCAAAACACTGCCTTTCTCTTTCTTCATTTTAAAGAAAATAAAACTATCATGGAGCAGAAAGAATTTAAAAAAAATTGTTTGTACATTTTCAATAAAAGATTGAAGCCAGTTTCTGAAGCATTACCATTGTTTTCAGCATTATACTAGCTCTGTAATTACAGAAATGCAACAAAATGGGGGCTGTGCATGAAAAATTGCAAGTGTGAACATGGGATCCATCCTGCCATGAACAAAAAACAGACACTTCCTTGTATTTACATTCAATTTCTACGTGCATCTACAGTTTCCTCACATCTCCTACAAATACATCTGTGCAGTTATTCCTTTTCTTTAGGCACAGAAGATAATAACACCATGGGAAAATAATAAAAAAAAGCATGCTTCACGATTCTTGCTGAGCAGTTATATGATTTAAGATCAAAGTCAAAAGAAAAGCCAGGTAACAGCTAAGCTCAAAAATTAAATAATGAAGAGAATTGTGCATTAAATGACCAATTTGAAATATTCCATATCTTAGCATAATTAAAGTTTTACATATAATGATAGAACCAAAATCCTTCAGCATTCCTTTTTGCTCCTAGTGAAAAAAAGATGGATTAGGAAAAAAATTAAGATGGAACCGGCTGTCTTGTCTTTAAAACAACAACAAGAAAAAACCCTTTTACTCATTTATGGAACACTTCAAAACAGGAATAAATGAAAATGAATTAAAATGTATATATCATCTGCTGTTCTTTCCATCACGAGAAAATTTTCAGGTAGCCAACTGTTTTGAAATAAATTTCCCTGCAGTTGCTATAGTGATGATAATAAAGTTCCTGCCTCAATTTACGTGATAGAGGTTCCTAGCAGAACACTTGAAAAGGTAAGCTAATCATAATGAAGACACTGTTAGTTCTTATGCTCAGAGCAGCCTCCTTGAATTTAGTTCAAAATTACAGGACTCCTCCGTTGTTGTCAATTTTGTTATATGTACATTATCATAATCTTTCTCAAAGTGGCAGTAACAAATTATGCAGCAGAGACAGTACTACTCTTTTTCTAGGTTAAGTCAGTGGACAAAGAATATGCAGGTTTGCTACAATAAGCAATGACTGAATCAAAGATATTTCCCTATTAGCTGTTTTTTCCCATTACAAATCTTTGTTTTTTCTAACCATGTAATGACAGTATATTTTTTTCTTCTTTGGTACATATTGTTCAAGTCTCGTTTTATCTCAGTGTTGATGCAAACTAAATAGCTTTAAAGCAGTTACCTGTCAAAATGGATGAGTCATCAAAGCAATGTCAAAGATAAAACATTATTGCTCAGATGTATGTTCTACTGCAATAATTTTGCAAAATAACATAATTTACTTTAAAACATTTGTGAAGCTAAAATAGCTCCCATAATACCTGGTTTAGAAGTAAAATATGCAAAATAGCTGACAAAAAATACAGTGTCATTAAATATTATTTAGATAAATAAGATAAAACAGAAATATTAAATCTGCCAAAAACTAGGACTAATCATCATGAAAACAATGTTTTAGCAAGGCACTTCTAAAAATACCATTATTTGCAACTGTGATGTAACTATATATGCAAGAATGTTTCTGTTGAGAATCTGTATGTGTTTTGATGTCTATGTGTCACTGTCATTAAAGGTCTATGAACTCCCCTCCTTCTGCTACTTTATTGCTTGCATATGTATCATGCCCACCAATAAGGAAAATATTTTATTTCTTTAAAAAAAATAAGGCATTTGAGATAAAAATAGAAAAGTCTAAGCTCAAATTAAAAGCCAATAAGATCTCAAGCTTGATGTACAAAGGCACAAACGCTATGATGAGGATATGTCATGTAATAAGAGACCTCAAATAAATTAATGAAAGAGCCTGCCAAAGTTAATGGCCATGATGTCAGTAAGCTTTTAATTAATAACTTTCATTATTTTTAAAGTCCTTTACAGCTGGACTCCTGAGGAGCCAGGGCTCCAACAACCAAAGAGCAAAGCCAGTTATGATGATTTTTTTTCCATGTACTAAAATCCCCATTCTATCTAGAGCCACATTCTCAGTAACAGCATATGTTCTTTGGTCAAATGTGTGAAGCCTTAATCTGACCAGTGACATTCAGGTCAGGAGTACACATATGGTGTGCCATACTGACTCAATTAACCATCCATCAATTTAATTGCATAATATATCAGAAGATGTATTCCACTACTACTTACAGTTAGGTGCCAGCATGGAAATAAATAAGACAAAGCAACAATTTTCTGTTGTTTGTTTACCTTAACAGGAATACTAAGTAGAAACAATAATATATTTTATAAGGTAATTTTGTTCTTGGAAAAAAATAATTTTTGACAGCTAAACTGATCAGAGGCTGCTAGTTTTAGAAACGATACTTCTTGTAATAAGCAAGCGTAGGTGGAAAGCACACGTTACAAGAAAATTATAGCGCTTCCACTGATTCTAATCACATTAATGTAGGGGTAAGGGAAAAAGAAGGTATATTATTTAAACATTATGTAAATTATGAAGAGAGTTAACATATTGCAAACTTATAAGTAGTGACATAGTTGAGTTGATTTATGCAATCACTCCAGACATCAAATCCTTCTGGAATAATATACATGACAAAAAATGACAACATGGTGACAAGATTTAAAAAAAAAAAAAAAAAGGAAAAAAAAAGAAGAAGAAGAGGAGGAAGAAGAAGGAAAAGAAAAGAAGAAAATTAAGCTTATATTTTAAGTATTCTAGGGGAAAAACTTGAAAAAACACAAGTCAAACAGAAAATCTTTCAAGCTGGAATTCACTGAAAGACAGAGACCTCAAGCTCTGGTTGCTAATCGTATTAGCTGACATGATGTCTTCAGAAATTGTATTACTTTTAGTGTGTTCATTTCAAAACTAGGCCTTAAAATGCATTCCAAAACATGTATAACATTTGGAATTTCATAAGCAGAAGCTAATTTTTTTCAGCTTGGTCTGCATACTTGATTTGTAGCCATGGTAAACCCTGATTCTCATTTGCAAAGGTTGTGGATATCACAACTGGTGTGTGGACCAGTTGTCAGCCGCAGGAAATAATACTGGTCTGAGCTTCTTTCTGATGCCCAAATCAGGGGCCCACTGATGAAATCCCTTCTTTTCTGTTTCTTCTTTGGGGTTAGAAAACATTCTAGTGTAATGTGTCTTTGCAGACCAGCAGTTGCCTAGAACTGGATCTTGCTTTTCCTGTTATTTCCTCCTATGGAAGAGTGCAGTTTAGAATATTTTGCTTCTTATTCCTCAGAATATTTAGAGATCTTTCCATAGCCACTTCTTTCTATAAAGAAACAGAAATATAGTGTAGTTAGACACTCCTAAAGTCTAGAATAATGTGATATTGTCACACCTAAAAGTTCAGCAGCAGCAATATTAAATCACTTTTTAATATAGCACTTTGCAAAGAGACAAGGAAAAGTGCTTCTAAAGCCTGTTTTTTTTTTTTTTTTTTTAGCAAGAACAAAGTTTTCCAACATAGTAATTTTAGATTCTGAGAGTCATAACAAGCATAGGGTAAATAATGTAGCTCTCGCAGAATGAAAAAAATCAGAGTAAATCCAAGCTACCACTTTTTATTTGGCATTTCAGATACTTAGTGACTTGGTTTTATGTTCACATTTCACGTGATTTGCATAGCGATTTTGCATAGATTTTTTGCATGTGATTTTGCAATTTTCCTGTAGCTGTTCTCCATAACAAGTTCTGTGAATTTTCCATTTTCCCCCCATGGTTCTTGAAATTATGGAAATCTTTTATTGATCCTGTTTTTAAGCTCTCTAAAGAGTGAAATTGATTGAAAAGTTTCTTTCAAGGATCTGGCCCGTGAGAGCAAAATGATAACTACTGCCTCTGAGGATCCAAGCAGTGATACACTCATTAAAAATAAATCCTAAAATTTTCATATGGTAAATCACTGGGCATTCCTGCATGTGGTGGGTGTGTCTATGTCACACAGATGTTTCCATCCTCTAAGCCTGACATATGTCTCTGCTCCTTTTTTCTTTCCTCACATACCCAGGCCATTTCAGAGGTTTCCTTTCTCTAATCCCATGTCTTGGTTAGGAAAATCCAGGCTCCGTCTGTCCTGGGTCACAGAGACAGAGAGATGGTCCCAGACTGCAGTACACTGGGGCTCAGGGCTTCCCAGGATTGGAAGTCCCACTAAAAGGCACAGCCCCCAGCTACAGCCAGGTAACAAGAATCCATCCCCATTTCATGAGTCACTCATTTATCCCTCAAGGTCTCACATATTGCAGAAAGCTTACAGTTGGTTATCATGCATGCATATATCGGAAAACAAGAAATTAATTTGAAATGAAAAAATACCTGGCCTTTTTCTCAAGGATTTGGGGCAGTACTCTTCTTTGAAGATGTTTTCAGTCCGCATTGCCAGCACAGCATTCAGGGATGAAGGTTTGTTCCTGAAAAAGCTTAATCAAGGAGAAGCAAAACCTAGCTTGATACTGAAGATGCTAGCTCACATCTGTCAGTAAATTGGAAAGATACTCCAGACATTTCTGTTGCCTTTTTCTGAGGATGGAGTCTTCACTGTGGCACATTTTAACTCTTGCTGGACTCTGCAGCCTAGACTTGAACTGAATGGGCAAATCAGCCTGGGCTTAAATTTAGTTGATGACTCTGATGGTTTAGGTGTTACAGGTTATCTGTGACTCAGGGACGGCTCACAGGGCAGGCTGAAGGAGCAGCTGACAAAGGGACTATTTTGTCAAACCTACTCAGAGAAATGAATAGCATAGCTTTAAATCACACACATCTAACAGCCACATTAATATTTTTATCCAAGAATATCTAGCAAACTCAGAGGCTATAGTATTTCTTCATTAAAGAGCCATTTGATGAAGCAAACATACTTATTAAAAGCCACAAATTATTCACGGTCAGCTCAGAATCAGAAAAAGAATATCCTTTTCTCAAGACTTACTGTAGCAAATAATTCCCTTTCTTTTATTGCTACTCCAATTTTAATACAGCTCATGGATTTAATTATCCAGCTCAGGATATATTTGTAAAGTTATAAAAAATTTGAAAGTACTATAAAATTAATAGTTATTACAACTAATCCATGATTAATACAGTAGCTGATAGTTTTTACATGTCCCAGAATAGTAGTTTAGAGAATAGAATTTCTGAAATCTCGTTACAGATTGAGCCAATTTTCTGACAAAGCCACCAACCTGCCAATTCTTTCTCCATGGAACACATACCACTGGGGTGGTCATGGTACAACCTTAAAATCACAGCATCAGTCAGCCTGTAAATTCAGTCATCCTTTTACCTCAAAAATCATGGTGTCACCTAACCTGGGAAGGGGCTCCATTACAGTTGCCAAGGCCAAAGGGCCTGATGTAGCATGGAAAACCCAAATTAAATTCTTTCCATATCATACTGCTGTGTGACAATCTCCATTTTAAACCATGTATTAAGGAAGCCCAGACTTTGTACTGGTATTAGATGTTGTCATAGTATAAGATGATGTGACAGGAGCACATATTGATTAAGAATTTTCTGCTCTCCTTTTAAAATGTAGAAGCTGACTAAAATGAGAAAAAAAAGGCATTGTACAAATAAACAACACATGTTCTGGGTCACGAGATACTCTTGAGAACCAAAGAGAGTATTTTAAGGTTTTGTCTGTTAAGAAAAATAAATCTGGTGCAAGGACAAGAAAAGACTATATACTAGGGAAACACATTAATTGGGATATAAATTAGAATTACTACATCTAACAGAGCAAACTGCTCCTCAGAAAAGGGAGATGTGTAATCTGGTTTATAATGAGACACTCATCAAAATGGACCCAACAAACAGAGGCAAACAAACAGTCTGCAGATCGACCTACAAGATCACTCTCTAAATAACTCATCCACACACAAGGCAGCTCATGTGGGGGTTTTTGTAGCATTTTAGCTTGGCTTGGCTCTGGGTTTCTTATTTTCAACAAAAGAGTGATGCATTGCAAACAGGCAATAGTCTGGATAAATGAGATCTGATGTTTATTCATGACAATTTCAAAAAATGTTCAGATAGTAAACAAAACTTAATTACTTTAGAAAGACATAAAATCTGCTGATATAGGATATAATGCTAAATAATAATCACCAGAAAGCCATCTCATTACTATTGGTATTGTGTTTGATATGGGTTTGGCCCAAGGCAAAGCCCAGGGCTTTATTTATTTAAAAGGGTAGGAAAACAAGACAATATGCATGTTTCATATTAAATATTGTGATGGCAGTACACTATGTGAAATACAATGAGAAAGAAACATTGTGAAGCGCCGAGGAGAATTTAAAAATTTATATTTTGTTGTACTTTTTCTCAGACATAAGCAGACTTTCTGAGGGATTATGGGAATACTAATAGCCACAATAGAGTGAGAATTTATTATAATCTTGCAGCAAGAAGGAGCACATCTACACATGTATATACACACACCTTCCACATATATAGCCATGCCTGATTTTCCTATTAAGATATCTGGGTTTTTTTTAATTGCAAACTCTGATGAGTTTAAGTCAACATATTTCCTTACTGCTCCTTCTGCTTGTCAGCTGTAGCTGGATTGATAAAATGCAAATGAACAAATCATTAACGAGTACTGGTTATGAATCTCTCAGGCAGTTCAGGACCCTATCAAATCCTGCACCTATTACTTTGTGTGATTGATGTACTATTGTAAGTGATTGTTCCTGATCTTATTAAATCTTATTGATTTTTTCCCAGTTTCTATTTTATGCAGGACCAGGCTTGGACTATTATGAATGTTGCTGAACACTGTTAATCAAGCTTACACAGCTATTTTGATGGCAAACAATTAGAACTCTGAAGCAATACCTTGCAATTAGCTTCAGGGATATGGACCTCAGCACCGTAATAATGAAAGAGACCTTCTCCTTCAAGCAAGGTAATGAGATTTACAATTATGACCCCAAATAACCTCTGAGAAATAACCAATCTGCAAACATAGATGTGTTTATCAATAATTTGTGCCCTTTTTATGAAAATGTATTTTAATTTTTTTTTCACCTATGAATCATTGTTTCTACTGAAGCACAGTGTACAAAGCCTTATAAAATGACAAAAATATAAATTGAAAGTCTGTATATATAATTTGAATCCACCGGAGGGGTCTACAGAATGATATGCATCAAAAATGTTCAAATGTTGTGAGGAAAATAACACTGAAAACTTGTGAGAATATACTGACATTATGAAAAAACTTCAGTGGTTATAATCACTTGAAAATGCTTATTTACATGTTTAGTCAACATACACAAACATATACATATATAAATTAAAATGTATAAATTCAAGTACATTATTCAGTAGGTCAGTAGACACAGGCATCCATAAACATGCCTCTTTATAAATCCACTGTATGTATTTTTTGAGTGACACAGGCAATAAAAATAACCCAAATTTGCTCCTTTAAAAACTAAAGCAGTTAACATGATTTTTGGAACTGTAATAGTCTATTGAACATCACAGGTCAATTTTTTGTTATATCCAAAGGCATTAAATGAAAAAATTAATACATAGATAAAATACAATGAAAAAAATTACCTTGGGAGTGAAATAGTGTATTTCCAAAGTTCTTAACTTCCAGTTTGTATATTTAACACTTGCAGCCTAAGCACATTTTTTGCTGATTATTTAGTAATGCTGAAAATTCTTCCTATCACACTGCACTTGAAGATTACCTCAACATATATTTACTGGTTAGCATGTTTGCTAATTTCTCCAGCATCTTTTTTGCTAAAAACATGTTATCCAACACTTGTAAAATATATTTCTATATAAAAAAATATTGAAAATTTTACAGTGTTCCTTTCATTGTTTGTATGAATTTATTACATTGAAAGCAAGGCATTTATACTTTGGTTTAACTGAGGAGGTGAAGAAATGTACAAGGCCCAAATGCAAGAAAGAACAATTTTCAAATACAAAAAGTTTGCCATTCTTACTGTTCCTTGACAATAATTACTTGCATATTTCACTCCTGTATTTGGCACTTTTATCAGCATGGAAGTAGTGTGCTAAACACACCTCTTATTCTGCTGTGCTCCCTTTCATTTCTCATCTTATCCAAATTCTGAAAGCCCTCTCAAGCCCGTTTCTGAAACAGCCTCTGAAACAGTGTGGGTTCTACAAGCAGAGACTAAAACTGTGTCTGGCTGGAGATCTGTAGCTGAAAAGGTGATTATAAGAATGATAATTTTTTTTTATTCAATATCTTAATCCAGATTCTGGGTAGTATTCTGAGTGAAGAAGGGGAGGATGAAGAAAAAACAGGATTTCTTAGAACTGTAATTTAAGAATATGTCTTCTTCAAGGTAGTGTCAAATTAGAAACAGAGTTATATTTTTAAGGACAAAATTAACAATAAACTCTTCTTAACCCATGGAATACATGTGAAAAGTTCATACAGAAAGGCAAAATTGGGATGTGTCTATGGATGTATGCAATATACTCTATGCTCACAAGTTTAGAAAGGGGGAGGAAATTTCTGCACATTCCCAAAGCAGTGTTGAAAGGGTTAAATGGGAAAGCTTAGCAAACATGATAAAATTATTAAAAGGTTCATAAGCTAATTCACCATGCAAATTTTTCCTGATTCTCTTTACTTTGAACCCAGCCAATAACTTTGAGTTATTTTAGTGCCAATTTCAATTTTTATCATATAAATATATTTATTGCTGGATGTAACTGTTAATGAAATGTACATAATATGTAAAATCTATAAAAATGTTGTAGTTGTACATTACTTTCTGACTGTTGTACAACCTTTGTAAACTAAGTATAGTATATCAACTTTCTCATGACAATAAGCAGATTTGTCATCTTGGGGACAGCTAAATGAATTATTTAATCAATAACAGACTACATCACTGCTGATAAGACAAGCTTAGACAAATTAAAAAGTGAATCAGGTAAAGTATGTCAAAAGCAAGATACACAGGTAGTGTAACATGCCTTTAATGTTAAGCAGAATAACTTAAAAAAAAAACTAAACCCCAACCAACTAATCAACCAACTAACCAACCAAAAACTCACAAACCAACCACCATAAATCCCCCCCACCACTTCTGGGGAACTTAACTCCCCCACCCCCTAAACCAAAACACAAAGCCACAGTTTGTTTCAGGAGGAGTGTTCCTGCTTAGCAGTAAAACAAGAAGATAACTTCTAAAACCCAAACTCGTAAAGAAATGAAAGTGCAAGATACTTCATGAATTCATAAATGCAATATTTTCAGAACAGTTTTGTACAAAATGGATGGTGGTAAGATACCAGAGGTCAGATTGTTTCTAGGTTTGGGCACTTTTAAGTATAACACCTGTATTGAATCTAGCTAAACTTATGGGAGGGAGGGAGGGAGAGAGGGAGGGAAGGAGGAAAGAAAGAAAAGAAAAGAAAAGAAAAGAAAAGAAAAGAAAAGAAAAGAAAAGAAAAGAAAAGAAAAGAAAAGAAAAGAAAAGAAAAGAAAAGAAAAGAAAAGAAAAGAAAAGAAAAGAAAAGAAAAGAAAAGAAAAGAAAAGAAAGAAAGAAAGAAAGAAAGAAAGAAAGAAAGAAAGAAAGAAAGAAAGAAAGTAAAAGAAAGATTAGTGAATGTTTCCCTAAGAATGTTTCCCTAACTGTTCATAAAGTTTGGTCTCTACAGCATTTGACAGAGTGTACTCACACCTTTTGTTTTCCTTCTGTCCACATGAAAGTCACAATTTGTGTGGTGCTTGTCTGGGCAGCCCAGACATAAACATCCAGACTGAGCTACCAAAGAAAGTTCCTTCAGGTTTGCAAGTTATACCACAAGCAAACCCCCTGTTGAAGGTCTCCAGGCTGTTCTTAGACTACATCATATTCCTGTATGTTAGACATACCACCTGCCCAGGTGTATCTGCCTGAATTCCCAAATTGGGTTGGACCATGTCCTGCTTCTGATCTTCACGAAAACCTACAAAAAAAGAGTACGGCAATCAATCACACAGTGAAAATTTGCTTGGTAATTTTAACATTGTGCAAAAACAGGAATTGGTACATTTACTTTCCCAGATCTTCTAGAATTATGGACAAAGAGGGATTTTTTTCTTTCTGTAAAATTTTAAACAGGACTTTAAGAACTTTAGAAATCCATACAAATCCTTGTGGCTTCCCGTATCTGAAGCCATTTCACAAGCTGCATCTATATTATTTCTAAGGAAGAGTCTGACAGTTCTAAAATTGCATAAACAGAGTCAAGCTGTCTGTTTTAAAACTGAATGGCATACAGAATAGTAAGAGCAGCTGAAAATTGTATATGTGCAATTTTAAAGGGTTTCCAGCTTTTTTTTTCTCCAATGAATATGCATCCTGTAACAAAGGATGCAGCTCCTAGAGTTTACTGTTTTTCTTTATGTTTCTCTTTCTACTGTTCTCAGATCTTTTGAATAGCTGAAATCCTTTTTTAAGCAGGGAAGAAATTCTCACTTCTCTCTCTCTTCCTCTGCTTCTTTATACAGTATGCATAAATCTCATGGAAATAAGTCTAGAATAATATACATGTTTAGTGATATGAGCACTTAATGTAGCTATAAAGGCTAAGTGTTATTTTGATATGCAGGATTAAGTTTGAAACACATAAGCTGTATAAAACATTGAAGGAAATAAGAATTTTGTGGTGGAGGACACAAATAGATAGAGATTTGCTTCTGTCCCATATATGTCCATGTATTAATATAGGGTAATTATAGCTATAAGCCTCTGAATGCCAGTGGTAGTGATGTGTCTCATTGCTGCCATTGGATTCATGACAGCAAATTCCAATTCATCAAAGCAAACGCCTCTGCATTGCACATCAGGCATGATAAGTCTCTAATAACAGTGTATCATCTCCAAGTTATATGTATTAAAGACATATGCATCAAAGTGCAATATCACACTTTAAAAGTTGTGAGCATGTGAGAATTCGGTGATTCTAAGGAATTCTTTTTGTCTTCTTGGACTTCTGTACATTTGGTCTTCTATTCTTTTGTAATCTTTTTAGGATATTCATGTCATTCAGGTATTTATTTGTGTGGTGCAGTTTCCCCTTACACAAATACTGATCTCACATCTGATATAACTCCCCCACCATGACACTTATTCATATAAGTTATGTCAAAACTGTCTGCACTCACCTCTTAAGCCCTTCTGAAATGAAGTCCATAGTTGGGGCAACTGTAATGAAAAGAAGTGACTTGAAATAAAATCATCCATCCATGAAAGCTCAATTCACAGCTTTAGGATGGTCAGACACAGATCTTCTTCAGCTTAATTTGTAGCAAGTAGCAATTTGAGCTGCATTTTATATGTAGTACGTGACATACAGCAAGCTATAAGGAGAAAAAAATCTAGGGAGTGAGTGTGCTGAAAAAAATCAAACCTCAATCAAACCCCAAGATTCTTTGCTTAAAGCTCATGTACATAAAGAAAGTAGTTTCATGTTATGATGTACATTCCCCATGGTGCACTTTCTCCATTAACATTTATATCTTCATGCTATTTTATTTTGGACAGTGCTAAACAGATCTGATACACTCAGAAAATTAGAATCACATGCCATCAGGGAAAGATATTAACAAACAGTATTAGCATCTAGCTAGAGGTGGATGCATCATGGACAGGCAAACACCAATAAAATGTCTACTTTTTACTCACTAACATTGAATATATAAATCTCAACTGGTCAGTTAGTTTGCAGACATAAATTTGCCTCTTTAGTGGGAAAATCTCTCTGTTTACTGGTATTCCAAAACCAAAAAAATAAACCCAAAAACCACCCCAAAAAACAAAAACAAAAACAAACAAAAAATCCAATTCCTTTTATCTTCAAATTCTAGTGCTTTTTCTATCAGATCACCTCTTGTTCTCCTTCACTACCCTTCCACAGCTTTTCACTCATTTGTATTTATGATCTCCAAGCTATCCTCTCTGGTTGTGATGCTCACAGGTTTGTCCTTCCCTCCCTAACCTCTCTCTCCCCTGCTGTCACTATGGTCCCTGATTTCAGCTATATCCTTCACTTTTTGCCCCTCTTTGATATCATTCTCTCTGCTCCTCTGCACCTTAGACCACTCCAAGCATTCATCATTTGTCTTTCTGTCTCTGTCTACCAAAAGGAACCTAGGGAATGCTCCAGTCTTCCCTCTCTGTCTTTGCACCCTTTTTTGTCCTGTATTTCTTAAAAGATAATAGCTAGGATGGGACTTTTGCTCCTAATTACTGCATTTTTAATAATCTTTAACTTTCCTTCAAACTTTCTATTGATTTACTATGTTTGATTTTGTAGATTCTCAATTCCTTCAATTCTTGAGATTGTATTTTTGTACTATCCTCAGCATTTCACATTCTGCAGCTCTTGAATTCCAAATCTCCAAACCCCAATTTTTTTCTATTTCTGATCAGCTTTCAGTTTTCCTCATTGTTAGATTCTCTACCACACATTTTTCTCTTTAGTTTTTTCATATTCCAAGTTTTAATAGTTTTCTCTGCTACGTGCTATTGACAATCAAAAACATAGAATACTTCTGAAAAGACTCCTCCTTTTCAGACTTGCTTACCTAACGCATTAAATCCTCCCCCTGCCATCCCATTTATTTTTGGTTTCCTTAGCATAGGTCAGATGGCTCAAAAGCATCCTCCTATTTTATCTCACATCATTTGCTCCATTTTTTCCATTAGCTGTCTTTACTTACCTGAAATGCTTGCTATTGAACAGGTATCTCATTCCTCTAAAACTCTTTACACATACCAATGGCTAATATTATTACTGTGTGTAAGTATTCATTGTGCCCAGTGCTGCTCGTGAAGGCAGGGAGAAGAACACAAATGCAACATCTCTGTATTCTGCAGGTCAAATCAGATCCACCAGATTCCCCTGTAGCCACATTATCGTTCACCCACTGGCTCCTGAAATAAGCTCACAACTGAATAGAGAAATATTTCACTATTTGGTTGTGTTTTCAGTTTTAAAAACAAAAGCTTCAAGTAGCTCTCTCCATCTTTCCTCAGAAGTCCTTTCAATGCTTCATCTCTCTTGAAAAGGAACTTAGCACATAATACTTCATTCAGGGCTTCACCACCAAAGGGAAATTTCTTGCACAAAATCTTTGCTCTTCCCTGAAAAAACAAACTCCTTCACAATCCAAACAGATTTTTCCAACCTTCTTGCTCACAGTGCCTTTACTGCCCACTGTGATTTCACAGCTGCAGTGACTTTTTGTCCTTGATTCACAACTGCCCGTATTTTACCTGCATGAGCATTTTGTTCACTCATTAAATAACTTGTAACTTGTTGTTACTGTAAGCTCTAAAGTTATAAAAGAGTTGTGCAATTTTTTCTTAACCCTAGTGGATTCCCATTAACTTCCCCAAAAATGCAATCTATCCAAAGGAACACCATTTCTTCCAGAAGCCCTCCCATCAGTAGGAGTCCTGCAGGAGTTGTTTTTTTCCCTCCCTCAACCCCAAAAGAGGTTGTTCATAAGTGTTAGGCACTTCAAAGCCTTCTGTATTCCAGACTGACTTCTAAAATAAAAAGTAGCTATTATCAAGTAAAAAGCAGCAATTGCTGGCTTATGTTACTGGAGAATAAAAATATTATGACCTGGATTTTCCTGTTTTCCTATTCCTTTTTGAACTTCTGGAAAAAAACTCCATTAAATGGAATAGTTTCCCATTTAGAGAGTTTGGTTCCTGACAGCTCAGAAGAGGAGAAGCCTGGAATCATATCTGCCGACCAATATTGTGTAGAATTTCCCAAAGGGCAGAGGAAAGGAACATTGTTATCACTCTACAAAGAAAAATGAATATGTACGCTCTATTGGCTGCCTGTCTTCAGTTACATTTTTCATCTACTTTGTTTCTAATTGCACTCTCCAGGCTCCTTTCTACATTGCTGAATTGTCTTTCACAACATCTGCTGTTCATATTACATTCCTACTTTATATTTCAGTGTTTGTAACTTTTCCCTCTTTGTACCTTCTGCTTAGAGACCAGGAGCATTGATGGCATGCTTTTCACATTTGCTTGAAGTGGGACATGCCTTGGTGTTCAGGTGCCATTCAATGGCAACTTTTTGTAAATATTAAGAAGCAAAACATTGCAATTTGAGCCAGCCTTACTGGAATGCTCAGGGGCAATTTCAGTTAGCATGTGTAAAGCCAAGGAGTCACAACATTGATTATGTAATTTTTTTCCAGTTGTACGTGTTGTAAAGTTGGAGTTTGAATTACTGACATTAGTATGTGGGCAACACAAAGGTTCCCCTGGTACGGTATAATCTATCAAGGCAAGAGAGCTGCAGATGGGAATACAATGATACTGGTGATTTGTTTACATTGTTTTCCTACTAAAACCGAAAATTTTCTTCATCAGTATTATAAAGAAAACAGAAAAAAAACCTTCTCAAACTTTCTTTTTTGGGAGGGAGTATGTATTTATTTAATAAATATACTGACTACAGCACAGCGTTCAATTCCATGAAGTTAAATAATGTAAGAAGCTGGAGGGCTTCTGTCCTGAGATTTTTTAATAAATATCCACAGGTCTGAATTTTTAAATTTTAATTAAAGGAACATTACCAAAAGTGAAGTAAAAATCCAAAGAGATAAACATATCATTTGACATTATAATATGTATTTACATTATGTATAATATATTTACCATTATAAATTAAAAAAAAATTAAGGGTGACATTACTGGACACATTTCTGAACTCTCAAATACATGATTTATCTTTGTAGACAGCCTTACAAAGCTATATATATTTCCTTCTAGTGTATTCATTCAATTTGAAGAGGTTGTTCAGTTCAGAAATGAATGAAAGAAACTTTACCTCAAGTATTCAATAGACCTGCATTTATTTCCAGGGAATATAGGGTGTGAATTATGACACTTGGACAAGAGAAAAACCCCTTTCTATAACCTTCAGTGTCTGTTCTCTCATCCTAGTACAGAAAAGGCTTGTTGCCTGCATATCATTAGCAGTCTTCTACTATAGCTGCAGTATGATGATGGTTGGTGTCACAAGTTCAGGAACTATGCACAGACAGAGACACAAGGCAAGGAAATTGAGCAAGGAAGACAGCTGGCACTGTTAAGAAAAAGAAAGCCATGGCTTGGTGTTACTTTGAGTAACAGGTGATTTAAAAGGACAGAAGTGCTCATAAAATCACACTAAAGAAATACAGAGACTTCAATGACTAAAATGGATAACTCAGGCCTTGGAAGGAAATCTACGTAACCCTTAATCTCTAACAGCAATTTTACCTTCAGATCTCTAAAACTAGCCTTTCATTGCATTTTTCTGAAGGAACTATCACAGGGGATTTCAGAAAATGTTAAATGTCTTCTATATATTTAATTGATCAATATGGAAACAGAGCTTGATTGAAAAATCCCTTGTGATAGTTCATAAATTCGTAATTATTAATGAACTCTTCAGTCAAATGTATTTATTTGGGGGAAATATAAACATGTGATAAAAGAGAAAAACTTTCCTGCACTTTCTCCATTTTCCTATCTCTTATATATGAGAAGTTAATGAATTTATGTTGTCATCTCGTTTTTGAATGGGTTTTCAAAATTGAGGGGACTTGGAAAGATCTGCAACAGAACTACCATCTTTTGGCAGCAAACTAGAGGGGGTAAAAAGGTAATTGAAGTCCTTTTAAGCCAAGAAAAAGATTCATTGAATGCAAGTCTTAACTTTTAGGAATTTATGGAAGATATCTTGTGAAAGATATGGACAAGTCAGAAAGGATAGTCACAGTATTGTTTCACTGTAATTACACAGTCTGTTAGTGCAGAGAACTGTCCATGCCACCTAAAACCTCTCATGCCAAATTCATGATTTTCCTCTCTTCTGCGTCCTTCCAGAGGAATCTTACTTCCCTGCTGCGATTTGGGCTGCAGTGAAAATCATAAAGCACCAGCCAACTCTGAATTCCCATGAAGACTTGCTGTATTTGCATTTAAAAAAATTTTCTTTTTGTTTATATTGTACCTCTACATTTTTTTTGCACAAGAGTTTAGTGGAGCCTGATCTCATGTCAAATTTCAAAGCACAATGACTCTGAAGAAGGAAGGGAAGTGCATTTTTCTTCACATTCCTGAAATGTGTAAGTATTGATAGAAAGGCCACATCTTATCTAGGAATGTCTAATACATTATTACGGTCAGAATAAGTCCAGAAGAGTTTTGTTAAGAATAGAAACATTTGTGAATGGCAAAATCTACACATAAGAGAACAACTATATTTTCTGTGATTCTGGAATGCTCTTTTTACAATAAGTGTGGTTCCCTGGACTTCTGCTGCTGTGATGAAAAAGCATTTCAGAGAAAGCAAACTTTTGGTAAATATCTAATATCAAGAAATACAAATCCACAGTGTAGAACTCATTGCATTAACATTACCAGTAAATAACAGTATTTTTCTCTGTAACAAACATTTAGCTTGTGTTCCCAAATGCCATTTTAATACTTTGAAAATAGTCCTTAAGAATTTTCAGTGGATAATTGAGCCGTGTGTGTATTTTAGGACAAATATTGGGAAAAGTCATGTTCAATACCAATGTCTATACCATTTAAACAATGAAAGCATCAGGTAAGTAACAACATTTGGACAGCAAGTCAATATGACTATGAAAGGTCTCCAATAATGAGCAAACTCAAACCAATACACTGTTTGAGTATTTGGCCTTCCTATTGACAAAGGTTGCTTTCAATCACACTGTATCTATTACCATATCAATCATCACTCTAAATGAATACAACATGAACATTGACGAAGACATCACTTAGGCAAAGAAACTAAAGGTTCTATAAAAACAAATAATGAAAGTTTGGTTGATCACAGCATGAAAATTAGACCTAATCCTTAGTCATTTTTATTTTGTAAAACAAATAAATTGAAACAAAAAATGTTAGCTCTATTTATTTCTAGGAACTTAAAATATATGGAAATTGATATCACATTCTTAATTATTAAACATAATGCAATCCAATACGTTGTTTGCTACACAAATTAAGATATGGAATTGAACTGATGAAAATGATTTACGTGCAGGATTAAAATATTGGCAGCTTTATAGAGTGAAATGTCACTATACTGCTGTACCTTCAAGTTTTACATTTCCTCCTTTGAATCCCTGTCAGCCTTCATGAACACTGGAGAGTTTAATCAATGCTTGCTGTAGCCATAGCATAACACTGAATATTTTACCTGTGTAATAATCATTGTGCAGTTTAGTACAAGTCAAAAGCAGGAATTACAAACAGATATATTGCAATTGACGAGGTTACATGTTAAATTACAGCAAAACTAATTTTTACACATTTCTATGATTCTTTTCTTTTTGTGAAGGCAACCTGTTTTGCAACAGTTCAATGCACCCTAAGGCAATCAAATTGTATTTAGGATGACTCAGAGGTCATAAAATTCAAACACTTATGAGTTCATGTATTTGAATTACTTTAATTTATATGATACAAAACTCTTGTGAAACAAGCATTTTATTTGCTTTATGTACTCCAAAGGGTGGAATTCAGATTGTAATTTGTGCTGCATTTTTTCAAGATAGTCAATATTGACAATATCAAAACTGGAGAGGGAAAAAGAGATTATCATCTTGGTGTTGTGGCAGTCTGTTTTCCTTATAAAAAACCTTGTGTGAAGCTAAAATATAGGCAAGAATGAAGGAATAAGGACAGAGACATAGTATGAAATTTAAGAAACTAAATAGAAAACTGAGTAGATATAAAGGTTGTCAAATACATTATTTCCAATTTTTCAAATCAAAGCCGCTAGTACAGGTAATTTAAAAGATAGCTTAAGTTTTTTATTTTTTAAAAAAATTGAAAAAATATAATATTTAATATAATAGCACCAAGCAAAGAAGAAAGATTAAGATATGTTTGAAATACATTAGAAATAATTTGCCTTTAAATAAGTTTAATTGCTATATTTTTACTTTATTTAAATAAATAAAATTAGTTTTCCAGCCAATTTTCTCAAAGACATTAATCTATAGAATAGTCCCAAAACCTGTAAACTACAAACAACTGTAATAACATTGCGAGGAAGGAATAGAAATAATCATTTTGATTAAAGAGTTCTTAATTTCTATTTAAAGAGTATCCTCTTATGGGTATTTTAATAAACAGGTGCAGTGCAAGGAATGCATTATGTCATAGATATTTATTCAAAAATATGTAGAAAAATACCCACTTCTACTGTCAATAATGTTCTTTGTTGCATTATTCCTTCAGCACTGAAATCGATCTAGTAAGTATCTATTGAATAAATATTTTGCCTAGAAATTTATTTTGCCTTGATGTATGTTACAAGCATATAGATATTTAAGAACATAGAAAGTGCTGGGGTCTGCATAGTCAATCCTCATGCTATATCACTCAGCAAAAAGGCTTTATTTTTCCAGCAGGTGTATCAGGCTATATCAAATATTTAATCCATCTATGTAAGGTTGTCAATTTTAGAGTATACATTAATGGAAGAAGTTTGCTTTGCTGTTTCCAGTTCTCTGTCTGATGACACACAGAGTGTCAGTTTTATAAGACAAAAATATGCAATATTTCAGAAAGGTTCATTAAGCTAACCCCTGTTATGAAGATAATTTACATTTACTCTACTTCAGGCCATTAAGGGCGTAATCACTTTAGGCAAAAATGAATAGAAAGCTGTAATTTTTATCCCAACTTGATCTTCATTTTTCTCACAGCCAGCATTCAGCAGGGCTGAAAGGGCAGTAGGAATGACTCTGCCACATGCCATTCCTTGTCTCAGGTCACAACAGGCACACTGACATTGAGCGTTTTGCCTTCAGCCCCCTCAACCACAGGTTGAAAAAAGATAGTTTTAAGACTCTAGCATTTCGTTTCAGTTTCTTACATCCTTTAAGTCAAATAAGGCCAAATCTTGTTCAGAATCTTTAACCTGAAATTTTCCTGTCATTTATATGATGACTGCTCTCCCAGTGTAGTTCCCATACATTGATCTGTCTAGGCATATGGGATATATCTCAAATGGAACCATATTGCCAATACATTCAAATCAGAGGGCTGGGTCATCACCAATAGTATGAAATTCAACAAGTCCTAGATTTTGCCCTTGGGATGGGGCAACCCTGGATATATGGACAGACTGGGGAATGAGATGCTGGAAAGCAGTGACACGGAAAGGGACCTGGGGGTCCTGGTCAATGGCAAGCTGAATGTGAGCCAGCAGTGCCCTGGCAGCCAGGAGGGCCAACCCTGCCCTGGGGGGCATCAGGCACAGCATCAGGCAAGGGAGGGGATTGTCCTGCTCTGCTCTGCTCTGGGGCAGCCTCATCTCGAGTGCTGGGGGCAGTTTTGGGTGCCACAATGTAATGATATTAAATTACTAAACAGTGCCCAGAGGAGGGCTAGGAAGACAGCGAAGGGCCTTGATGGGAAGCTGTACAAGAAGAGGGTTAGGTATTTCAGTCTTTGCAGCATAGAGAAGAGGAGAAGAGGAGACTGAGGAAACAAGACCTCTTATCTATTTACAACTTCTATTTGAGAGGAAGCAGAGGGACAGGCACTGATGTCTTCTCTTTGGTGACCAGTGATAAGACTTAAGGGAATGGCCTGAAGATGTATCAAGAGAGGTTTAGGTTGGATATTAGACAAAGGTTTTTCTCCCAAAGCATGGTTGACAAGTGGAACAGGCACCCCAAGGAACCGCAAGATGGCTGGAGTTCAAGAAGCATTTGGACACCACTTACAGACACATTGGGTGATTTTTTCAGTTTTTCTCTACAGGGCCAGGAGTTAGACTTGATCACTGTAGATCCCTTTTAACTCAGGATATTCTATGAACCTATGATTCTATATTCGTGTTTGTAATTCTGGCCCTATCCAGCTCTGAGAAGACAAAATCCCAGAACAACAGAGAGGGCAAAAGAAATGTCTTACTTCCATTTTGAAGATGCAGAAAAGCTGGGCATGATGAATACTTCTTCATTTTTTGATCCCAACACTCTACACGATGCACCTGAAATAATAATATATTTTTATTCATTAATATATCAGGAATGGAGCCTAACATATTAGCCTAGGTTTTCAGAACCTAGGACAATAGTGCAAAGAATTGCCTGTTGCTAACCAAGCTGAAACAGTTTAAAGCAACATTGCTTCTGTAGTTCTGCCTGTATTCTTTGAAAGGAAGATTTTTAATGCAGTAGAGGTTTATTTGTACATTTCCATAACATTGGCATATTAATCTAAAAGGAAAATTAAGGGTCATTTATGAAGAGAAGGCTATAGGAGAGGGACTGGTAGAATTAATCACTGATACAAAAAGCCATTGATGGAGCAGCTTGAGAAAGCTATGGCAGTATTTTTGGGTTTTGGAATTAGTGTATTAGTGTAAGATGAGTTCTGAGGAAGTCAGGGTTAGCAGAAGATGGTTTTTGCTGAGTATAAAGTACTACATGGCACTGGCCGAAACAAAGTGCTGAATAGGTGATTGGAATATGGATAAGGAGGGTGACAGGCATTCTGAAATGCTGTTTCCAGCTCTCAGCACATACTGTAGCATGTCCTGTGTCCTGTTCTACTTCTGCCCATTCAGAACTCACCTCTGCTTGGCAGCAGGTTGGTAGCTCCTCAAGACTTCATTCACACCAGTGACAATGTTTTGAGTTGCATCAAAACTTCTGAATGATATTCCCTACCCAGTTGAGTTCATCATATTTTCCACTTCCCTCTTGAATGAGAGGCAATCTCTCCCTTATCAGCCTTCTCCAAAATAAAGAGCCATTTAAAAAATATATGGCCATGGTACTTCAGAATCTGTCCAGACTTCAATATGCAATTGACATTACAAACCAATCCAATTTCAGGTATTTCTTTACTACAACTTGCCAGAAAGTAATTTTGTTAGTATGTCTATTAAAATAGCCCCTTCCATCAAATTTTTATTGTAATCCTCTGATTGGTCCAGCTTTTTACTAAAGTAATGCAGATTATATCAACATCTTGCCAGACAAATATGACCTGGTTGTTTTAAATGGGCATTTCACTTTTGCCTTCACTTATAGAGAATGGGGCATGTAATTTACTGTGGGAGACATGGAGATTCTTTTATCTCTTTTTATAATCCCAAAACCCTGCCGACTTACAGCAGTAAGTGCACTTGGCCATGTGAATTCCATTAAACTCAATGAAACTCTCATGCCATGAAATTCCACACAACCACTGAAAATTAATTATTCATTATAATAACACATTTCTCTTTCCATCTGAGCATTGCAAACATCCTTTCCAAGATAAATAATTATGGTTCAAAAGATGTCCTGTACTAATAAGGCAGGCAGTTTATACGTATTTTTGTATTTGTGTACATAGACACAAAGTGAGACAATTCTAGGTCTGTTTAAGGAAATTTCAAACAAGCTCCCTGTGCTGAGAATTTCACTGGTTTTGATGAACTCCTCCTAGAATCAGTGGGAACTAACTACAGTATAAAATTACACCGGAGTCTTACAGACATTTTTCTCCACAGGAGTTAAGGGATAAAAAGCAGATCTCAGTATAAAATTTATTTAGGGCTAGGGCTCTTTTAAGATTTTCTTTTACACAGCACACATACTCAAAGAGACCTGAGGAGAATCAAAGTGTTTGTGGTGAAGTCTGAAACAGAATCCACTAATCTACTCAAATCCACACTCTTCATATTAAAAGGTAGTCCTTCCCATTGTAAATACCATTATCAATTGAGACTGGTCAGTTCAGCTGCAGACTTCACATCTGCCTTTTGTTATTCTCCATCTTTGACTGTCATCTAAAATACAGACCTGTCTTTGGGTTGATTTTATGGAGCTCCAATAATTTTGTATCAAATATTGCCTGACTGAAGCACTAAGCTATAAGCTGTATACTCACAGAAACAATACTGGTTTAATCCTTTGATTTGTGCAGATATCCTCTATGTAAATACTGCTGGCTTTATAAAAGTGTAAATTTCTACATATCTGGTCCCTCAGTTCTACTGATCTCAAAATCACTCTACAGCCTCCAGAGAGAATTATGCGTTGAATTAAGATTGGGATTTGAAACAACAAAAGCAGACCCATGATAAATATTGGAAAACATTTGAGAGAGCTGAATGTTAAACCCCAATTCACCCATGGTGTTAGCCCTTCTGACAAGTTGCCTGATTTGGGTGTCCATGGCAAAGTTTAAGTAGCCAGGGAAGCTAAAGGGGTGGCTTCTGTGTGAAGCTGCTGGAAGATTTCTCTGATGCCTGCCATATTCAAGATGGACCTGCTACTGCTCAAGACTGACCCCATCAACCATCAGCACCAGTGGTAGCACTCCTGGGATGGCATATTCAAGAAGGGAAGTAAAAATTTGTAAAACAGCAGCTGCAGCTGCAGAAAGGAGTTTGAGAAAAACATCCCTGCAGACCCCTGGGTCAGTGAAGAAGAAGGAGGAGGAGGTGCTCCCGGTGCCAGAGCAGAGATCCCCCATGCTGAAGACCTCAATGAGGCAGGAGTGGAGACACACAGTGAAGCAGAGATCCATCTTCAGCCCCTGGAGGACCCAGCACTGGATCAGGTGAATGCCCAAAGGAGGCAGTGAACCTCTGGGAAGCCCACACTCTTTCCCCATGGAGAGAGGAGCCCACATTGATGCAGGTTTGCTGGCAGAAATGGTGACCCTATTGGAGACCCATGCTGGTACAATCTATTCCTGAAGGACTGTACTCCATGGAAAAGAAGAAATCATGCTGGAGCAGGGGAAGAGTGTGAGGAGTCCTTTTTTTGAGAAGGAAGGAGTGGCAGAGGCAACATGCAATGACTAAGCACAGCCTGCTTTCACCATCCCCATTGGTCACTGTGGGGAAGTGGCACAGAATCAGCCATAAATTTAAGCTTGTGAGTAAGGAATGGGTAATGGAAAGGATTTTGTTGGATTTGGCTTTATTCCTCATTTCCCTACTCTGATTTGATTGGTAATAAATAAATTAACGTCTCCAAATTGGATGTGCTTTCCCCATGATGTTAAACCAGTGAGTTATCTCTACCTGTCCTTGTCTTGACCCATGGGCCTTTCTTTATATTTTCTTTCCTCTGATCCGTTGGGAATGGGAATGATACAGTGGTGTTGTGGGCACCTAGTGTCCAGCCAGAGTCAACTCACAGCAATGCCTAATACAAAGCTTCTATTAGGCATCAGTGACCACATTTTCCCTTCAAGAATGGATGATTGGCTATTTTCTTTTTTAAACACAGGTGGAGGGAAATGTGAAGGTGACAACAATATATTGTTTCTGACAGCTGTTTAATGGAAAACACATAAACAGTCCTAGGAAGTATGAGGTCTCCCAAAGAACAGTGTCCTATTAGCCACTGGAGCAACAGCACTTCCTCTGGAGCTTGCCTTTCCAGGCCCAGGAGTCCCACATTCATTTTCTTCTTTCATTCACAAGTGACTTCTCTTCAAATGAATGACAGAAAACCAGTCCTGTTCAAGGTTGTTTTGTTATTATGGTGTCACTTTTAGAAGGTAAGAAATGATGGTTTATGTCTTTTCAAGCTGAAGAGGACCTAGAACCTGTTACTCACTTCCCATAAATGAAACCTGATTATTGGTTACTTTAAAGTGCAGTCTTGCACTCCATCAAATGGTTTTGAATGACAACAGCTGTGATTCTTCTGTTTCATGTTGAAATCTGGGTAAAACATTAGGCCATATTAGACCATTAGACTAATAAACCGAATCATAAAGGGACATAGCCCCTCAGACACCTCATCTATAATTTCCAAACAGACTTAGATATTTAGAAGGTTGCAGTTTTATAAAGGTATGCAATAATCATTTTCTGCATGACCAGAATACTTTTATTAGCTAAAAAAATAGTGAAAAAAATTTTTATAGCTGAAAAAAAGAAGTCTCCAGGTGGTTTATGACACTTTCTGAAACTTCTCTCTCACATGTTTGTGTCTTATATTCCTTCTGCCTTTTAGAGAAACAAGATAGCATTCAGGAAATCAGGTTTCCCTTATGAAAGACAACCCATCCTTTAGTGCCTACACAAGCTGATCACTGTGGATTTATCAGAAACATAAATAATACCTTGACTCTCTGGAGACTACACTTCCTAGTTTCTACAAAAGTCAGATGTATTTCCTTGCTGATGGAGTATAATCACATAAATTTCCTTGCTTTCATTGTATAAACATCTATATTTCACTTTAACACTAATCTATGTTCCTAAGACCTGTAGTCAAAACTCTCAGGCAGAAAATTTACAGAAGAGTAAAACTTAGAACTCCAGTAAAGGTAACCCCAACCTTTTTGCCATCTAGAGCTTGAGCCCTCTTCAGCCACCAACACAAGAAAATGGACTATTCTCTTGAAATAATTTTTTTTTTCTGTTTCTGCTCTCCATATGAACACTTGCAAATGTCTACTCTCCATTCCAGATCAGCTTCCTCAGAGATGGTTAGAGCATATTTTCATGCTATTTCTTCACTTTCAAAAGACCTTACACTAGGAGTAGTCTTCATTGCAAATACTTTCTAATGAAAACAGAGTAAAATTCACAGCGTGGACTGTGCTTTAGTTTGGATGTAATGAAGGAACAACTGTTGAAGAAAGATATAATTTCTTTTTAAAAACATTAGAATAACTTTGCCCATCCTTTAGAAATAAGGTAAATAATTCAAAATGTATGCACTGTTACAATAACAAAGATTATTATGTTAATCAAATCAACTACCTGCATAATTTTTACTACATATCCTCTCCTAGAGTAATAAGAATAAGGAATTCTGCCAGCACTTTGGAATGACAATAAGTTTGTGACAAATAAGGCATATTTTAAAAAGTTAGTCTTTTTTTGGTGAATAAACAGCAGTGTCACTGGGGATTGGCAAAACTTCAGTTTGTCTTAAAGATTACACTATTTACTTCTTCAGCTACCTAATCAAACTTGCAATTCAGGGTGTTTTTGGTGCAAGGCCCGGGATTATCTTTCACATGCAGTTGCAAATCCTGAAACACAAATTACACCAGCATAAACAAAGGCTAGGCTTCAGAAGGCTGTGGGAAGAACTTGCCAGCAATATATGGTTTTGTTTCTACTCATGCTTCTGTGCCTCAGAACATACCATGCACTCACAACAGACTAACTTCAAGGCAGTACATCACTCTAAATAACAATTCTCTTTTTTATTATCAGTTTAAGTCACAAACATAACATTAAACTTTTTTTGTCTCTGCATTATTAGATTTAGAGTGTTGGTGCACCAGTTCAAGGTAACTAAACAGCTTTATTATATCATCAATAGCCTTGCAAGATATCCTCATTGTATTCTGCAGGACTTAATTTAAGGAGAAGATACTGTGAAACATTCTATTTTTCTCTATTTTAGAGAGCCATAATCAGATAAATAGTGAGAAGACACAAAAGGAGAACTCTGAGATCCTGTGGGAGCAAGAGCAGGAGCCATACTCTTAATCTAATGGGATGTATTTCAGTATAGTGCACAAAAAATAGGTATCTCTTTGTACTAACAATACAGCAATCTCAGGAGCACTTGTCCATGTAGCATGCTGAATATTTATCCTTATTTGTCAAGAGTTTTTAAACAGTATATTGTTATTGCACATGTGCATAACAGTTTATTGAACAAAAGAGGAATGATCTTCTAAATGAACCCTCTTTGAATTGAACTTTTAAAACACCTTATCCTATCTTCAAAGGAAGCACAAGATCCACTTTAACAGCTAATATTTAGTGATAGCATGTAGAACAGCAAAAACAAAGGAAGTAAATCTACTCTTTCCATTTTATGTCTTTTAAAAATAGAGACTAAACCCATAATTTTGTTGTTGGTGGAGTCAGAAAACTCACAGGTCTAGGTGCAAAATGAGAGGAAGCTGTACTGCAATCAAAAATGAACAATAGACTTAAATAGCACTGAAGGCATGAAAATAGCTGGCTACGAGCCCAGAATCTATAAATAGTACCAAACTTCTTCATCATAACTCCACTGATGATGACAACATCATCAGGAAATGAAAACAGAAAAAGCAGGAAAAGAATAAAAGCAATGGACCTCAGGAATGAAAGGCCAAGCTATTTACAGAGCAAGCTGGTCAAGTTTGACAGTAATCCTAGGGTGGGAAAGCAGCAATGGCAACTAATAATGCCATGAGTCCTACCACATAACTGTGCTAGGGAAGGAGGACAGTAAAAGAAAAGGAACCAGTCCGCAGAGGAATAAGTGCGATTGGTGCAGATTCCTAATTTTTATGAGAATGCTGAAATGAAATGTTTATCATTTGTCTTGAGCATGATGAATGCAGTATGTGATTTATACAAACAAAACCTTTTACTTAGCACAGAAGTTATGACATACCCTTCCTTTCCTTTTCCATGTAAATCCCTTTAACTTTTAAACAAAACCAGAAATAACATCAATACTATACACATTTTTTATTATTATTATTTTTCAATTTCTTTTTAGGTTCTCTTCATCAAGCTTAAGAATTCAAAACTAAAAACTCTGGAACTATGTGATCATTTACTCAAATAAAAATAACCCAAAGTTACAGCAATCTTTTGGGTAAAAACTGACTGCAGAGAAAACATTCTCCTGTAAAAATACAATGTGACTGAAAGAAGAGCTAGAGAGAAAATTCAGTTCACATTGATGAAAGACAGACTGCACAAAATATGTTCAAAATAAAACAAAACAGGAACAAGTTCCAGTGCTATGCTTCTCAGATCTGATCTCAAATCCAGACAGGGAACATGAAGACTTATCATATACACTCATAAACTTGAGCATGTTATTTAATTTTTTTATCATTTCCAATCAATTTCTTAAATCTTGCTACCTTTGATTAGAAATTTATTCTATAATATTTTTGGGGCTGGGCAGGGATGTGTTGTTTTCAAAGTGAGCCATTGCTTAACATGAAAAGAGGTGACAGATTATGGATGTCGGTATTCAAATACCCATGGTCCACATGATTGAAACCTTCTCCCAACCAAATACTCCTCCTACTGACAAAAATCAGACCTCAGACTGTAAAGGATGTACAGACAGTACCCAAAAATATGTTCCCCATTACTTTGAGCACTCATCCCTTAAAGCAGCACTTAGATGTATGATATTTACCCTATATATTTGGCAGCATCAGCAGCTTGGTGCCCAGTTGCTGAAGGGCTAAGCTGAACACTGGCATATCCTCCCTTTATACACACCTATAGACCCAATCTGGAGAAGGCAAAAATGAGATGCTGAGGGGGAAGCAAAGATGAAAGCTGAGCAGACTCATGGTGGGAAATTTAGAAGATGCCAACATTTTGGACAGTTGAGATTACCTAGTTATGGTAGACATCCTTATTAATTAACCCATTCCATCAAAATATATGGGGTTTGGCTTTCTAGAGTATTAATTTCAGATTGTAAAAAGCTGAAAGAGAATGTAAACAGAAGCAGACTTTTGAATGAGAGTTGAAGATAATATTTCCTTTATTTATAGTAAATAATTATTTATTATAATTTCAGAAGACCCACTACTACCAACCATGCCACTATTTTGTGACATATTACTGCAGGAGAATTTTGGATGAGGTGCAGCCAGGTAGATATTATATTCTCAAGGAACTTTCTCTTCTGTGTACCTTTGCTCTGAAGATGTCACCTACTGGGCTTGACTCTGGAACAGGAAGATTTTTGGATTGAAATTATCAGCTTTAGATATTTTTGCACTCAGAGAGCTTCAGCAGAGGTGTGTGTTGTAGGTGTGCATTGTAATACCAGATCAGTATTATGAAGTTACTAAAGTTACAAACCCAATGAAATGTCAAATGAAAAAGTTCGAAGCAGGTAGTAGCCCACAACATTTGAAAAAAGTATAATTTGTCTAAAAAGGAAAGTTAACGTCACATAATAAAATAATTTTATTATGCCCTTGCCTATTTTTAAAAATAATGATTACATTAATTAAAATTTAGATATTATCAAAAAACTGTTTTAAAAGGAATTTCAAATACTGATGGCATGTGCATACAAATGCAGTGGAGTGGAGTTTGACTTTCCTACCAGGTGAGGTGAAAGACAGACTGCACAAAATAGTCTGGTTTGGGTGGTGACCAGATTTCCTGGTCTGCAGCAGCATTCTTGAGGAAAACAGAGTAAAACAGACTGAGAAGCATATTCATTTTTCTAAATTTCTGGAGGTGGTGGCATATTTTAAAGGAGAATTTAGTGAAGTGGAAGTTGGTCTCCTTGAGGTAACAAGGGACAAGAAGACAGGAAAGGGCGATAGAAGTTGCACGAGGGAGGGTTTGGCTTAGATACTAGGAAAAATTTCTTCACTGAAGGGGTAGTCAGCCACTGGAACAAAATATCCAAGGAAGTGGTGGTATCACCATCCCTGCGAGTCTTCAAAAATGTGTGGACATGGACCTTGGGGATATGGTTTAGTGGTGGGTTAACAGTTAAACTCAACAGTCATGGAGGTCTGTTCTAAGCTTAGCAATTCTATGATTCAATTATAGTTTCACTCCTGGGCCAATACAGAGTGCTCACAGAGTTGCTGTTAGTAATAACCAAGGTTGAAGAGGTTAAAATTACTGCTCAACTACTGGAAATCAGCTGAGCATGTGCACTCCCACACCTGATTGCCGGCAGAAGCTGAGAAAACTCAGGCAAGTATCATGAAGTCATTAAACTTACTGCTAGTGGCTGGGTAAAAGTGTTCATCAATTACTTGGGTAGTAAAGTGTCCTTGAGGGAATAGAGGGTGGATTTAAATAGCAAAACAAGAGTATGTGTCTATGCAGTTAGAGATACAAGCACATTTTACTACAAAAAATATTCCAGAAAGGTATAATCTAAATATTACCCATAAATACTTCATTTAAAGAAGTTAACATGATATCAAGTGCCAAGTTGTGAAAGTTAGAAATCTATATCTTGCTTCTATCATTCTATCATTTACGTCAAAACAATATTGATACAATGCACTAGCAGCAATGCAGTGTCATTAGGTTATCAAGACTGCAAATATTTTCCAGGACATTGATTTTCCTATGGTGAAAAAAAAAATTGAAAAGAAAATCTCCCAGTGTTTTGGTATCAATTTGACAGAGCCAGACAATCTTTCAACTCGTATGAATAGTTTAGGAACCTTTAAGTCCCCTCACCCCCCAGAAAAGATGGCGGCCTGCCAAAGAGGAGCAGGTTTTGTGCTAAGCCTCTGCTTAGACTGCGTTCCTGCAACCAGATCTTCCTGCCAGAGGCATCAGTAGGATTTGAAAGGGAGGGCTGTGGGCCACAGATAGAAATTCAATATTTTTTTGGAGAAAAAGATAAGCCCCGGGAGTTCTGTGTTTTACTGCTCTCTTCACTGTGGAGAGTGGCACTTGATGTGATCCTCACTGTTGAGCATGACACAATACATTTCAGAGCTGAAAGTATTGGACCGTAGCTAGATTTTGCTTTAGGGTGGAAATAGGTAGTGTTCTAGAATCAAGAAAATGCAAAAAAATTATGGGGATGTTGAGTTCTCACAAAGCAAATAAACTAAACATAATACAACAGAGCTGGAGGCTTGCTGCACTACCCCCACTTTTATGCACACACACACACACACACAGACACATACAAACATACTTTCTCTACTTTAATTTTCTTAATATAAAATACAGAGCATTGGCACACTGAGCCTTGCCACTAGTTTTTGATTTGCATTAAGTCATCTCACCCGGGGCTTAATATTCACCACCTGTAGGTATGCAAATCAAGAATTAAAAAAATAAAATTAAAAATAATAATAACCCCCCCTGGAGCCTGTTTATATAATTTAGCATCCCATGCTGAACTGTGTTCTGAACTGAATCAGGTACAAATTTACAGTCAAGTTAGTTACATCACATCATATCAGAGATAGGTGCAGAAATAAAAACTGCTTAGCAGGTTTAGGGTAATCACACTCAGTGCTGTGTTTCATGACTTCTTCAATAGGAAAGAATCCTGCCTGCACAGAGAAACACACAGTTCTGAGCAGAAATGCTGCAACTGCATATTACTTTTAGGTATTCACTGACTAGTTACTTGAAGGGCTAAAAACACCTCCAAATGGGCTTAACAGCTTTGCCTGTTGATTCAAGGAGTTGCAGGAGGAAGGAGCCTTTGTATACACTGTAAAATTCTCAGAAGTCTGAAGTTAAAGAAAAATCAGAAAAGGAGGGAAATAAATATTATTCTCAAAATTAAGTGTCTAAGGAAAATGCAAGCCCTGTAATGTGTTAATGTGACACACAAGTTTGCAGAAAATACATAAATATATATAACTTGAACATATATGGAAGAAAGTGTTATTGAAAAGCTGCTCTCTTCTCCTAAATGAAGAAGTTCACCATGGCTTAATAAAATAGGATATGAGGCTTCATTTCAGAACTCCACAAATATTTGCAAAAATTTTCTGAGGTATTTGCCCAGCTGTCATGATGACTAAGAGGGAAAAATAACAGTCTACAAATATTTGAGGGGAGTAAACAGCAATGATGAAGGAGTAAAATACCATTAGTATAATGACTGATTCTGTAGTTTAAATATGAGTAATGGGATGCTAATAAGATCTGGAAAATGTATATTGGCAATTTAGAAATCTTCTTAACAATGGTATTGAATGTCTTCAGAACAGCAAACTGGAAAGAGCTCATCCTCTGGGTCACTTTAAGACTCTCATCTCTCCTGCTGAGGTTTCTCTAAGTTGCGCAGATCATTTCAGCTTCCAGTCAGTCCTCCGTCAGAAAAAAAAAAAAAAAAGGAGCTTAGTGTTACCATTTCTATATGTAGAATCTGAATAGTTTTAAAATTAGTGAAGCTGAGGAGTTAATCTAATGTCCAAGCTCATATATTTTACCTTTTAGAACTTCTTGAACTGTATCAAGCTTAAATGTGCAGCTGAATCCAAATTTTTAAAGCAGCATTCTTTGGAAATGAAACATTACCCTCTTTCTTTCAATGCCAGATTTCCATTCTGTTTTAACATTTAATTATACTAGAAGTTGTTATTTCAAGAAGCTGTGGGTTTGAAACGACTTTATTTATATAAAACTGATATTTGTCATAATTTTTAAAGAAGACTATGTACCCTACTTTTCTGACTAATTTTTCAGTAGAGATGTGGCATAGTAATGCTTTCTCCCCAATAAATATTTTTATTAGGTTTATAAACACACTAAAAAAGTTGTTGAAAATGGCAAAAATCAAACCAATTCTAGTGAATTATAACAAAGCTACACTATGGTAATAGAAAACATCTGCTAGTGATTCGTCATTTTTAGGAAAAGTTTATTGTATAAAGCACTAACGGCCAAATTCAGAAACCTCTGATTTCATAAAAGCCTGACATATGTTTCTTTAAAAAAGTCTAGGAATGTAGCTTACATACAGCTTAAGATATTAAAAATTATTTTTGAAGTTTGTCATTATTTTCTTGATTTAATTTTCTTTGAATGGAGATGACTTTCAGCATAGACAAAGATGGGCCCTTTTTTAATGGTGCCAAGGGGAATCATAGAGATTCCATCTTGTCACAGATGTAAAACTAGAGCAGAGGAGAAGGCCTGCATCCCCAGGTTCTGGTGTCCTGGGCTCTCCTGGAATACTCCCAACCTGGGGGGGGGCGGGTGGCAGAAGGTTAAATAGAGTCATTGTAATTTTGGCGATAATTCATTTGCATCATCTCTGTAGATGCCCAGAAAGTTTTTACACTAGGATACCTGGAATGTGATGTAAGTATGTATCACTGCATTCTCTGAATGGTCCGGGAAGAGGGAAACCAGCCCTAAACTGACCTCCAAAACATGACTATGGAAAATCCTGGGTTCAACTTCTCTCAGTTCTGGCAAGGTCTTAGCACAGGAACATCATATTTTTGTTGTGATTCTCAGCAGTTAATACTGATGCCCAGATACTAAGAGGTAAAGAGCAAATATGTTCTTGAATACCAAAGCCTCAGCTCAAGATCCAGTAAGATATTTTTTACTGTCAAGATGACAGTAAAAAAAAAAAAAAAAAAAAAAAAAAATTCCAAACAAAACAATTTGAGAACATGAAGCAATATTTCACATACATATATAGGGAAATCATGCAGCTGTGGTTGTTTTGACCTGTTGGGGTTAATGCATTTAATGTGTGCTTTTTTTAGTCAGGAAAGCAGTACTACTGGTTAGGAAGAATTTCCAAGGCAAGGCTGACTTCACATACACTCTGTGCCTCATATTTCTAAACACCTCTGTCTCTGTTGGAGACAGAGAATAGCTCAGATATTTCTCCAGATTCCAGGACCTCTTTATATTTCAATTATTTAGGAAAGTCATAATATGTTCTTCATAGGTCATTTTTGATGCTGTTTTAATTTGTGACTTCACTACATAGAGATGTGGTGGATTTGGAACACTTTTCTCTTTAATCTGCCCCAAATAAAGTACAGATCCTTTTCCCTGCAAGTCAGTTCCCTTACAGTACCCCTTCTATCCAGTCTTTACTACTCATTTGGACTGAGCTATTACATACAATAAGTCATCAGGTTGAATTTAAGGCACCCCACTGCCTTCTGAGAGAAACTCAGGCTTAAAAATTGAAGTTAAAAGACTAGTGAGAACCCTTCAGCTAACATCAGAAACACTGTACACATTGTGGTCAAACACTAATTAAACAGTAACTGAAGTAGTAATTAAACAGTTACAGCTAGAGGCTTTGACATTGAGTTTCATGTGTCTGTTTTTTACTGGCATCATCATGGGTGGCAAAACCAAAACTACCCACAAGATCAAAGATTAAATGCCTTTAATTTTGCTCGCTTATTTCTTGTTGATTCAGCTGCAACAGCAGCCATTAAAAAGCTACTATTCAGTAATGGTTAAGGCACAGCAGTACCTTGTATCTCAGGGAAATTGTACTGGGAGTGCTTCACATCAGCTCAGCTTATACCAGATATAAGTGATACAGCAGTGAAAAAAATTAGTTTCCAGGCTGATTCTTAGAGACAGGAGAGAAGAAGCTACAAACTTCCAGCCAGCCTGAGTACCAGAAACATCTCACAGATAGAGAAGTATCTGAACTAAGTAGGAGTTGATTCTGTGTGCCATCTCTACTCATAAAATCTGTCATTTTTGCTGGTAGAAGTCCTTATGTACTTTTTTCCTTTTCCTTTTTTTTCCCCCCTTGAATGGGGTGAGTTCTCTGAATTTGACCAGTTTTAATATAAATAGGTGCTACTCACTATCTTTTCTGTGGTTCATCTGCTGGATACAGTAGATTCACCAAGGATTTCAAGTAAGCTGAGTTTTGATGAACCTGGCATGACTTTCAGGCTGGAAGTGAAAGAAAGGGCTGATATTACTGAAGTTTGTGTGACACCTTCAATGTGAGCTGCTACAAATCCATGAGAAATGCTGTAGAGAGTTTCAAGAGACACAAAGAAAACTGCTTAATGAATAAGAGCTTGTAAACAAAGGCAAGCCAAGCAATCATAGAAACTCTGTGCATACTTTTCTAGATACTTGTTCTGTACATTTCCTGTTTTGACTATCATTTTAACTGCTACCATACATCAGTCCAAGGATAAGACAATGCTACAAAACCCACTACAATATATCACTTTCAAGTAGTTCATTTTACTGAAAAATGCTATTGTATTGTTTCAGATGGAGTCCTCTTCTTCTAAAGAAAATACATTTTCATGTACTGTCTTTGTTGTGAGCCAAATTCTTTAGTCATTACTCAGTCAAAACTTCCAATTAACTCTGTGTTAGTTTGGGTAAAAAGAATGACAAGATTGTTGGCCTTTTTCATGTAAAAATATTGATTTCTAACTCCTCAGAGAGTGGGAAGAAATTTAAGGAGTGTGGAGAGAAATACAACTTAGGAGAGAAATAAATTCAGTTTGAAAATGAAGATGCACCTACAGTACCTCTGTCAGGTCATATATCCATATCAACATTGCTCTGGAAAGTCGAGTGTTGGCAATTGACTAAAACTCAACGAAAAACACTACCAAATATTGACAATGGCCTCAGGGAAACTCTGATCCTTAAGTTGGTAACATGCTAAGAAAAATTCATCCTGAAAAACAAATAAGATGATTAAGAACACAGAGAACACATAAACAAGAACAGCATTGAAAAACGGTAAAGCAGGAGTTTAGATCTTTCATGTTACACATACAATCTACAATTTCCAAGTACATATCTGAAAAGGAAAATTAATTGGAAAACCTAAAAAGGAAAACCCTAAAATATTAAAGCAAACACTACCATAAAGACAGGAAATAAGACCTGGACTGGAAATCAGAAAGGAGTTGCTGGACTATCAAGGCATTATAGATAGGCTTCTGATGACCTGGTAGAAGTTCTCACATCCCTTGCCCTTGAATTTTAACTTCTTTAAAACAAGATTAAATGATCTGGAAACTTATGAATATATTTTCACTTCCTACCATTTAATGCACTTGGAGTAAGGCAAATTTTAAAAAGTGCTATAATTAACTCAGAGACGATTATTAAAAATTTAGGATAACAGATCATTATGAAGGTCAATAAAAAATAATATTGCCACCTATTGGTGAAAAAAAAGAAGGCCAAATAATTCCTAATAATTTGCATATCCCCAAGGAAGGTCTTGGCCTTTGTAAAATGACTGATAGTTATTGATTTGGTTTACCTGACACCATCTAGTCCAGGTAATGCCCATAGCAATCTCTGTGAAAAAGTCATCCTGCCATATCTCTTTCTACTATGGCCATTGCCATTGGACCCAAAAGACTCAAAATATATACCCCAAACATAAGAAAGGGGCCATTTATACCTTCTACTCTGCTATTGTGCAATATATTTAATAGCAGCACTTCTCTAACAACATTAAATTAATTAACAATCTAACTCGTTAGAGAAAATAAATACTTATATTCACTTTTTTGTAGCTTCTCATTCTTTGTGTACATATTTCCCTCCTACCATAGAAATCTTACTTTGATATATTGATTACTCCTTTCCCTCCTCCTTGCATTTTCTTCCATTTATTATATCCACTATTTCTCTTTTGTATTTGCTTTTCCCATTTGTTCACATTACCATCCATCTACCTACAGATAACCACAGACACATCCCCCCCCCCATTGCCTTAAACAATCTGTCTGTGAAATGAGCAGTGACTTTATGATACTCTTTCTTGGAAATTTGCCTTTCTGTTAAAGAAAAAAACAGATGAAGCCGTTTTGCTTTTTCTGTTTCCTTCTTCCCCAATATATCTCTTTGCATTTCTTAAAAAAGTAGCAATATAGTCAAGACATATAGTTTGCCTTCTCCTTCTGATAGAGTGGCATCCTCAGAAAGTCTATCCTATTCTTGCTATTAAATGGGTCAATACACAACACTCCAGAGGAGTCAGCAAATCCACAGCCTGCCAAGCCCACTTTAAGTTCTTACAACCCAAAACAGTTAAGTTTTATCAGTCACCGGACATGGGACAGTTCTTCCTTACCTCTTCTTTCATCTCTCCATCAACAGCAGCACAGCATCAAGACAAACAGCAGACACTTATCCTGAAATGCGTTTTTGAATATTCAAGTTCCACTATAAGCCACCTAATTTTGCATTTGATACATATTTATAAAAGAACTTACCTGAAATTTTTTGCACAAATTTTCCATTAAAGACTGCTTATCTAAAATAGTAGGAGGCCTTTCAAGATCCTCCCTCTCTTCCAAAAGCATAAGAAAATAGAAATGCCTTACAGAGTACCCTGAAGGTCTACAAAGATGTTTTTAATAAGTTCACAGCTGAAGGCACCTTCAGGGAAACTCTGCTGCCAGTCTTCCCTCTCAGATTTTCAAGATATCAGTTCAAGTCCCTCAAACGCCTGCAGCTATTGTGAAAGACTCATGCCATTTTGTTTTTTATAGGTCAAAAACATACCTTAAATTTGTCAAGAAAAATCAATAGGCAGGCAGTGTAGCCTGGTGAGGACAGCAGCCACATGCTTCCACAAACACACAATGCTTAATGAGAGAACCTTTTTCATTAACTTAGGCCTCTGGATAAACTCATGGTCTAACTCCATAAAAACCCAAAACAAACTCATGCCATAGTGTGAAATAACATTTAAAAATACAGAGCCTTGTCAAAAACTTTCTCTATTTCTCAGGGCAGGATTAACCGGAAATCAAATAAAATATTTCAACACAACAGAATAAATTCTAATGTCAGGGAGAAGGAAAAGCACAAATGGTCTTGGTGGTCAGTGATGGTCAGTGAAGGAACTCTGATTTATCTTGAAGAATGTATAAAATATTAAAGTAAATATTTGTTTCAAAGGCCCGCCTCAATCCAGATTATATAAATGTTATCTGACATTCCTAATCTGCAGCACAAGGAATGAAGATTTTCAAATTTCCATGCTTAAAAAAAAATTACCCTCCCCTGTAACAAGACAAAGTTTGCTTTATCATGTTTCAAGAAACATTAGCAGAATATGTGATATATGTTCCTTCAGGCAAAAAAGCCTAATATTGTTACCATGGCCCTGGTGATTGTAGGAAAGGAGGAAAAAAACCATCCCCATAGATTTTACTAATCATCTATTAATAATAATTCTCAGATTGGCATTGCTTCGTCTCTTAATTTAGATATATGTGGTGAATAGATTTCTCAGCAAGACCTGCAGTCAGCTTCTGAGTGGCCACGAAGTCAGACTAAAATTTGACATTCATGATTTGGTCTGGGATGTCCCCTTGAGTGCAATACAACCTTCAAAAAAGATTTCTTAGCAAAATATTTTCCTTTTTGTAAACATAAATGGTTAAATGGTTATCTCACAAAGACTTTTTTTTTCCTTTCTTTTTCTTTTAAATGAACTAACAAATAAAAATTATGGTTAAGAAGTCTGGAACAGCATCAAAGTTCTCTTACTACCTGAGGGGTAATAGTTTTCCAATCAGCTATTGGATCCCTCTCTCACAAGGAGGTGATATGAAAGGAAATGCACAATACATTTATTTAAGATGTAAATGGTAAAGCAGGTTTTTGTGTGGTTATACTGGGGGAGCAGTAATAACTTAAAAATATATTTTTTCTTAAAGTGATACCTTTTGTCAAAGACTAAGATAAAATAATCAACAACACTGCAAAATAAAAGCATGAAAAAGAGGATTTTTCTGCAGTTTTCTAAATTGGTACATAAGGCACACCACTTTTTAAGCTCTTTCTCTTCTTTTTTTTTTCCTCTCTTTATTTATTTTGCTGCACCTACCAAATAAGCCTTGTGGCTAAGGAGCATTCCTGTGAAGTGTCTAATTCTATATTCACATTTATATTTTTGACCACTCAGCACTGCACAGATATTTGTTTATTAGTTCAGACCTTAGTTTGGAGAACAACAGAGGTAGACCTCATTTAATAAAACAGCAAAGCACAATAGAAGTAAACGAATGAAGGGAACAGACAAGTAGTTTGGGGAAGACAAAGAAGGAAAGAAAATATTAAAACATTAAACTCTAGCAAAACAAAAATATTAGAGACCTATCCAATAAAGCTAAAAGGTGACTACTAAGGAAGAAAGAGATTTATGCAAGTTCTTAATGACAAGGACAAGAAGCTTTCTCTTCTTTCCACTACAAAAAGCATACTGCTGCATAGAACAGAGTGGAGAACTTAAGCAAAACAGAGAGAAAACATAGAAGACAGCCCTGAGAAAGCATTTGAGTGATTTACAAAGCTACTGCCACCTATATTTTCCTCTCCCAACTTCCTACAAACCTTGGCAGAAATTAAGAGAGTATCAAGGGGTTTTTTTCCCCAAGACTTGGCTCTCCTTCTAGCACACTGGGGACTAGCAGTGTATCTGATAATTTTGTCGACAAATGCCATCTTGAAATCAGATGTAAAGAATTCCTCTGCAGAAAATATTCTGTAGAGTCCTGTTCCTGATTCTTTAAAACTCAAAATTCAGTATTATTTTATAAAGAATAAACTTCATGGTTTTACTCTGATGTTGTTCCTTAAAAACCCCCAACCCTGGCCTTGCCAAATTCTTGTGGATCAACATGAAAAAGATAAAGGTCAGTAGTATTTGGTTGCAGCTATTAGCTGTAGCACTGCTTTAGTTCTTATCTCTGGAGTTCTTATCTCTTATCGCATCAGGCTGGAGGACAGAGGGAAAAGCCAAATTTATTTGGATCCAGATGAGATGCTGTAGTCTCAAGTTTCAAAATTGTCCTAGGCTTCAAACACCTTAGTCTAAAAAGGAAGAACATACGCTCAATACACTCCTTGCTTCACATCTCAAGGGAAGAAATGGCACTGTGTTTCAAGCAGGCTTAGATCATTGGAAGAATCTTTTGTTGTTTCTGTTCACTGCAAACAAAGCACTGAAGGCCATGTCATTATTAGTTTCCACATTCTTCTTAGCCTCCAAGCCTGAGAGCTTTTATAGCATAGGTCTGATGCTTTCAGTCTTAAGCCTTCAGAGAGAGGAGCAAAGGAAAACAGAAATGAGAATCTGGAAAGGAAAAACTGTGATTGTCTTCCTCGCTTTTAACATCTGTCCTTGGCAGCTTTTCACTCAATGATTAAGTAAATAATGCACATTGAGTCAAGATGTAAGGTGTGTGAAAAGAGAAGGACACAGTGTATTCTGCATCTGCGGTATATATCACAAAGAGCAAATTTGCATGAGACTTTTTGATTCAAGCAGCAATTAGTTTCCCCCATTCTTTTTAGATTTATTCAGGTGAGTAGATGAGAAGGGCATTGTGGCCAGCAGTAATAAATGAGCCTAGGAAACTATGCTGACAAAGGACAGCAACATGCGTTGCTTTAAAAGGAATGCCTCCAGGTCCTTGGACACCTAGACTAGGCTTCCTAGAGCTTCAGAGTCTGCCCACTTTATTGTGTTCCTCCCTGTTTCAAAATAGAGAGAGAATTCCCCTCTTTCAAGACAGGGAATGCACTTTCTAGCACCAGTCTTCCTTTCCTGCACATCCCACAAAAAAAAAAAAAAATAATATAAAGAAGCAGAGTCATGAATGTATTTCTTGTATTTAATCACCCAATGAAATACAATTAATACTTCTTTCTCTAAAAAATAGACAGAGAATAAGAAAAAAAATCTAACAAATTAATGACAGAACACACCCTACTTCAAAATACCCTTTGGTGCTGCTGTGAGAGTTAAACTCTGGATTGTTTCCTAATTATTACAGAAGGGGAAAAAAGGACTATCAAAGCCAACTTAATTTCCCTCAACTAGGAGCATATCAATGAGTGAATATCTTCCTGATTAAAGGACTGATGTAAAAGATTAGTGTATTTAGCATAAAATCAGCTGTGGCCAGCTCTGGAAATGTCAGAGCTGTATCAGACTGTCTGTCTATCCTGTGTGCACTCAAAGTACATCTTCAGAATTTTTGATGGCACTATTACAGATAGAGGCACCCCGCTTAGTGCAGCTGGCATTGAGTGCTGCACTTTTAAATAGAGGCAGCTAGACAAGACCCCTAGATTACACATCGACCCCTATAACTTGAAACTCTAAGGAGAAAGCTGACCAGACAAGCAGTTATGATGATCTATTCAAAGTGGTTGAATAGTCTCTTTTTTTTTTTTTTTTGTACAGAATAAACGTACATGAATGAACCTTTGCTTGCAATCCTACAGAGCCTGCAACCCCCTCCGACTGTTGTCACCTCCCTTCCTCCCTTCTCTTCCCTCTCTGTACTGCCATTAAAAGATAAATGGAGAAGGGGGAAGGGACGAGGAATTAAAAAAAAAGATTCTCTTAGTCTATTTCAGGTACTTTGAGGGGAAAAATTCAAATACAGGTGCACCAATTGAATGCCACTATAGGGCTTTGGATGTGAGTCTGATGCGTTTGTCTGTAGAACTTGAGAACTTCACCCATGCTAGTTGCTTGACACAAAGTGGTTTGAGAGGAGTGTCCCTGAGAGAGATCAAGTCCACTTCACACTCAGAAAGCCTTTTTTTTCCCCAGCTCTGTTCTCTTAGCTCCTCCTTTTGTTATACTTCAGTGTATGTTTTCCTATTCCACCCTGCAGAAGTGACGCTGAATGCAGATGAGCAGTTACAAAACCACTGAAAGAAATTAACACTACCAGATAACTTTAAGTGATACCAAATACATTGGTAATGCTTTTCAGCCTGACTTCAGGTATAACAGATATATACATCAAGGACATGGATAACTTCCATGACCAGAGTAGACCTAACTATCTATTCTGGTCATGGCAGTTAACATACTTTCATTTGTGTATCTGTGTCAAAATGTCCAACACTTCCATTCTTTGGGTTTAGTTTTTTGCACATAAATTATATTTTTTTTGCTTTAAGCAATATCTTAAATAAAATTAGTAAAATATTTCAACATATTTATTTTCCCTAAAAATAAATTCCTCACTCACCTTGTATCCAATAAATAAGTATGAAAAAAATCTAAACTTGAAGTAATAATTTCTAGATAATTACAAAAATGCAGATGTGAATCAGGCATGAGTTTGAACTAGAACTGAATTATTTTAATAAAAAATTAGATATTATTCATATATAAAAAATATCAGCTGTACTACAGAGTGTTTAATCTCTTTGCAAAAATATTGAAATAAATTAATTAACCCTGTAATATTTCTAAATAAAAAAAGACTTGTATGCTGGAATGAAAGGCTTAAATCCAGTATTAATGAAATGTCATAAAATTCTATTGCCTTTTTGGACTTTTAGTCTTGTCAGTCTAATTATGACATTTAATCTATATGATCATTATTAATCACTGGCCATTATACTTTTCCCTATAAATTTCTGTGTCTGGTTCACTGTTACGAAAAGAATTCTGAACTTGGATACAATACACAACTACAACTGCACTTACCTTGGAAAATCTATTTTAAGAACCCAATTATGGGACAATTCAGCAAGAGATTCTACTCATAAATTCGGCAGCCAAAGCCATCAACCCCTATATATTTTATACGGTCCATTGGATGATGGTTAAAAAATAAAGTCATGTCAGGGAGGGTATGACACATTGAACTGAGGACTTAAATCTCTTTGGCTCCTCTGCACCTTTGTTGTCTGAACTGAACTTGGATAAGCTGCCTGTTCAGGACTCACAGTCAATTATCACTGATAATTTTTTCAGCTATAAAATGACTGTAGTTCATATTCCTACTATTGAAACACTGAGCCAAATTGTCATAATTGGCATCAATAATCATTTTGCCTTGGTAGAGACCTGTTTGAACAGTGTGTTGCCACATTAAATCTTCTGAATTAAGTTCCAGCATATTAAATATCAAAACCATATACACAGATGAAGAATCAGAACATTTTTTCTCAGAAACGATCTTATTTAGGAGTCAAAGTTATGAAATTTGTCAGTGCATGCATTCATGTTGTCATATTTCCACATCATTAGATACAGCCTGTAACAGTAACTAGGAAACAGAGAATTTCTGTACAAAATGCACAAGGCACAAGAAATAGAGATAGACATAGATTTAAAGATGTTAATTTATTAAATATGGGGACACTAGACAGTGAAAGGCTGGGCATTACAATTCTCTTGCCCCTCTCAACCCAAAATATCAAGCTCTGTATTGTGTCCAGTATGGGGTTAAATGGCATCATCTGATATAAACAATAAATCAGAGCGGGCTCTATTCAACGCAATATTCAGGTCTCAGCCCACCTCTGAATCATCTTGGGGTTTTTTTCTATAAGCGGAGATGAGATGTTTCTTAGTCTGCAAAGACTTACAGTCCTTCTTTCTCTTTATGGGCTAAAAGTTCAGCTATCAAAATGTTGAGATTATTAACCATGTTTTCCTCTAAAAGCTGACCCTTTCAGATTTAGTCAGTTTTTGACACTGGTAATAAGTCACAACTGGAATGAATATTTCTTGTTTTCAAACATCTAATTTCTTTCTACTTTAAAAACAATGTCCTCTAAGGAAGGGGGAAAAAAAAACCAAAATACACCAACCCTAAAATTATTTCTGTGGTTTCAGATGGGTGTGGCAGCTAGACCACCAAATCTAGAAGACAAGACGTGACAATACATCAGATTCACAAGGGGATGGAATAGGATTGAGTGTACATAGTGACAACATGGTTGAGAGATAGTAAAGAAGTATTTTAATAGTGAAAATGAAACAGAAATATAGCCAGGCAGTCCATTCAAATCTTCTTTGACTTTCAATAGAAAGCAAAATAAGGTAGAGCAATGCCTATTATCACTCAAAATTTTATTGTTTTGAGAAACAAAAAAATTCTGAAGAACTTGGAAAGAATACTTTTCTCTTCCTCCTTGGAGACTCTCGGGGGTAAGTAGTCTGCCACATTACTGTCCGGATTAAAAAAAATCATACTGTACATTATTTTACAAAAATGATATTGCCAAAAATATTAAAAATAAAAAAAAAAGAAACAAAAAAAAAGTTTTGTTATTGCTGATAAAGTCCTCCAAGGTGTTTTGGGGGTTTTATAGAAAGATAGAAGATAAACAGTCTCTGCTCCAGAGAACTTACTCACAGTAAAAGGAACATGACAATTAAAAGCATAATCTAGGCATATAAATATCAGCAATTTTGAGTCAATGCCAAAAGTTTATTTCTAGATTAACATTAATGCAAAAAGCATTACTGCCATTTAGATAAAAAACCAAATGTAACAAAACTGACCTTGCCAATTTTAATATTAAAAGAGGTTCTCTCTGACATAATCACATTAACACTGATGTCAGATTTTCATAAATATAACTTTTTTTCTGTAATGTATACTAATTTAGAATAGCTACTAATGAACCAGCTCAAAGTCATGGCTGCATCAAAACTTTTGAAAAAAATGAGAGCATCAGTATTTGTTTTCTTATTTTTCTGCTCCCTTCTTTCCCCTAAAAACTCAAATTCTTTCAACTCTTCCTTGATGTGTTTGCACCCACTGTTTAAATACTATAGCTTAACATATTCATACTTTAAATAAATCACAAGGTTAATAATCATATTACTGTATGCTCAATATGAAGCTTTTTATGACAGTTGAAATATTCATGGATCCTTGAAT